>NC_080544.1:21084588-21391374 GCF_028640845.1 Ahaetulla prasina
CCTGAACTGGCGGGGAAGAGCCCAGAATTCACTGCTTGTGGTGGAAGAGTTGGGGTTTAAGGAGAAAAAAAAAAAAAGTAAAATAAAAATAGAATGCTGATTAAGTATGCTGTTGCTGATAATATCTTCCACTTTGGGTCCTTTTGTCTGCATGTGTCTTTTTCTGCCCTATTTAGTACATTCCCCATCTGTAGATCATGAAAAAAAAAAGGGGGTGATTTAAACGAATGTCAGAAACTAATTTATGATTTTGAGGTTCTAAAATTACAGCCAAAAAATTGACGTGAGCGAGAGAGCAGGTGGTGGTACCATGTCAAGTGTATTCTTTGCAGCTGCTACTATGTCCACATTAAATAAATATACCACCAACAGTGCTGACTTATGAGGCAAATGCTTATGCAAAGGGAATTTAGCAATTCCCATCTGAACTTTTCACCCTGTATTGTTTTATTCCCTCATCTTGAAGTTTCCACCGCAGTCTGATAGCATCTGAATCTTCTGGACTTTAGACTTCCCTTAATGATCTGAATTTTCTTCTGTTTGCACTGAACCAAGGGATGCGCAGATCAACTGCATCATTTCTTTTGGCTTTGATAATCAATGTCAAAATCTCAAGTACCATTTCAAAAGGCAAGTCTTTACTAATAAAATCAAATGCCCTAAGGTGATCCAGATCTCCAGTTTTGAGAAACCCTTTTTGCCTTTATAGCTTTGCTATTTTCCAGGTTTCTCCCTCCCCTCCCCCCTTTAATAAAAAAGTTGGGAATTCCCTTGTGATTTTATGTCCTGCTGAAAGCCATTTCCAATTTACTAAGGTCTTGAATTCTGGGAGAAACCTGAGAGCTAGCATGGGAGAATATAACATGTTGTGGGCAGAGACCTGAGTTTCAGTCGGATCCATATCACAGATGCACAGCCAGAAGAAGCAGATCGGTGTAAGGCTACGGCAGTGATGGCTAACCTTTTTGCTGTCGCGTGCCAAAAGCGGGGGGAGCACAGGGAGTGTGTGCGCGCGTGCCTACACCCATAATTCATTGTGCCCCACCCCTGTGCATGTGCGCATGACCCCCCCCTGCGCTCCCCCCTTGCTTTGACATGCGATGGCCCGGTAGGCCTGTTTTTCGCCCTCTGGGGGGGGGGAGGCCGTTTTCACTCTCCCCAGGCTCCTAGAAAGTCTCTGGAGGCTGGAAACAACCTGTTTTCTGACTTCTGGTGGGCCCAGAAGGCTCGAAAATCAGCTGGCTGGCGCATGCATGGGCGCTGGAGCTCAGTTAAGGCAACGCTCGCGTGCCCACCAATATGGCTCTGTGTGCCACCTGTGGCACGCGCGCCATAGGTTCCCAATCATGGGAAGCTATAGGCATCTGCAGAACAGTAGCCCCATCTTTTTTTCATGTATTGTATGTTGAGGTAGGACTTTGATTGTGTAGTGCTGGCTTATCATTTTCACTTTTTAAAAACAAAATCCCACTCCTGCCTTTCCTCTAGAGTAAAGCAGTATTTTTCAACCTCAGTAGCTTTAAATTGTGGGGACTTCAGCTCTTTGGTTGGCTGAGGAATTCTGGGAGTTGAAGGTCCACACACCTTAAAGTTGCCAGGTTGAGAAGTATTCCTCTATAGACGAGTGTCAAATTCGCGGCTTGCGGGCTGGATGCGTCACATGCTGGCTCCGCCCCTGCCCGGTTTAGGGAAGCGGACAAAAGTCCCGATACGTCATGTGACGATGCCGTGAAGACGTGAGTTTGACACCCCTGCTCTAGACTGAAGATACCAGTGACTACAGATCTGATGACCATTTTGATTTTCTCTTACAGCCTAGGGTGTCTGATTCATTAATTCTAAAATTGGCAGGAAACTGAATAGGTATGAATGGCTTCCTACTTCGGATGCTTCTGTAGGAATAATTTACGCAATTGCAAAACATTAAAATAGTCTTGACTTTGCTACAGCCAAAGAATCAGAGGGGAAAATGTCATACACTCTACCTTCTATGATGATTACAGTAGAATTCCTAGTGAAATGATTTTTATGGAGTTGAATTGCACCAATTATACTTCTGAAAATGCACACTTGGAGATAGTTAGGCATGTGGGCAATTAGTACTCTTTTAACAATTCTAGGAGCATTATCTTTCAAGGCCTGGTTTATTCCGTGGTTGGATTTGATGGTGCGCTTTACCAAGATACTTGAAAAATATTGTTACAGGTAGCACCAAAGAAGATAATGTGCAAACAAACCACGGGTATCTCAGTTACAAGATATCTCAGTTTGATCTAAACTTGAAATTTAAACTAGCACATGATTATAGACACTGAACTCTGTTCTCTTGTTAGTAATTACCCCAAGTAGCAAAGGGGTCAGCTGGTCTTTTTAAAGACTCTCCAGCTATCTCCATTCCAATAAGAAATTCTATTGATCGCATCATTGGCAACAAAAAACAGCAACAAGAAAAAAAAAGAAAACCAAGTTTAGCGGATTACTTTAAATCTCAAGATTCGGATTGCTTATCTCTTAATAAGCATTTTCAGTACACATTTTGGTGCATTGTGATCGAATGTTGTGGTAAAATGAGTCTCGCCCAGTATTTTGCAGCTTTCAGTGTGTGTGCGTGTGTACGTCTTCCTGAAGGATCGCATGATTCCCGTGGTTTTCCTATGCTGGAAAGTCTTTTTATATTGCCTACTGGTAGTGATGATACTACATAGTGCAAAGTGGATATTTGTGACATAATTAAACTTTATTTTGAAGTGTGTTTATTGGTGTCTGGTGATTCTTTCTGACAAAGGTATTTATGTTGTAGAAATGCAAGAGAAACCAAGGAGGAATAATTTTCTCCATATTTTTAGACTAGAGCAGAGGTAGTCAACCTTTTTATACCTACCACCCACTTTTGTATCTCTGTTAGTAGTAAAATTTTCTAACCATCCACTGGTTCCATCGTAATGTGCCGTGTATCGTCGTCTGCACATGCCTCTCGCGCATCGTGGATTGGGTTGGGGGTGGGCACTGGCTACCAGCTCTGCTTGTCTGTTACAGCTGGGTGGTGTGGGGGGAGACGCACGAGCTATTCTGGGACGAGGCTCTTTTGTTTGCGATCGCACTATAGCGCCATTTAGTTTCACTTACGTAACGTGAACTAAACATGCGCGGGCTATACAAATAGTATTTTTTCAGAAATTTAAATTGTCAATTGGAAATTTTATGAAAACCTAATGAAAATGTTTTTAAATAATGCTATGAAAAATTTTTTAAAAGTCAATTAAATAAAAAAAAAAAAAGGAAAGTGCTTCAGTATCGGACAAAACCCCTACCGCCCACCATGAAAGCTGGAATGCCCACTAGTGGGCGGTAGGGACCAGGTTGACTACCATTGGACTAGAGCCTCCCTGAAGAATTTACAAATCTAGCCACTTTTGAGTTTCAATAAACATGTTTAGAAGAACTTGCTATATATTTCAGATCCTGGACGTGTGGTTGCAAAACTGAATTGTTTTTGTTAAGTCAGCAAACCTCCCTAGGGGTTAATCTGCAGAGAAAGTCCTGGATTCCAGAGTGAATTTTGACATGCAAATTTTGTTTTCTCTTCCAGGTCCAAATGCTGGGCAGGAATTTAGGTTTGCATTGTTACTTGGATGTTACGGTTTGCAGCTTCAGTGTTGAATCAAAAGTGGGTGGGTGCTTGGTTGGCATTAGAAAGGTCTCGGACAGTGGAGAAATGCGACCTGTTCGCACCGGTTTGAGAAAACCGGTAGTGATAAAAACTACCAGTTCGGGCAAACCAGTAGTAAAAAAAAGCTACCGGTTCCTGTGAACTGGTATTTCCAACAATCAGCTATGCCGCATGATTTAAAATCGCTAGAAAGCAGGAAATCCTGCTTTCTAGTTAATCTAAATTGCGCAGCACAGCTATTCCCCCCCCCCTTGCTGTTCTACTTACCTTCCCATGCCTCCTTTCTCCTTTTGGTTTGTACTGCGCATGTGCGTGCGCGCAGTGTGCATTTGTTGCGCACTGCTCATGCGCGGCCAGCGAACTGGTAGCAAACCGCTTCAGATTTCACTACTGGTCTTAGCTATTCATTGTGCAGAGCTAGAAAACCCTCGGCTTCATTCCTTATAAGCAGAAATTCTGTGTTCAAAAACAGGATAAAAACCTTGCATGTTAAGGGCTTTAATGCTGACACGCTAACGAATGTCTGGTTTAAATTGCAAAATCTATGCCCATCTGCAAACGTTTTAAGTTTGGTAATGTTTATGCGCACTTATTCAATAGGGTGCTCATTTTTTAAGCTGTAAAAATGGGTCTAATTTTAGGAAACATATACATAGTGAATTGTCAATTGCTGATGCTGCTACTCATTGCAATCTGAAGATTTTTATTTATTTTTTTGGAAGATAGTTCCAAAGTTTTAAGAGAGTTAAAAAAAAAAAAAACTCCTAGCATTTTATTTTATTTTTTTCCTAAAAAGATAAATCTCAGTCCATGATTTTATTTTGTGCTGCTTTCCAGTCTGCTGGAATCTTTGATACGGAAGTTATTTCCAAAATTATTCAAAAATTTTTTTTGATTATAGTATATAAATCACTATTTAATAAATTTATATAAACCAATAATTTTCCTTTCATGAGTGAAATATTCTTACCGCATAAATTATAATAAATATTTAAAGCATGTCTCACAGTACACTGTTATTGCTACGTTTATTGAATTATAATAATGAATGTTAAATCTGATGGTCAAACAAAAGAAACAAATTCACCCGAAAAGAAAAGAAAGAAAACAAAAATCCAAAAATAAGAAAAAAATATCCAGGGAATAATATAGCTCAGCTCTAAAACTCTGGAGCTAAAAATTAAGCGTCCATAGCTGAGGCTGAGTTGAAAAAAAGCTGGGGAACGTCACCAGGGAGGCGGATCCTCAGAATTTTTTTCAACTCAGTCCATAGAGCTAGAACCTAGAATAACCCACTTGGCACCTCCCATCGCCACACTATGAGAAAGGACGTATTATGGTAAGACCAATGTCCCTTCTTTCCAAGAGATTTTCAGGGATTTCTCCAATTATGGAGAAATACAAGGAAGAATTATTTTTTTCACTTTCCCAAGTTTTTAGATCTTTGCAACATTTAGGCTTCACTTAAGTTTTTGTTGGGGATTGAAGGAGGGCTGCACCCAGTGGTGGGATGCAACAGGTTTAACAATCGGTTCGGTGAGCATGCGCGTGCCCACCTAACATGCTTGCACGCAGCATTCAAAATGCAGCAATTTGAAGCTCAGCTGCTTATCTTCTAAGGCAGCCCGGTAAGTAGAACAGCGGAGGTGCGGAAATCAGCTGTGCTGCGTGAATCAGCTGAGCCAGAAAGAAGGAAATAAAGGACAAGAGAGGACAGGGGTGGATGGGTGGGGCCAGCTGATCGTCGATGCTACCGGTTTGCCCAAACCAGCTGAATACCACCTCTGGCTGCACCAGTTATAACTTCAATGGGAAAGAAAACCAGGACTGAAGTTAACACCTTTTCCGACTAAAAGCCTTTTAGTAAAAGTCATTTCCCCTATATGCTTTGCAGTGAAAAATAGAAGGCTCTGTTGGAAATTATAGCTTGGATTTGATCCTTCTTCCTAGGACAACTCATGATGTTCAAGATAGTTTGGTGCAAGGACCTTAATACATAATAGTCCTCAACTTATAACCGTAGTTGAGCCCACAATTGGCTGTAAATCATGGTCATTAATGTAAAACTGCCTGATTTTATGATCTTTTTTTGTGGTGGTCATTAAGTGAACCCATTGCTTGCTATGGAGTGCTCTTGGAAGAAACAGAAATAAATGCTGGTTTCCACCAAAAACATAAACCATGGTGATGGGACTCTAGGATGCTTCAAATGGCTATGATGCAGGCCAGTTGCCAATTGCCCAAGATGTGGTCTTATGGCAGCCATTAAGAGTTTTGGATCCGGATCACAAGTACCTTATGATGGGTCCATCATAACTTTGAACTGAGTCGCAGGGTATTTATTCTTTTAAGTTCTCATTCTCAAAATCCCAATTTTCAGGACTTCCAGCCCTCCCACTCCTAACTTCTGTTACAATTTGGTTCGGTGTTCTTGAGGAAAAGTTATGAATAATTTTGATTTTCCATAAGTACATTCTGCACAGCCTGTAAAACACAGTTTGATTATTGCAATGTGTATGTAGAGGTAATTGCGTATATGTAGGCTTTTTTAAAAAATGGAATTTGGTTGTTCATGGATCGGTTGTTTCTCGGGAGGGGGGATAGGGGCCAAGGGACCGACATCCAGTATGATTTTCCGGAACTCATCTTCCCACTTGATTATGGGGGCCCTAAAGAGGACATTTGTCTAGAACAAAGTATTTTAAACATCAGCTCCAGGATGACGAATGGAATCAAAGAAAATATTTTAGGGAGAAAATGAACTTTAGATTACCAGTGCCCACGAAGGGATTGCGCTCCAGAAAAGCTGAACTTCCGGGTTCTAGCGCGCATGTGTTCCCGACAATCAGCTTTTCACCGGTTTTCGGAACCACCGTGCCCACGAAGGGATTGCGCTCCAGAAAAGCTGAACTTCCGGGTTCTAGCGCGCATGTGTTCCCGACAATCAGCTTTTCACCGGTTTTCGGAACCACCGTGCCCACGAAGGGATTGCGCTCCAGAAAAGCTGAACTTCCGGGTTCTAGCATGCATGTGCTCCCGACAATCAGCTTTTCACCGGTTTTCGGCACTGCTGCGCGTGTGAAGGACAGCTGATTTGTCACATGCACATCACAAACCTGGAAGACAAACAGGCGAGGCTGTGCGTGCCGGGCAACATGGCTTCACGTGCCACTTTGGGTACGCGTTACTATAGGTTCGCCATCACAGACCTATACAAACCTGCCATGATCTAGTGCAATATTTTTGATGCTACAACCAGAACTAGGGCAATGAAGTCGTTACTCAAGTATTTAGGATAAAAATCATGCCACGCAATACATATGAATAACTGACAAAGTGATCAGTTATGTACGTTGCTAAGTTCATAGCGAAGCTGGATGCTTGTTCTCTTTGGATTTTCCGTATGGGTCAGGATAGCTAAGGTTAAGCCGGTCTCTTTCTGTAGCTTTGACGCAGGGGCACCATTGAAAAGCAATCCTGAATCCAGATCGGAACCTGCCAGGGGCACAAATATTAATAAAAATGCATGTTATCTAACCCAGAGACAAGAGAGCGAAGCCATCGATTATTTTTTGCCTAATTTCTATCACACCTTTCTATTTTTTTAAAATGTGTTCTGCGGTATTTTCCACCACCATTTTATGATTTAGTATCTCTCTGCTTGACTCTGGCCTGACCTCTCTAACCAAACAGGTGTGTGTACAAAAGTGGGCTCAGAAAAATCAAGATGGCCGGCCTGGCAATTAAGTCCCATGACCTTATAAGGTGGTGTATTATGTTCATAAAGAAGGGTTGGTCATTAATCCCATGCTTGGACCACTATTTTGATTTTTTTTTACGGCTATCCTTCCTCTGTGTGTCAGAGATTCTAGATATATCAATGGTGTTTGGGTTCACCTATGACAGGGGTCTGCAATCTTGGCTCTTTTAAGACTTCCCAGAGTTGAAGTCCACAAGTCTTAAAAGAGCCAAGTTTGCAGACCCATGACCTATGAAAAGCAGTAACTGCCACATACAACAGGCTTAGCACCCTGTGAATCCAGCCACTGTGGCCATTACACAATGGATTCATGAGTTATTTTTATATAGGAATTAGCTCAACATCTTTTGTTTATCAAACTGTGGCTTAGTATGTGTGAGCTAACCTGTATCTCAACTCACCCTTGGGCATTTGCCACTTTCCAAAATGTAAAGCTGATTTTTTTATATTTTTAAAAAAGTAATGTTAAGGAAAAACGTTATTTGGTGTGAGTGACGGCACCAAATTACATTACAGTAATTTTGAAGTGAACATTTAATCTGTATGTCGTTTTATACTGGGTGATATATCTTTTCACCCACTGAAGCTGTAGTCCCTTGAGCTACACAATACTCACCTGTGATTTAGACAGCAATAAATAATTGGACTATATATTGCAGAACTCATGGCCAGCAAGAACACAGCCAGATAAACTTGCTGGATGTACTTCTGCCTGTTGACTTCCTTCCAGATGCTTCCCAGGATGAAGTAGAAATGATAAGGGAACCAGCAAAGGGCAAATGTTATCACAACTGCAACCATTGCCCTGACGAACTAGGACAAAAACAACAACAACTTAGGGTTGCTTTTATGACTGTTTCACTCTTTCTTTCCCACTGTATAATCTAACTACCATAAAGAATTGGTACAAAATATTCTACATGAGAAATTTTCTGAGTGTTGTGACCCAGGCCCAGGTAGGTAGTAGGAAACTCAGTCAGTGTAAAAACAAACAAACTTTATTAAAACAGCAGAGAATCACTTCGTTCTCAGCGTAGTTCAACTAAGTTAAAGCAAATTCCTCCCAACACCATTCCTCAGTCCTATCACCAACCTTGGTCCAATTAGGTAAACTGCCAAAGGCCTTTCTTGGCAAAAAGAAGGCAAAGCTATCAATGTTGTTTTCCGACAAAGAGCTCAAATGCCATCGCTGGTCTTTTAAGCCTCATGGGAGGGGCCAATCATCTATTGGCCCTACTCCCGAGTCATCCTCTTTGCTTTAGCTGCTTTAGCTCCGAACCGGGAGCATTTCACGCCTGGCTTTGGAGGAAGAAAAGATTCACTCAGTGCTGGTATGTGCTTACCTTCGCTACCAGTTCATAAATGTGTGCATGCGCAGAGCGTCAAAAGCGGGATGTGATGACGTCCGGCCGGGTGGGTGGAGCCTCCCGCAGCCGCAACCGGTTTGCCCGAACTGGTTAGAACCGGCAGAATACCACCACTGGATCCACTGTTTCCTATGCAGAATTCTTGAAACTTTCATGGGATACTCTTGGTAGCATCCTTAGGGAATGGACAAGTGAGAAATTTCACCGTATTGCAAGAGCTGCAGTAGCGCAGTGGTTAGTGCAGTACTACAGACTACTTCTGTTGACTCTGCTGCCAGCAGTTTGGCAGATCGAATCTCACCAGGCTCAAGGTTGACTCAGCCTTCCTTCCTTCTGAGGTGGGTAAAATGAAGACCCAGATTGTTGGGGGCAATATGCTGACTCTGTAAACTGCTTAGAGAGGGCCGTAAAGCACTGGGAAGCGGTATATAAGTCTAAATGCCATTGCTATCATGGTGTTGTGATCACGTGTTTCTACATGTTTTGCAACATTGCAGGCACACCTCGAAGAGTTGGAACCTGACCCGGAAGGACACAATTCACATTCTCATGGAGAGACAAACAGTCTGCAGATGCCACTGGAGACTCAAATCCTTCCAACGAAACATTGCAAGTGAAGCTGTTTCATTCCAATCTCAGAACAAAGCAGCTATTCATATTGGATAGAGTAGTCAGCCTTTGACCAGTTTTTATGATTGTTTATTGACCTTGGCATGCCTTCGCTACAAACCAATGGTTGGTCAGTAGAAATGAGTTCTCTGTACAGTTTTTATGGTTAATATAGTTGACCTTCACCTTTGGAAATCTCAGTCTATGGCCTCAGCTCAGTTCCTCAAGGGTTTGAACCTGATGTTATTTGCAATTTATGATTGAGTGGCTTTCAAACACAGCTTATAGAAAGAGGATTGCAATGAGGATGTGATTGTCCTTTGGTGCAACCTTCATGTGAAGCTCTTACTAATATAACACTGTGGTTGTTGGGACTGTTTTGCTCTTTTTCTTGTTATTTTGCAATGGTGAAATAAAACTAATTTTAATATCTAGGCTACAAAAATCCAGATTATGACTGTATTGCTGAAAAAGAGGAACTAAGAGTTCTTTTTTTCTTTCTTGCCACGTCTAGTTGTCATGTCAAACTTTCAGATGTTTGCGGTCCAGACATGCCAAGCGGTCACTTCATGATTCTCAAGAAAACTAATTTATATAGCACCTTAATTTTTTTTACCTTGGAGTTCATCAAGCATGACAGACTGAGGTTCTTTTTATCTTAATAATTAACATTAACCTGAATATTCGATTTTAATTTCTGAGTAGGCTCTTCTGAATCTTTTTATGTTTACCTAAGAAAAGTGGCTACACATAAAAAACCCCCACAAAGTTTTTTAAATTATTTTTTTAATGTTTATTTTATAAACATAAAAAAACCGAAGTGGACACGGTGGCTCATTTCCTGATAGTCAGAACAACTAATCAGTGGAACAACTTGCCTCCAGAAGCTGTGAATGCTCCAATACTGGAAGTTTTGAAGAAGATGCTGGATAACCACTTGTCTGAAGTGGTGTAAGGTTTCCCGCCTAAGCAGTGGGTTGGACTAGAAGACCTCCAAGGTCTCTTCCAATTCTGTTATTCTAATCTAAAATCCTGAAGTTCATGCTGATTATTGTTGCCTAGGAGTTAGCAGACCAGCAAGATTTTAATGGATGACCCACAGATGAATTCCCTGCTCTCAAATAAACCTACTGACGCTGTCTTGATCCCCAACCTGTACCTCAACTCAGTTCCAGACTAACAATCTTACGTAGGCACATAAAAGCAGGGAGCCTTTTGTGAAAGCTTACTCACTGTGCCTGGCTTTGCCATATACAGTAACCTTTCCCCACATACTGAGCTCTAAGCAAAGCTGGTTCTTCCTGTCTGAAGTTCAAGATAACACGCACAACACTGATTGGCAGGTCCCTCACGTTCATTTCAAGAAAAAGAAACTTTCTCCCAGACATTCTTTCTTGGAGCAGTTCATGAGGCTGCTACATGCTGCCAAAATGATTGGAGTTACTGCAACTGGTACCTTTTATATGAAATCGCAGCGTTTTGTCAATGTCAGTGCCCTGAATACCAGAATTAATATTACTTGATCATGCAACTATAAGCTGTTTATAAAAACTAGATGCTGTGTTTACTTTAGCCCTGTAAGATATTGCTAATGAAAAATTATCCCAATTCATGCTGAGGCATGTCAGCTATGCAGAATTCATTTGTTACCTTTTTAAGGACTCAAAAAAGTGCAAGGTTGGGACTGTCAAGCTGACAAGAAGTGACATCCCCAAATTCTTGCCACAAACTTTACAAAGTTGGTTTACAATTTACTGAAGATATAATTGATTTATAATCTTCTGGGAATAAATGCACAACTGTGCAGTGGTGTGAGACTTGCAGGGACATGGTGGCTCAGTGGCTAAGATGCTGAGCTTGTCAGTCGAAAGGTTGGCAGTTCGGCAGTTCGAATCCCAAGTGGCACGTAATGGGGTGAGCTCCCGTTACTTGTCCGAGCTTCTGCCAACCTAGCAGTTCAAAAACACATAAAAAAAAATAGGGACCACCTTTGGTGGGAAGGTAACAGTGTTCCGTGTACCTTTGACATTTATTCATGCCGGCAGAGGTGGGTTTCAGCAGGTTCTGACCAGTTCTGGAGAATCGGTAGTGGAAATTTTGAGTAGTTCGGAGAACCGGTAGCAAAAATTCTGACTGGCCCCACCCCCATCTAGTCTCTGCCTCCCAAGTCCCAGCTGATCGGGAAGAAATGGAGATTTTGCAGTATCCTTCCCCTGGAGTGGGGTGG
Source organism: Ahaetulla prasina (assembly GCF_028640845.1). NCBI lineage: Eukaryota > Metazoa > Chordata > Lepidosauria > Squamata > Colubridae > Ahaetulla > Ahaetulla prasina. Next base: position 21,096,222 of record NC_080544.1, read on the forward strand.
GAATGGAGATTTTGCAGTATCCTTCCCCTGGAGTGGGGAGGGAAAGGAGATTTTGCAATATCCTTCCCCTGCCACGGCCACCGAGCCACAGCCAACAAACCATGCCATGCCCGCCAAGCCACACCCATAGAACTGGTAGTAAAAATATTTGAAGCCCACCACTGCATGCCGGCCACATGACCACGGAGACGTCTTCGGACAGCGCTGGCTCTTCGGCTTTGAAACAGAGATGAGCACCGCCCCCTAGAGTTGGGAACGACTAGCATGTATGTGCGAGGGGAACCTTTACCTTTACGAGTCTTGCAATGGATTTATATTACAATTCCACCTTAAGGTACTTTTTTTGGGGAGGGGGGTGAACAAATTACTAACCTTTTTCTTGGCCATGATCTTATGCTGATAGTACACCATGTTAGTATGGTCTCCAGGAATATCATTATGCCACAGAGTCATTCCTATCGCACTGTATGTGACAAACATCACAGTGAGAGGCAGTACATAAACCAGGAGAATGACAGCTAAGTGATACCTAAACAAGAAAAAGAAAGAAGAAGGAAAAGGAGAAAGGCTGAGTGTGAATTATCAGGGATAAATATTTCCTTTCCTCTGGTAAGAAAATTCTCTATGATACTGAGGGCAGTCTACGTTTACATGATGAAAGCGATGATGGTGCAATCAAAACTCTGCCTGACTTTTAGGTGTGTCTCACTGTAAATGTGCATTAAGTATGGCACCACCCCAGTGTTGAAATTCAATTTTTTTTTACTACTGGTTCTGTGGCCGTGGCTTGGTGGGCGTGGCAGGGGAAAGATACTGCAAAATCCCCATTCCTTTCCCACTCCAGGGGAAGGATACTGCAAATCCCCATTCCCACCCCACTCCTGGGGGAAGAATATGCAAAATCCCCATTCCCTCCCCACTCCTGGGGGAAGGATATTGTTATTGTTATGGGGAAAACAGGAAGAGGAAGGTGTGTTGGACATGTTTCCTGCTTTGAGTCATTTGTATGAAGAACGGTTGCAGGAACTGGATATGTCTAGTTTGATGAAAAGAAGGACTAGGGGAAACATGATAACAGTGTTCCAATATCTCAGGGGCTGCCACAAAGAAGAGAGAGTCAAGCTATTCTCCAAAGCACCTGAGGGTAGAACAAGAAGCAATGGGTGGAAACTAATCGAGGAGAGAAGCAACTTAGAACTAAGGAGAAATTTTCTGACATTAAACAGTGGAACAACTTGCCTGCAGAAGTTGTGAATGCTCCAACGCTGGAAGTTTTTAAGATGATGTTGTATAACCATTTGTCTGAAGTGGTGTAGGATTTCCTGCCTAAACAGAGGGTTGGATTAGAAGACCTCAAAGGTCCCTTCCAACTCTGTTATTCTATTCTATGCCCTCTGGGCTTTTGAATCTGAGCTTGTATTCTGATTGGTTGTCAGACTCCCATGGGGCCATGCAGGGGCAACTCTGTAGGCTGTCCTGAGTCCCAGGCTTGGTTGAGCCTTGCTGAGTGATGCAATTTCCCCATGTGCCAAGTGGTGAGATGGGTAGAGGGCTAATCCTATCATGTCCTGAGGGCCATGTCTTAATCCCATCACCCTGGAGCTGAAGGGGGGGGCGGGGGCGGGCAGGGAGCTGAAGGAAGCTACTTTGTCTTTAAAAACACGTTTCTCTTTTTCTCATCCAGGGAAATATAATATTCTGCCTCTTTAATATTTCCTAGAATATTTCATTCTTCTAGAAGAGGGGTGGGTGCTAACTTCCTTCATCATGATAGCAATATGTGGGACATAAGGAAACAAAGAGCAAAGGAAATGGTGAGAATTTGTGAACAAGACTTGGTCATAGTAATTGTTGTTTTTCCTTCCGAAAAGAGAAGGAATGGAAAGTATTTTAAGACTGCGCAGTAAAAGAGCTTTTGTTTCTTGTAGCACTGGAAAATACTTTCAGTTTCCTTTTTTTTTTCATGCATTCTTATCTCTTCCTATATCTGCCTTAGTTTTGCTCTCTCTCTCCTTGCTCCAGAATCACCAAGTTGTGGAAAGTTGTAGATGCTTCCCACAAGAGTAGTGAAATCCAATTTTTTTTACTACTGGTTCTGTGGGCGTGGCTTGGTAGGCATGGCAAGATAAGGATACTGCAAAATCTCCATTCCCACCCCACTCCCGGGGAAAAGATATTGCAAAATCTCCATTCCCACCCCACTCTGGGGCCAGCCAGAGGTGGTATTTGTCGGTAGTTCTCCGAACTACTCAAAATTTTTTTTTTTTTTTTTTTTTTTGCATTTATATCCCGCCCTTCTCCGAAGACTCAGGGCGGCTTACACTATGTCAAGCAATAGTCTTCATCCATTTGTATACTATATACAAAGTCAACTTATTGCCCCCCAACAATCTGGGTCCTCATTTTACCTACCTTATAAAGGATGGAAGGCTGAGTCAACCTTGGGCCTGGTGGGACTTGAACCTGCAATATTGCAAGCAGTTGCTGTTAATAATAGGCTGCATTAGCCTGTTGCACCACCAGAGGCCCTTTTATTAAAATTTAAATTAAAATTTCCGCTACCGGTTCTCCAGAACCTGTCAGAACCTGCTGGATTTCACCCCTGCTTCCACATTTTTAAACTGATAAAATAAGTATTTAGACAAACTCGTTTTCATAATTCACATGCCAGGAATTGCATGCAGCCGTTAATTCACTTCTGTAATACTAGGTGGGTATCTTTCTTAGTGTGGTTCATGCACTTCACATTCCTATTTCAGCCATCTTTACAACACTGCAGCCAGTAGACCACCGTTATTAGCTAGTGAATTATTTGGGGCTCCATTGGGACATAGTGTGCATATGTGTTTTGAAAATGACAAAACTTCAGGGCCCCAACTGTTGCCTTGTTTTTTTGATCCTGTCCATAGAGACTCATGCAAACACTCTAAATGTTTACTGCTCGTAACTTCAAATGACATGGGTATGACACTGGCAGTCTTCCTCTCAGCTGTGTTACATATCTCATGTCTACACAGAAGGATTTTCTTATAGCTGCTGTGAGCACCAGCAATATTGAAGACAACAAATGTGAGAAGTTCTCAGTAGCAAATGGCAAAAACTATTTGACTATCTCAGAGCTGCAAAGCTGGTTAAATCGGGCAAGAGATGATGGATAGATGATTTCTCTTTTTTGTTGTTGTTCTGGTTTGCTTTTGCTTTTCTCTCTCTTTCTTTTCTTTTTTCAGGTAGGTGACATGATTAAAAGTTAGGTAGGATAGAAAAAAAAAGTCTTTTAATACAGGGTGACATGATTAAAAGTTAGAATAAGAGATAGAAATAAGAGAAGGGGGAATATTAGTGTATGCCCTTTTATATAATAAAGTAAAAGCAATAACAAAAAAAAGTGGAATAACTGAATAATGACAGATTGCAACTTAATATAAATGTGAATCATTATTAGAAATATGTAAGTTGATTGAATGTAATAATTATGATTAATTCTATTTTATTTGTATTAGAATGTATGACATCCAGGTGCCACACTGTTCAGGCATTGATATGTTTGTTAAAACAAGGCTGGTTAAATCTGATGAAAACTTGGATAGGAATTTCATAGTTAACTACACACTTGAGTTCAACTCTTAATAATTATTGTGTCTGGTCATCATTTTTTTAATATATTGGGTAGTTTTTTAAAAAAATATGTAATGTTGGTTTGTTTGGAGGAAGGGTAGTTTTTGTTTTTGCTGTGCACCATCTGATCACTTTATATGAGTTGGGTGGCTTCTTAAACCCATTCCCCTCCCTCCAAAAATCTCTATGGGAAAATACTTGTCTTGACTTATATATTTCATCACTTTTTCAAGAAGATTCCAGAATTTTTTTTTATGTTATCCATCGATTTTTCTTCTCCCTCTTCCACTTTCCCCAATGTTGCCAAGCGTAATTATTTTCTTGGAGGGTGGGTATATATATGTGACTTTTCAAAAATATCAGGCATAGTCTTCCACAAAATTTCTTTTCCCTCCTTGTCTTAAAGTGGGATTCAGAACTTCTAAAGCAGAGGTGTCCAACCTTGGCAACTTTAAGATGTGTGGACTTCAACTCCCAGAATTCCCCAGCCAGAGAATTGGTGTCCACAAAGCCTTAAAGTTGACAAAGTTGGAGAACTCTGTTCTAAAGTCTGGTTAGATAAAATTTGAGGCTTTGACTAAATTCCAAGAGCTTCACATTTTGGGGGGGGGGATTCAGGGGTGTGTTCCTGGGGGTTCGGCAGGGTTCAGGTGAACCTCTAGTCAAGGATCACTGGAGTTCGGCAAAGCCCCAAATGCCACCCCTGGCTGGCCACGCCCCTCCCACCCCGCCCCTCCCAGGAGTCTCCACGAGGCCCGTTCATCATTCCAGGTAAGTGTAAGGGCACAAGGGGGGCTGGGAGGGCAAAAAATGGGCCTACCAGAGGTTCCGGAAGTCCAGAAATGGGCCTGTTTCTAGACTCTGGAGGTCCTCTGGAGCCGGGAGAAGCAGTTTTTGTCCTCCCGGAGGCTTGAGGAAAGCCTCCAGAGTCTGGGGAGGGCGAAAAACTCCTGCCTGTTGTGGTGCAGGCGGCCGACTAGGCCACACCCACTATGGCCACGCCCACCCAGCAATGGGGCAGCGAACCCATTGCTAAAGGATCTGAAGCCCACCCTTGGGGGCATTCCTGATCCTGGAATGTCACAACCCAGTGAAGATAAAAACAACTTTTTTGTCTGTTGAGGAGAACCTGTGGTATTTTTTTATCGGTATTCATAAGTACAAACATGATACAGTAGACCTTTAAAAAGCCAGTGGGCTTTTTACCTGACCGTTCTGAAAACAGATGTAAGGCAGAGCTATCAATAATTTGGCATTTTCGTTCCTCCTCTTTGCTTGGATTAGATTTGTCAAAATACTGCACATTTCTTACTTCAGTCTATGTGGGAGACTTACATGAGCTGCTGTCTTTGGCTGTGATTGTGTGGCCAGCTCACAGCACATTTGACCAGTCCGTGATCAGTAATGACTTGCGCATAAAAGAACTGTGGAAAAGCTAGTGCACAAGCCACCAACCAGATTATTCCTATGATCCGTTTTGTGTTTGCTGCGGAAAGTTTTTGCTTGAAAGGGTAAACGATTGCCATATACCTGAAAGAAACAGGGAAGAAGCATAAGGAATGGATTTTTCCATTGAACAACTACACTGAGAAGGTTACAGCTGAGACAAAGTCATTGTTTCTAGATTAATTCTTAGAAAATGTCAACCTAGCTTCATGTAAATCCAACAGGTTTTCTACAGTTAATCCCTCCTGATTTATTTTAAGAGTAATATGGGCCTTCCCGTATACTTTTCCTAGGTAACAAAGGGATTATCAACCCTGAAGCTGACCTGACCGAGGCCATTTTGAGGCTTCAGTGTTGCCACACTGGAGCTGGGGGATAGGGAAGGGGGAATAGAGATAGCTGGGGTTTTGTAGCCAAAGCAAAATATTTTCTCTTGGGAACCAAGGACATTTCCACAGGTGGCCGGAGAGAGGAGGAGTGAAGTTACCAGGTAACTGGAAGGCACGTGAACCATGTGACTGATTGTTTGGGGAAGGGAAAAAAACTTTTAATTAGGTGAAAACCGCGGGAACCTTCAGGGTCGGTTTTCACCAGCCTGTGCCAATATATATCCAATTAAACTATTCCTTGAGGAATCTACCTGCCTTGGGGTTCTGTTTGCTATGGGTGTATTACATGGAACATTGACAGAGATCTCAAAAGTGAGAAAAAAAGGAAGAACGAAGATGATAGAAAAAGAATGGGAAATCATTTGCCCAAACAGCAGCTGTTTCAACCCTGCTCACCTTGAGCTTCTTTAAAATGCTAGAAAAAAAGATGACCATTCCTCTGATCCCCAAAAATTGAAGGGGGCCTTTAGTGCATGCAATTAAATCTTTAAGGATCTGTGCTCCACAATTATTTCAAAATATATATCCAGGAATATGCACAATTTGTAAAATGTAAAAAAATGAAACGAAATAAAAATACTGCAAGATGCAAAGCCATGATTTTCCATCTCAGGTTCTGAGGGCCATAATGTATTTTCTCTTTAGTGCTCTATGTGCCAATATGTTTCCTTGATTATCTCAACTCGGCTTGTAAAACAAGAAAGATTAATCCATCTCTTCTGCCCATCTCTCCAGCATATTACTACCGACTCTAGGAAGAAATGTCCATCTGGTTCAATTCCAAGCCAGGAGAAAGACACTGGAAACATGGGGGCTGATTGGAAAGATGGTTTAATGGTGAACCACCAAGCACATGGTTCTGGGCAGCTGACCACATGGAGTTGAGAGTGGGTGGCTTTTATACCGTCTCTTGGGCTTTGCACTTGAACTTCCTGTTCTTGTGCAAGAACATGTATTCTATTGGTTGTTGTCAGATTCCCATGAGGCCATGTAGGGGTGATGCTTGTCTGAACTAAGATTGGTTGAAGTTTGGATTGATACAATGAAGGGCTTGTTGTGCCATGTGGTGAGCTCTGCTGCTTTATGGGTTAATCATATTATGTCCTGGAGGGTTATGTCTTAATCCCATCACCCTGGAGCTGGAGGTCTTTTGTCTTGTAGATAAGCTGGCCTAGTCTTTCTTAATGGACACCAATATCTCCTGGGGGCAGGGAGCTGCTTTCCTTCTTTAAAACATGTTTCTTCTTTTATCAGCCAGGAAAATACAATATTCTGCCTTTTTAATTTCTCAAAATATTTCATTCTTCTAGGAGAGGGATGGGTGCTAACTTTCTACACAACCATCTTGGATTGTGCCAATATAAATCTCAATGCAAGGTCTTCTGTAATTCTTCCCCACCCTGTTCTTTAAAATGACCCATTACTTTACCCAAACTCTAATCTCTTGTGAGAAAGAGAAAAATTAAAGGGCAATTTTTACAGGACCACTTTTCCTTCCATTTTTCTAACAGAAATAGGCAACGATGTCATGGTTTAACTCTGATTTGTGTATGTAGTTCTGGAAATGTTATGAGTCACTCTGCTTTTTCCCCGTAAGGACTGTCCAATCTTATCCCTTGCAGCTGAAAGCTGCATGTCGAAAAGCTTTCTATCTCACACCTGTTTGTCATTGTCATATCAGATGACTAATTTATACTTTGCTTGGTGGGCAACGAACAGTTGTGTATATCCATGTTATGATTTTAATGCAGCCATGAGAACATTTCATTTTTGGCAACACATGGTCTTCCCAATTCATTTTTCTGCCTCTGTATAGCTAATCTAGAATCCCTTGAGAAATAAAACTTTATCTGCCCTGGGCAATTCACGTACATAGAAAGTACCTGGAGAATATACCGTTTTCCCGAAAATAAGACCCTGTCTTATATTTTTTTGAACCCTGAAAGAAGCGCTTGGCCTTATTGCCATGTGCTCAAAAGCCCAATTGGGTTTATTATCAGGGGATGTCTTTTTTTTTTTTAATTTGCATTTATATCCCGCCCTTCTCCGAAGACTCAGGGCGGCTTACACTATGTTAGCAATAGTCTTCATCCTATTTGTATATTTATATACAAAGTCAACTTATTGCCCCCAACAATCTGGGTCCTCATTTTACCTACCTTATAAAGGATGGAAGGCTGAGTCAACCTTGGGCCTGGTGGGACTAGAACCTGCAGTAATTGCAAGCAGCTGTGTTAATAACAGACTGTCTTACCAGTCTGAGCCACAGAGGCCCATTTTTGGGAAAACAGGGTACTGACTTGTCTTTTTGATCAATTTTAAAGACTTTTTACACTTTTATTTAGTCAAATCAAATACTATACAAATTATATGCTCCTACTTAGTATTTCCTTTCCTTTCCTTTCCTTTCCTTTCCTTTCCTTTCCTTTCCTTTCCTTTCCTTTCCTTTCCTTTCCTTTCCTTTCCTTTCCTTTCTCCTTTCCCTTCCTTTCCCTTCTCATCCCATCCTATCCCATCATTTTATTTTTGTGGAAAGATCTCTAGGTTTCATACAGTAGCGCATAAAAGAATGTTTAGAGATGACAAGTATTTTTCCTGGCAATGTTTTTCAGCCAAAAAAATGCATGAAAAGCAAAAACTTAATAAGTGAACTTGGCCCTGAGCTTACTACAGGTCGTCCTCAAATTACAGTTCATTTAATAAACATTTGAAAAAAAACACCTTATGACCATTTTTACACTTATGACCACTGTAGCATCGCCATTTTCACATGATCAAAATTCAGATGCTTGGCAACTGACTCATAATTATGATGGTTGCAGTGTCCTGGGGTCATGCGATCTGCTTTTGTGACCTTCTGACAAGCGAAGCCAACGGGGAAGCCAGATTCTCTTAATAACCAGGTTACTAACTTAACAACTGCAGTGATTCACGTAATAACTGTGGCAAGAAAAGTTTTTAAATGGGGAAAAATTTCACTGAACTAATGTCTCAGTTAGCACTAAAAATTTTGGACTGGAATTGTGGTCATAAGACAAGGATTACCTGTATCGACCTGCCACATGCAGAAAACAAATGGCTGCATTTAATTGTAATGAAATCTGACTCATGTTTATAAAGTAATACAAGGAGGATTAACTTAGCTTACCTCTTTTTGTGAAAAAGGTTGCAACAGCTGTTTGAAAAGCAAAAAAATCAACAGGGGTGGCTTCTCTGACCTTCAAAAGTGCCAAGAATTTCCCCACTCAAAAGAGGTTCTTTGGCCTTTTAACTGCCGATTCCTCTCTGACCTACTTAGAAGCAGAGCACCTTTTACACACAGTAGTAGCAGTGTGTGTGTGTGTCTGTGTCTGTGTGTATGTACACTGTGTGTATGTGTGTATGTACACTGACAGTGTGTATGTACACTGTCAGACTATTTACTGAATCTGCACTACTATTAATCTTCTCATAGTTCCCATCACCAATCTCTTTCCACTTATGACTGTATGACTATAACTTGTTGCTGGCAATCCTTATGATTTATATTGATATATTGATCATCAATTGTGTTGTAAATGTTGTACCTTGATGAACGTATCTTTTCTTTTATGTACACTGAGAGCATATGCACCAAGACAAATTCCTTGTGTGTCCAATCACACTTGGCCAATAAAATTCTATTCTATTCTATTCTATTCTATTCTATTCTATTCTATTCTATTCTATTCTATTCTATTCTATTCTATTCTATTCTATTCTATGTGTGTGTTTCAAGGTAAAGCGATCAATATCAGCAAAGGCCAGTGAAAATTACTTAAAAGTGACTCATAGATAGCATTATATTCTTATACAAGTAACTAAAATTACTGGAAAAGACTCAAACACAGAGGTGGTATTCAGCCGGTTCGGATCGGTTGGGGCGAACTGGTAGCGGCGACTGTAGGTGGGCCTGGACATAATGATGTCCTATTTAGCCATGTTTTCGAGGCTGGGCGTATGAGCGGAAGGAGCGCGTGTGAGCAAAGCGCATGCACAGAAGGCCAGGCGTATGCGCGGATGGTGCGCACGCACGGAGCGAGCATGCAGAAGGCCACGTGCATGCGCGGAAGGTGTGCACATGCGAGCGAAGCGAGAGTGGGCATGTGTAGTGGAGCGGTGGCAAGAATATGTGAAACCCACCGCTGCTCAAACAGTATAAGAGTTAGAAACAAGGGTGAAATCTACCAGTTCGGAAGTCCACGTGCCGCGCGCATGCATCACATGCATGTGCACACCCTCTGTGCATGCACAAAATCTTTCTGCACATGCGCAGAGGGTAAAAAACACATTACTTCCTGGTTAAAACCAGGAAGTAATGACAGCCGAGTGGGTGGGTGGACCCTCACACCGCGATTGCTACCGGTTCTCTGAACCACCAGCCAAGATCGTTACCAGATTGGGAGATCCGGTCCAAACCAGGAGCATTTTATCCCTGATTAGAAGTGTGGCAAGTCAGAGGACACCTCTAGATAAACAGTGAGTCTTTGTTTAGTGTCCATTCATTCAGCAACTTTTTGAAGTAACAGTGCTGAAAAAAATGGACATAGGACCGGTCCACAAACTTAGGACCTTTACTGAAGTCACATTCAAACTCAAATTCAGACTTGTCTGCGTTTAGAACTAGCCGCTTGTCTCTGCCCATCCCCCCACTACCCTGGGGCTTTGCACTGTGGCATAAGAGCTATTGCAATCTTGTTTTTAGACCTTTTAAATTGGCAACCAGTGCAGCTCATAGAGTAGGGGAGTCAACTGAGCATACTGGAGTATAGCAATAATTGCTTGCACTGCTACTTTATAGACCCATTGAAGCTTCTAAGTGGTCTTCAAGGTTCATTCAATGTTGAATAGTTGAACCATGAAGGGAACAGGGAATGAACGACCGTCTGAAGGGCCTCTGGGTTCTGGAAAGGCAAAAAAGTCCCAAGACATCCTACAAAGAAGGGGTCTTGGGCTCACCCCGGGGTGAAATCCAGCAGGTTCTGACAGGTTCTGGAGAATCGGTAGTGGAAATTTTGAGTAGTTCAGAGAACTGGCAAATGTCAACTCTCTTGCAGTATCCTTCCCCTGCCATGCCCATCAAGCCACACCAAGCCCACCAAGCCACGCCCACAGAAACGGTAGTAAAAAATTTTGAATTTCACCACTGAGCTCACCATCTCCCAGTTAGCAACTATTGACAAGGTCCTTCCAAAATCCAGGTGTTTCTGCAATGCTTCTAACTTGAAGAAGTGAAGAGTGGTCTATTGGAAGTCCAATCACTTCCACTTTCCCTGGCTCTCCGGTTTTCCACAACTTTATAATTTTTAGCATCTCTAGCAAGTTAGCGAATGATTGTTTTTCCTTTTGAACTATACCTTGTGTTTGTTCTGGGAAGTGGGAGGGGGTGGTTTTGGAGGGAGGGGGGAGGGGGAAAAAAGGGGGGGGTGAAAATTTTTGTAAAAACTTTTTCAATAAAAAAAAAATAAACTGGAAAAAAAAATATTGCTCCATCTTCAAGGAGGCTAAACTTATTTCTGTCCCCCCCTCCTTGTTGAAGATTAACTGAAGTTTACACACCTTTCTCTTCCCATTAGTTTGCTCTGATTATGAATGCCATTATAGCAGACAAATAATTGGAACAGCAGACAATTAGCAGACAAATAATTGTTTGGGGACAGGGGTTGTAAATTGCTAGGATTTACTTATATTTTGTGAATTTTCTTTGCAAATAATCAAGTTGCCTATGCATGAACACATTTGCAGCTCAGCAAAGTAGCAGAAGGAAATACCTGTGAAAGGTAAGAAGTTGATTGCTGGGGTTTTTTTTTGAACCAATCAAAATTTAAGTTGGCTTTCATCTTCCTGCTGGTTCAAAGACAGCAAGACGCAGTCCTGGGTGGTAATAATGGACAGAGAGATTATACCCAAAGATTTTGTCTTTTTAATCTATTACGGACAGAGCTGAATAGCGCTGGGTGTCTGTGCAGGAAGGTGTTCTTTTACTTACAACTTCTCTTCCCTTCCCTGCCCAGCAGTTCTCTATCTACCTAGCCCACCACAGCTGGTGGGAACATTTTCCGTGGTCCTGGGGCACCACCTTTGTTCAGCATTGAAATGTTAATGATTTCTTTATTAATCACATTTATATGCTGCCCATCTCTTTGTATAAGAAACTTGGAGTGGCTTAAGGGTAGTCCAACCCAGTGGTGGAATTCAGCCGGTTCTATCCGGTTTGGGCAAACCGGTAGCGGCATCCCACCACCCACCCGGATGTCATCATGTCCCATTTTTGATGTTCTGCGCATGTGCAGAAGGTCCTGCACCTGCGCGGAGGTGGCGCATGCAAGTGAAGCACGTATGTATGTGTGCGTTTACGTTTGTGAACTTGTAGCGAAGGTAAGTGAATACCATCTCTGGTGCAGCACCATTACTACAATTTTACCCTACAAGATTTTCTGTCAACTTAAGGACATTAAAAAAAAAAATCAAAGAGGAAGATATCTCAGTTTCTCCTAGAGACCTGAAGTAATCCACTAATTTCCTTAGAGTTGACCCATTAAGGCAGAGTTTTGATGTGTGTTTTGTTTTCCACACAAGCAGGAGCATCTTTGGGGAGGATCAAAAAAGTCAGGACCTTGGCTTCCAATTCCTCAATCCTTTTCATGGTTGTAAGTCATGAAAAAAAAGCAGGGCTTTATTGTCATAGTCTTGGCTGCCATTTTGATTTCTTGATTTCCCCATTCCCTGTGGACACCCCTGCACATAAACATATAGCTTGTTTTGGTCAGAATATTGATCCCTGGGAAATGTTAGTACACAGTTTCTTTCTATAAAAGCGAGATTCTAGCCAAGGACAGAGCTGGAGAAACAACAAGCGTCTTACATGGTCTTAAAGTGCAAGCAAAGTACTTAAAGTTCGTAGAGTACTAACAAAGATGGAATAAACCTATTGCAAAAGGCTAATAAAGATATCCCTCTGGAAACTGTGAAACAACATTTGAGTAATGTTTAGTGGAATACCAGAAAGGAGTGAATTGCTACCAGAGGTTGTGAGGTAGGTCATGATTCTCTTGATGTCCTAATCAGCAGAATCTGAATGAATTATGTAAAACTGGCAAGCACGTTTTTGTAAGATGGTCACAGAAAGTGGATCTTATACAACAAAATAGCACAAAATGTACATAGCAGTAGATAAGGAATGCCTACTTGCAATTTAGGATTAGAGTCAGTTAGTTTTATGCATGTCTACAAGAAGTAAATATTTTTCAGTTCCATGGGATTTATGACCAGGTAAATGGGCACCATAATCTAGAACTATAACATTAACGCTTTACTTCAGTATCTGCACTCAAAACATCTGAATATGCAAGCTTTTACATATTCTTATTAGTCCTTGTATTCTTCCATATTCGTGTAGTTAGTTATTCATATTCTAAGAGCAACTATTTTCTACAATTATATATCGATATTTATTACAAACGAACACCCACCGGCAGATTTATAGTTGTTGTTTTTAATTCCAATGGTAAACTTTTCACCATCGTTTTTCTTACCTCTCCACAGAGACAGCAGTCATGGAATAAATGCTGACAAACATTGCAGTAACAGGAACGAAATTATGAAAACGGCAGAATCCTTCGCCAAAGTACCAGACATTATGACAGGCATAAATAAAATTAAAAACTGTGTTTAGGGCACTCATAAGCAGATCGGAAAGAGCCAAGTTCACAATGAAATAGTTGGTGACTGTTCTCATCCGTCGATGGGACAGGATAATCCAAATGACGATGGCATTGCCCCCAATCGATGCTGTGATTATCAATAAGTAGGCAATGGCCCAAAGTGCAATTTGCCATCCAGGCTGGTAAAATGTAATCATCTCAGTCAAATTAACATCATTCTCAAAAATCCGATCCTTGGAAGTATAGTTTATGCTTGAGAAGGAAACCATTGTCAGTTCTTTCTTCTGCTCAAAAAAACCAAAAACCAAAACCAAGAAACTGGCTGCAGTTGCCTCGATTTGAGGATCTCAGCCTTTATCCACAGAATAATGAGCTCATCATAATTTTGTAGACTGAATTTAGAAGCATTTGATTCATCACATCCCGGTCTTCAGTTGATGCAAATAAACGAGATGAGATTGCTGCTCATTTACATTCATTTGCAGCTCTTTTTCATTCATATCACCACAATTTGTGACAAAAAGGATTTTCTTAAAAATGTTTCCGTAATGTGTATACATGTGAAAGAGGCAGTGAGTGGAGAGAGATAGCGAGAGATTAAAGAAGATACTGATAATGCAGCATGGAGTTGGATAGACTTTAGTTTTCTGTTCCTTTTCAATTCAGACCATGACGGAAGCAGCCAAATGAGGATGGGAAATCTACGCTGGCATTTTAAAAGGAGGTGGAGAGACAAGAGTATACGAAATTATGCATCAAATCAGATTTCAGAAAACTGGTTCCTTGTTGCTCTCCAAAATTGTTGCATTAATCTGTGTTGACTCTACCCTCCACTTAAAGTGAGAAGACTCACAGATTTTACCCTACAAGGATCAAGACTTTTATTCCTTGGGTAATTTGACTTTTTGACTTCAGTGGGAGTTTTAATAAGCAGAACGTGGCTGTAGAACACCATAAATATTGCCAGAAGAGCTTGAGAACAGCCCAAAGCCAAGATACAGAAGACAGAAAAGTAATTTAGAAGTCCGAAGAAAACCCATATTTCAAAAAAAAACTGTCTACTGACTGCTCAATGAACCTCTCAAAACATTTCTAGGCAATCCCAGAAAATGTAACCAAGATGTCATGCAGGATATGTTGTCTTAGATTCCTAGAATATATTTTCTGCCACCTCTGTACCCCAAATTCAAAGGGCTCTTCAGAATTATTCCAAAACCAAGAAGCAGCTAAGGAAAAACTTGTGGTCTCTCTCCACAATATGTATGGATAATACTATTCCCTTGTGTGGGAATTTGTGACAATATCCTTCTGTCAAATAATCTTATATATTGCATTAAAGTTCAACCAGGTCAGTTGAGAATTACATTCACACATTAAGTGTGGTTGGTTTAAAGCTCGGTTAGCTTTTTTGTGGTTTAGCATTCTATAAAATTATCAAGTTATTTTATGGTCCAATGTACTGTGCAAATCCAGAAAAACTGGTTAATTCAATATTCATGTTCTGTAAGCGTAACCAAAGTTTGCATTGCATAGTGATTGTAAAAAAAGCTCTCAATATAGAAACACCACTCCCATTATACTAGCAGATTAATACAACTAAAACAAACAAAAACTAATGACGGTAACTTCTACCAAGATTAAAGGAGGAAGTTGCTTTAGCTTAGGATATAGCATGTTGCCTATGCTGCTGCATTTAAGTTTTTCCCTTATGCTGCTATTATCCCAAATGTTTAGTGCTACAGGCTGGGTTTGATTCATATGAATCAAACAGAGGAATTATTGAGTCTGTCATTTGCACCTCTATAACTGTCTGGTTCGGTTCTGCAACCCAACAAGAAAGACACAGACTTCAGAGGATAATTAGAACTGCAGAAAAAATAATTGCTACCAACCTGCCTTCCATTGAGGACCTGTATACTGCACGAATCAAGAAGAGGGCCATGAAAATATTTACAGATCCCTCACATCCTGGACATAAACTGTTTCAACTCCTACCCTCAAAACGACGCTATAGAGCACTGCACACCAGAACAACTAGACACAAGAACAGTTTTTTCCCGAAGGCCATCACTCTGCTAAACAATTAATTCCCTCAACACTGTCAAACTATTTACTAAATCTGTACTACTATTAATCTTCTCATAGTTCCCATCACCAATCTCTTTCCACTTATGACTGTATGACTGTAACTTTGTTGCTGGCAATCCTTATGATTTATATTGATATATTGACCATCATTTGTGTTGTAAATGTTGTACCTTGATGAAGGTATCTTTTCTTTTATGTACACTGAGAGCATATGCACCAAAACAAATTCCTTGTGTGTCCAATCACACTTGGCCAATAAAATTCTATTCTAGTCTATTCTATATGAATGAATAGAATTGTTCCATCAATTTCACTGGGAATAAATTTGACAAGGTCTCAATTCAGTCCACTGAGGCACATAACTCCAATTACTTACAAAGAATAAAAGTCTTGTATATACTGTAAAAATGATATAACCTTTTGTGTTGTAAATTACAGTCTGAGGAAACAAGCTAAAACTACACCCTATATCCCAAAGTTTCCCAGGTTCAATTTCTTTGAAACTTTGACCAGTTTTCAAACTCATTTGAACAAGATTTTAAAGGACTGTGGTTTTAGAATCAACTCATATAAACCAGTCCATAAACAAATATGAGAATGCACTTACTTAAATTTTAATCTTTAAAATTTCTGTTGAAAATATTTTTAGCAACTTTTGAGATTTTTCTCTCAGATTCAAATCTTGCACGACTCCATGAAAGAAGAGAAAAAGACCGACGTAATCGGATATTCTGTACTTGACCTGGGAAAGTACTTCATTAAATTCCAACTAAAATGAATTTATATTTATACAGTATCTTACTTCCTGGATTTAATGGACTTTTAATGATTATTTTAAAACAGCTGTACAGTATTCCCAATGGTAATTACATACTTTGATGGAAAGTTTCAAAACTCAGCTGTTAGGTTTTATTGCTAGGCTTAAGCATTAAGGGGAGGTCTTCCTTGGGTTTAGCAGAAAGATTTTGCTCTGCTACTAAAGAAAGAAAATACATCTAAAGGTCAAGTGTAGGAAGTCCAGAAGAATTTCAAGCAAGTTTTTGTATTTTTGCAGTGGAATTATTTATAAATCTTTAGTACAATTTATCAAGTAATACTAAAGTTTTAAGATACAGAGATGACCTGTGAATATAATTAAAAGAAGTGTGTTAGTAAACACAGGGGTTTTGTTAAAAGCCAAGTATAAGATTCAATGAGATGGACCATGTATAAAACCCGAAAGCTACTCAAATATGTTAATATTAAACACTGACACATTTCACAGCTCCTGTAATGCTAGTTATTTATTCTCAATCCCTTCATTCATTAGCTTGCTTGTTGGCAACGGGGCAAGAACAAATTCTGCAGTTGTTGGCCACATCAATGAGCTATTCTCCCTCAAGAAAATAGCTTTTTTGTGTAAGGTCTGAAGTGATACATTTCTCTCTTTCAGCTAGGTTAATATCAATCATGCTAGCTAAATGACATCATAACATTTCACTTTTTTCCTTTGAATTCAGCGTGGGGATATAATGAGATTAATAATAATGATGATGATGATGGTGATGATGATGAGGATTTTTGCCCTATAGAAAATTTCATTATGAGAAAAAGATTCTAACTGCAGGTTCTTTAGGCACCAACAATATATTCCACAGTGCTGGTGTATATAATGCTACAACGCAATAAATCCTTAATGTCGTGAAAACATTTTTCATCCTATCTGCTCTTAAAAAAAGTTCCTTGCCATAATTCTCAAAAGACACAGGCCCAAGCCAAGAGCTCCGTATCACTGCCAAACATAATAAAAATGACCTCCACAGCAACATCCAGATCTTTAAAGCACATTTAAAGGTAAGTGGAGGTAAGAGCGTGTATTAAGGATTACATTAATTAATTAATTAATTAATGCATGTGTATATTTCTCCACCTTCTTGCATCTGCAGATAAGCTACCTGGCAGTTCTATTTTGGATATCTTGGTCCCTTCTGGGAAAGGAGGGGTCAGGGAATCCCTTGCAAGATCGTTATGTGGCTTATGCTAGACACACTGATGGATAGAGTTGCGGAGATTTTCTTGGAGATGGGACTTCAACAATGGTGGGTTGCTACCCGTTCACTCCGGGTCAGGCGAATCGGTAGAGGCAGCGGCGGGAGGCTCCGCCCACCTGTTCTGATGTGCAGAAACATCGTGCACGCCTGCCCAAGAACAAACCAGTAGCAACGGGTTTTGAAACCTGCCCCTGGACTTCAACTGTGCTGGTCTTCTCAAGATGATTGGGATCCAGTCTTATCCAGTTAGCTGGGCAGAGTTTGATTTACTTCTTCCTGAGGAAGTGAATAGGATCCTTGGGAGGTTGAATTCCACCCCTTATTACAGCGGTTCTCAACCTGTGGGTCGGTACCCTGTTGGGGGTCGAATGACGATTTGCCAGGGGTCGCCTAAGACCATCGGAAATATGGGAAGTATACTTGCGAGTCAAACAATCGCGCTCCAATCGTTGACTTCACAAGCCAGCTGCAGGCTCTTCAAATCGCTAGCCGAATTCGGCTTCAGGCACGATGAATTAAAAAAGAGAGAAATCTTTGCTCTGATGTCTCCCTCTCAAGCCAGCTGCAATCACTCCCAATCGCTAGCCTAATCTGGCTTCAGGCGCAATAAACTTAATAGGGGAGGAGTATCCGCTTTAATGCCTCCGTCCTCAAGGCAACCGCAAGCAGTTCAGATCGCGAGCCAATATGGCTTCAGGCGCGATAAATTCAAAATGAAAATAATTTTACGGTTGGGGTCGCCACATCATGGGGAATTGTATTAAAGGGGTCTCCACATTGTGGAGAATTGTATAAAGGGATCGCAGCACTATAAAGGTTGAGAACCACTGCCTTATTAGATCCCTGTTCTTTCTGGTTTGTCTTGGCTGGATTCAAGTGAAGATGAGGTCTCTTTCCAGGTGGTGGTGGCTCTGCCCCAGTGGTGGAATTCAAATTTTTGTACTACCAGTTCTGTGGCCGTGGCTTGGTGGCCGTGGCGTGGCTTGGTGGCCGTGGCAGGGGAAGGATACTTCAAAATCCCCATTCCCACCCCACTCTGGGGCCAGCCAGAGGTGGTATTTTCCAGATCTCTGAACTACTCAAAATTTCCGCTACCGGTTCTCCAGAACCTGCTGAATAGCGCTGAATAGGAGATTTTGCAGTATCCTTCCCCTGCCACACCCACCAAGCCACACCCACAGAACCGGTAGTAAAAAAAAATTGAAATCCACCACTGGAGCACATCTGTGGGCATGGAGTTAGTTATCATCAGGATGCTTTTTTTAATTTCTTTCTTCACTTTCTATAGCTGTCCATCTCAGCCAAGTGACTCTGGGTGATTTGCAATTCTAAAGCTATAAAACAGTTAAAACACTAAAAACATTAAAACATGTTACTCGGTTACACTTCTTGGCCACAGGTCATCCAAGTGGTGCTGCTGAGATGCTTCCGCAGTGCCTTGTGGATAGGCGGGGTTGGGAGAAGAACAAATTGGGCTGAACTGTGACATGATTGCATGGTTGTGGGTTTAGCAGCCACTATAACTAGTAATTGTCCATTGGTAACCCTGAATTCGATTCAGTGTGCAATCTGGGCTTTCTCTTGGACTCTCAGCCTATTTTCAAGGAGCAGGTGACAGCCATGGCCATGAGAGCATCCTGTGTGCAAGTTATGCCCATTTATGAATTCGGAGACACTGCTTATGGCCACTTACATCTTAGTCACCTCCTGACTGGATTACTACACACATTCTATATGAGTCTGCCCTTGAAGAGCATCCAGAAGCTTGAGCTGGTCCAGAAAGCAGCAGCATATGTAGTTTTGGATGTTCTCCAGTGTAACACACTGCTACACAAACTGCACTGACTCCTAGTAGGTTTCTGGGTGTTATTACTATCTTTAAAGCTGTACATGGCATGGGACCCGGTTACTTGAAGAACCATGCATCCCCAGTGATATTTGTCTGCTCCCCCAAAGTTGGTTCCCCTATATTTGGCTCCAGGTATCATCTATAAGGTCCCCTGAAGTGTACCTTCTCTATTATGGTGCCTGCCTCCTGGAACAGCTTCCCCCTTCAAATGTAGACAACCCTTTGTCAACTGACCTTTTGCAAGGTTGTGAAGACCTGGATCTTCCCAGGCATTGGGGTTGGGAAATTTATAGATTAATACAGATTAACAGAGTTGGAAGGAACCTTGTAGTTCATCTAGTTCAATCCTTGCCCAAGCAGGAGACCCTACACCATTTCTAACAGATGGCAGTCTAGACTCTTCTTGAGAACTTCCAATGATGAAGCTCCCACAAATTTCTAGAGTCTGAACATCTTTTTTATAGTGTGGTGACCAAAACTGGATGCAGTATTCTAGGTGTGGTCTTAGTAAGGCTTTATAAAGTGGTATTAATACCTCACTTGATCTTGATTGAATCCCTCTCTTAATGCAATTTAGGATTGCATTGGCTTTTTTGGCTGCTACCGCACACACTGGGCTCATATTTAATTGGTTGTCAATAAGACTCCAAATTTATTTTTATTTATTAGATTTGTGTGCTGCCCATCACATCTTGAGACAGCTCTGAGTGGCTTATAAATTGGTAATAATTAAAATGATAAAACAAAAAATAATAACAAAAATAATAATTTACAATTAAAAATGGAGAAGATGGAGAAGTTTACAATTTATTTTTGTTTACAAGTAAAAGATGGGGAAAAGTTACCATGGGAAACCTGAAATGAGTGGCTGACTCTAGTGGTTAGGTATTTTTCTTAAGCCTTGGTCCAGTTTTAGTTGCATTTACTGAAATACTGTTTTGGATTTGTTTGCCATCCATTTTCTTGGATAGAGGGGCCATACAAATTGGATTAATGAATGAATAAATAAATGCTTGAATAATGGGCATCCATGTTGGTGACATTCTTGTGACAAAATTTTCACAATGCAACAAGCGATTCCTTTAAGTGAGAGAGGGAATAATTTTGACTTTGAATTATAAAGAAGACTGAAAACAGATGTAACTTCAAAGTTGGTGTGGAAATATTCTAATCAGTTTCCTTCAACTACCACAAATGAGAAATTCAAATTCATTTTACCACATTTAAAAGTGTTCTTGTCTGCATCCACCCT
Organism: Ahaetulla prasina; assembly: GCF_028640845.1. Lineage (NCBI taxonomy): Eukaryota > Metazoa > Chordata > Lepidosauria > Squamata > Colubridae > Ahaetulla > Ahaetulla prasina. The sequence continues at coordinate 21,116,573 of NC_080544.1, forward strand.
GCTGTGCTATGGTAATAATGAAATTTCTGTTCAATTATGTGGATGAGGTATTTTAGCTTAGGCCCAGCCAAGCGTTTAATTTTTTAAAACCATCCTATTTGGATTTTTCGTAGATGTTTTGTGATTTAAAAGAAAACTGAAGGAAATTCAGTTTAATTACTTGGAAAGGAGGGAGTGGAGATGTAAATTAAACGAGTATCTGGGAAGATATAGACTCTAAAGACCAGAAGACTTTATTTATTTTATTTATTTTTATTTATTTATTTTGTCACAACAATATATATAAGCATCACACAAAAAGATTATATAGTATATAAACCTATATATGAGGAAATATTAGGAGGTATAAGCATATATATATATAAGAAGAAAAAGAAAAACAATAGGATAGGAATGGTAGGCATGTTTCTGCTCTTATGCACGCCCCTTATGGTCCTCTTAGGAATGGGGTGAGGTCAATAGTAGAAAGTTTTTGGTTAAAGATTTTGGGATTATGGGAAGAGACCAGAGTCAGGTAAAGTGTTCCAGGCACTGATGATTCTGTTACAGAAGTCATATTTTCTGCAATCTAGATTAAAGCGGTTAACATTAAGTTTAAATCTATTGGTTGCTCTTGTATTATTGCAATTAAAGCTGAAGTAGTCTTTAACAGGAAGGACATTACAATAGATGATTCTATGAGTTAAACTTAGATCTTGTCGAAAGCGACAGAGTTCTAAGATTTCTAAGCCTAGGATTTCAAGTCTGGTGAGATAAGGTATTTTGTTGTTTTCAGAGGAGTGAAGAACTCTTCTTGTAAAATATTTCTGGACGTGTTCAATTGTATTGATGTCAGAAATGTGGTGAGGGTTCCAGACAGACTTCATGCTTTGAGGCTATAAATACATGTGTATAAAAGAGTTTGTGTAAGTTCCCCATTGAAATGTACAGGTGGAAGCAATAAAAAAAGAAACACTTTTTCTGTGTAAACCTTCAAAGTGATGTTCAGGTTCTGCCGCCTTTATTATCTTTACTTTTCATTTTGTTAATGTGGTTCTGCAGAATGAGATTTCTTGTACCCAGGCTGTCTGACCCTATTCACAGTAACCGAACTGGTGTCTATGGAGATTCTCAGTCATGCAGGTCATGGTTGTCCCCAAAGTGCTTTTTCAAGAAGCAACTGGACTTCCTTGTTTTTCTTTGAAGATGTTTCCCTTCTCATCCAAGAAGCTTCTTTAGCTCTGAAGAGATGAGAGGCTAAAAGTCTTCAAAGAAAAAACAACAACAGAAAGTCCAGTTGTCTCTTGAAAAAGCACCTTTGGGGTCCCTTCTAACTCTTGTTATTCTGATATACTAATATTAATTTCTTTGAATTTTTAAGACAGTGTGCTCTTCTACGTGTACCTAAGAGCGCACTCTTGAAAGATGAGCAGAAGTATGTGGAGTGACTTTCACTCCATACAGGTGTAGAATCTTGTAGATTTCTTTCCTCCAAGGTTAGTAGAAATAAATGGGTAGCATTTAATGGGAAGATTAGATGACTGACCCAGAAGGACCAAGTCTTCCAAGAAAAACAAGGAAGTCCAGTTGCCACTTGAAAAAGCAGCTTTGGGATTATGGGAAGATTAGATGACTGACCCAGAAGGACCAAGTCTTCCAAGAAAAACAAGGAAGTCCAGTTGCCACTTGAAAAAGCAGCTTTGGGATAACTGAACCCAGTTGTGGATCTTAAATAGAGAGGTGGGGGACTTGAAGCAGTTATGTCAGGGAAAGCTTGGATTAGTGATCACTAAGCTCACTTCCAGAAACTCTGATTCTACAATATGTTGTTGTTAGTTGCAAAGTTGTGTCCAACCCACTGCGACCCCATGGACAACTTTCCTCCAGGCCTTCCTGTCCTCTACCATCCTCCGGAGTCCATTTAAGCTCACACCGACTGCTTCAATGACTCCATTCAGTCACCTCATTCTCTGCAGTCCCTTTCTTCTTTTGCCCTCAATCGTTCCCAGTGTTGGAAGAAATGTCCTTCTGGGTTCAATTCCAAGTGGGAAGAAAGACACTGGAAGCATGGTGGCTGCTTGGAAAGATGGTTTTAATGGTGGGCAGGATCACATGCCTTGAAGATCTTGGGTGAAGAGGAAAAAAAGGGAAGAGATGCAGAGAGTGCCTCAGTTTTATACCCTCTCTGGGCTTTTGAATTTGAGTTTGTATTCTGATTGGTAGTCAGACTCCCATGGAGCCATGCAGGAGTACCTTTGTAGGTTGTATTTTTGAGTCCCAAGCTTGGTTGAGCCTTGCTGGGTGATGCTGTAATGAAAGGGCTTTGGGGAATTCCTATTATGGCTCTGCTTGAAGGAGGTGGATCTTTGTTATGTAGAATAGACTGGCCCAGGCCTTAATGGCCCATTGACAAAGATGTTGGGGGGGGTGAGTTTCTACCTCCCTTTTAGGGGAAATATTCTGCCCTTTTAATATCTCCTAAAATATCTCATTTTCCTAGAAGAGGGGTGGGTCCTAACTTCCTACACCAGCATTACACCAGCTCTTCTCCAGTGAGTCCTTCCTTCTCATTAAGTGGCCAAAGTGGCCAATCTACAATATATTGTTGTTAGTTGCAAAGTTGTGTCCAACCCATTGCAACCCCATGGACAACTTTCCTCCAGGCCTTCCTGTCCTCTTCCATCCTCCGGAGTCCATTTAAGCTCACACCGACTGCTTTCGTTAAGAATCATAAGGTGCAACACAGTGATAGACATAGGGTACAGATAAACAATCAAATCATACTAGGAAGCAATTCATTTTAATGTAGAAAATTTATTTTCAAATAAATTTGAAAAATAAAATAAATAAATAATAGACCGATTTTTTTATTATTATTATTTTTATTTGGTTGAGTGATTAGATAATATATAAGTATAAGCATGAATTGAATACATAAAGTAAATACAATTAAAGGGAACATTAGGACAGAGACGGTAGGCACGCCATTCAAAGCAACAATAAAGTTATTTTTAAATTCTAAGGATTCCATAGGGCATTTTAGAAATAGGGATTCACTCGGGACTGAACCAGGCCTAGCCCAGACTTTCAGTCCTGGCCTTAATCCGAAGCGCTTCCTTTCCGGCGACACGGCATCTTTTTAAAAGTTTTTTATTTTATAAACAAACAAACATTTAGTATATCAGTCATTCCTTCCATGTGACCTCTCGGTGTTTTCTTCACAGCTCCATCTTTTTGTCGTTTCTTCTTTCTTCTCTTCAATTTAACCTATTACCATTTTCCCACAAGCACAGTATTCTAATTAGACCATTTTCTTACATATCATCCATTGCTTATCTATACCTTTTTTCTAACCAATGGTAGAATTTATCCCATCTCTTAAAATATTCTGAATCCTCTCTTTCTTTAATCATCAAAGTTAATCTATTCATTTCTGCATGATCTTAAAATTTTCCTAATAATTTCTCCTTCCAGGAGTATTTTCTCTGCTTTCCAATTTGGCACAAAAACAGTTCTTGCTGCTGTTATTACATGTATAATCAAATAGATTTTTTTTTACTGGTTTTCTCTGGGAGAATACCCAATAAGGTCAGCTCTGGTTTTGAGTCAATAAAAGGGCTGGGAAGTGGTTCACCAGGTTAATGCAGCCTGTTATTAAAACACAGCTGCCTGCAATTACAATTACTGCAGGCTCGAGTCCCACCAGGCCCAAGGTTGACTCAGCCTTCCATCCTTTATAAGGTAGGTAAAATGAGGACCCAGATTGTTGGGGGGGCAATAAGTTGACTTTGTATATAAATATACAAATAGGATGAGACTATTGCCTTACACAATGTAAGCCGCCCTGAGTCTTCGGAGAAGGGCGGGATATAAATTCAAATTTAAAAAAAATGCTGTTGGATCATTTCTGTAAACCAATGACTGCATCTGTAACGATCCATCTGTTAAACTACTGAAGTTCGCAGATGACACAACAGTGATCGGTCTCATTCGAGACAATGATGAATCCACATACAGACAGGAGGTTGAACCACTAGCCTCGTGGTGCGACCGGAACAATCTGGAACTGAACACACTCAAAACCGTAGAAATGGTGGTAGACTTTAGGAGAAACCCTTCCATACTTCCACCTCTCACAATACTAGACAACACAGTATCAACAGTAGAAACCTTCCAATTTCTTGGTTTTACCATACACAAGATCTAAAATGGACAGCTAACATCAAAAAAGTCATCAAAAAAGGACAACAAAGAATGTTCTTTCTGCGCCAACTCAGAAAGCTCAAACTGCCCAAGGAGCTGCTGATCCAGTTCTATAGAGAAATTATTGAGTCTGTCATCTGCACCTCTATATCTGTCTGGTTTGGTTCTGCAACCCAACAAGACAGACACAGACTTCAGAAGATAATTAGAACTGCAGAAAAAATAATTGCTACCAACCTGCCTTCCATTGAGGACCTGTATACTGCACGAATCAAGAAGAGGGCTGTGAAAATATTTACAGATCCCTCACATCCTGGACATAAACTGTTTCAACTCCTACCCTCAAAACGATGCTACAGAACACTGCACACCAGAACAACTAGACACAAGAAGTCTTTTCCCAAATGTCATCACTCTGCTAAACAAATAATTCCCTTTCTACTGTCAAACTATTTACTAAATCTGCACTACTATTAATCTTCTATCCTTCCCACCACCCATCTCCTTCCACTTATGACTGTATGACTGTAACTTTGTTTTTTGTTTTTTTTTGCATTTATATCCCGCTTTTCTCTGAAGACTCAGGGCGGCTTACACTATGTTAAGCAATAGTCATCATCCATTTGTATATTATATACAAAGTCAACTTATTGCCCCCAACAATCTGGGTCCTCATTTTACCTACCTTATAAAGGATGGAAGGCTGAGTCAACCTTGGGCCTGGTGGGACTTGAACCTGCAGTAATTGCAAGCAGCTGTGTTAATAACAGACTGTCTTAGCAGTCTCAGCCACCAGAGGCCCTGGTATCCTTGTTGCTGGTATCCTTACGATTTACACTGACTATTTCCTAATATGATTTGATTGCTTATTTATACCCTATGACTATCATTAAGTGTTGTACCTTAGGATTCTTGATGAAAGTATCTTTTCTTTTATGTACACTGAGAATGTATGCACCAAAGACAAATTTCTTGTGTGCCCAATCACACTTGGCCAATAAAAAAACATCTTCTCTTCTCTTCTGTCTCTTCTCTTCTTTTTCTTTCTCTCTTAGAATTATACCCTATAATTCTTGATGAAGGTATCTTTTCTTTTATGTACACTGAGAGCGTATGCACCAAAGACAAATTCCTTGTGTGTCCAATCACACTTGGCCAATAAAAAAACATCTTCTCTTCTCTTCTCTTCTGTCTCTTCTCTTCTTTTTCTTTCTCTCTTAGAATTATACCCTATAATTCTTGATGAAGGTATCTTTTCTTTTATGTACACTGAGAGCGTATGCACCAAAGACAGATTCCTTGTGTGTCCAATCACACTTGGCCAATAAAAAATTCTCTTCTCTTCTCTTCTCTTCTTTCTCTTCTCTTCTTTTTCTTTCTCTCTCTCTTAGAATTGTACCTTATAATTCTTGATGAAGGTATCCTTTCTTTTATGTACACTGAGAGCGTATGCACCAAAGACAGATTCCTTGTGTGTCCAATCACACTTGGCCAATAAAAAATTCTCTTCTCTTCTCTTCTCTTCTCTCTCTCCCTTTCTCTCTCTCTTAGAATTGTACCTTAGAATTCTTGATGAAGGTATCTTTTCTTTTATGTACACTGAGAGCGTATGCACCAAGACAAATTCCTTGGGTGTCTAATCACACTTGGCCAATAAAAAATTCTCTTCTCTTCTCTTCTTTTTCTTTCTCTCTCTCTTAGAATTGTACCTTATAATTCTTGATGAAGGTATCTTTTATGTACACTGAGAGCGTATGCACCAAAGACAGATTCCTTGTGTGTCCAATCACACTTGGCCAATAAAAAATTCTCTTCTCTTCTCTTCTCTTCTCTTCTCTCTCTCCCTTTCTCTCTCTCTTAGAATTGTACCTTAGAATTCTTGATGAAGGTATCTTTTCTTTTATGTACACTGCGAGCGTATGCACCAAGACAAATTCCTTGGGTGTCCAATCACACTTGGCCAATAAAAAATTCTCTTCTCTTCTCTTCTTTCTCTCCCTTTCTCTCCCTCTTAGAATTGTACCTTAGAATTCTTGATGAAGGTATCTTTTCTTTTATGTACACTGAGAGCATATGCACCAAGACAAATTCCTTGGGTGTCCAATCACACTTGGCCAATAAAAAATTCTCTTCTCTTCTCTTCTCTTCTTTTTCTTTCTCTCTCTCTTAGAATTGTACCTTATAATTCTTGATGAACGTATCTTTTCTTTTATGTACATTGAGAGCATATGCACCAAGACAAATTCCTTGTGTGTCCAATCAAACTTGGCCAATAAAAAATTCTATTCTATTCTATTCTATTCTATTCTATTCTATTCTATTCTATTCGGCGACACGAGATCTTGCCAGAGCTCTCCCCTCAGGCAGGGCGTTTCCAGCCGCCTCAAGACACCAGCTTTCCCAGCCTTCCAGACCCGAGCAGGGGACGCCCATCTCTCCTCTCGGTAAGCTGCTCTGCCCTGTTCGGCCACGCAGGCCCGGCTGGCGCAGGCGAGCCGCTTCCAGGAGCCGCCGCCGCCGCCTCTGGGCTGGCTGGCACGGAGAGTCGCAGGTGGCGGAGGGCGGCTGGCGATGGCGGCGCAGGGAGACTCGGGGCAGGTTCGCTACTGCGCGCGCTTCCCTTACCTTTGCCTCAAGTTCACCCTCGTCACTTACTCCACGGTCTTTTGGGTGAGTTGCGAGAAGCGGCGGCGGCGGCCGCCACAGGCGCCTCCGGGAGTTGGGAGCCGGGACCGGCTGGGGAAGGGCGGAAAGCAGACGGAGCCGGAAAGCCCCTCGGGGAGTCGAGTCCGGCCGCCGCGCTCGCCTCGCTGCCCCCCATCCCCGAAGTGCGCGAGGGATGCTCGGTGTGTGTGTGTGGGGGAAAGGCGCCGCTTCCCAAACCCGTGAGGGCCACAGGTGGTTGTTGCGGAGTGGCGGAGACTTTCCTGAGGGAAAACGCCTCAGCTGGTCCGGGTGAAGGCTGCGGGAGTTTGCCGGGCGGAGGAGTCGGTCGGGTGGCCTGACTTTCCGCTCACTTTGGCGAGCTGTGAGGCGGCGGGGAGGCCGAGCGTGGCTCGATCTCCGCTGGAAACCCGTTGTCGGAGGCGGCCGTGGCCGGTCGTCGGGCGGGGGTGGGGGGGAGGTTTGAAAGCGCAACAACGTCGTCCCTGCAAATAGAAGGACGCGGGCGGCCGTTCAATTGTGAGGCTCAAAAGCGAGTGTGCAGCTCGGCTCGTTTGGGGACACTTCATGAGGAGACTTTAACGGGACGGTGGCCCTTGTCAGGAGCCCCGTTATTTATTTATTTATTTATTTTTTCCCCCAAAGGGAATTCCTTTTGCTTTATTCTACTGCTTTGTTTTCGAATTTCTATTTAATTTACTCTCCGTCGTGTGTTTTAAGCACTTTTAGTTAGACACCTCTACACCCGTTGCATTTGCATTGTGTTGGTTAATGAAGTTGAATTTCTGAGGGAAATGTTTCTAAGCAGCACCAAAATGTTGCGGCACTGTCATTTAATGGACTTAAATACTGTATTTTCAACGCTGAAAATATTTAAGTCCATTAAATGACAGTGCAGCAGCATTTTGGTGCTGCTTAGAAACAGTTCGCTGAGAAATTCAGCTCGGAATCTATCTTCAATCCATCAAATTTGAATCCCTCAAATACAGGAACAGGTACTCTTAGACAAGTTATCAATCAGACTTTACTCTCAGGGAGAAATGAGGAGCATAAATGTCCTACTTGGGGTTTAAAAAGACCTACAGGCTTTATGTTTTGTATAATAAAAACTTAAAGCTGTGAGTATGTCTTTCAGATGGCTAATTTAAAAAGAGGGATTATAGTTTTAAAAAGATAAGTAATTCAAATTAGGCATACTTTTAAAATAATGTTAAAATAAAATAAATTAATAATTTGTAATGTAAGTTATGATAAATAATAAAAATATAGTATCTATCATCCATCCATCCATCCATCCACCTATCTATCTATCTATCATTTATCTATGTATCTATCTGCATATTCTCTAGCATGCTTCAAGCTAGCATGCTGCAAGATGGGTGGACTTCAACTCCCAGAATCCCCCAGCCAGCAGGCTTTTAAGATGAGTGGACACCTCATATATACATATGTATGTATGTATAAATAAAATGTCTTTTGGGGAATGCACCTTGAGTAACAGGCCATAGCAGTGGGCAACAAGGGCCTTTGCTCAATTCCTGGATGGAGAGTTTCTGTTTGCTGTCACTCATTAGTAATCCATCATTTGGATAACTGCATGGAAGCTTCAATTGGTACAGAATGCAGCAAGTGGATGCATCTTTGTCCATCTGTGTAGGACCAGTACTTAGTGATCTTAGTAAGCTTCCAGGTACAATTCAAAGTGCTGGTTGTCATCTATAAAACTCTACATGGAATAAGACTAGGTCATTTGTGGGATCACCTCTCTTCAGTGGCATCTGCCTATCCCACATGGATGGGCAAGTTTGGGGTCACTTCCCTGGAGCAAGGTCATGTGGCATGACTTTTACCCCACCTAGTTTCTGAAATGATCTCTCCCCACTTCCTTGATACATGGTTTGCCTGATCCCATTGGCCCTTAGGGCAAAACGAAGGTTCTCTCCCAGGAATTGGCGCAGGTTCATTGGGGTTCCTACCTACCGGCATATAACAGAAATTTGATATCTGGTTGCTTATTATTATTATTTTCTGTTTTCTTTTGTTTTCTTGCCCAGAGTCACAATTTTTTGAGTTGGGCAGCCACATCAATTTCAGAGATACATAAATTGGGAGACAAATGTAAAACGCGGAACAATTAGTCATGTAGATCCTTTGATGTTTACACTACATCATAAAATATATTATTACTTTGTTTAGATTTAGTACTCTTTTTCCCTCCTCTCCTATTTTATTTTCCTTGAGCTGAATATAGATAAATTTTGGGGAGGACAAGATTCGTGGGGTAGTACTGATTTAAAACACGTTGCACATTACTGATGTCATTGAAACAAACAAATCATCAAATAGTTATGAATATTCATGAATAAAATCTATTGTTGATAAGATGTGTTATTGTGATTGTAGAAATTCCAAGCTCTTGTGTGATGAGAAATACAGTTCAAATATCATTACTTCCACATTCTTTTTCCTCTGTGTAATGCCTTACTTTCCAATATAGTTGCAACTTATAGCTGTTTAGATGCTTTTTGCATTTTGCACAAAGGTAAAGAAATTATTGTGCATTTTTGATTGATTAACCATCAAATACAGATAAGATTAACTGTCATATGTAGATATTAAAACATAGCTGACAGTGGATTGTTTTTGGCTGTATATATATATCATTGTTGTGATTTATGAAGTAGTTAATGAAACTAAGCTATATCTGCTTTTTATGTTGATCAGTCAACACTGACTCCTGAGGATAACAGAGATTAGTCCATGCAATTTTTTTGACATTTTCAGAAGCAATTCTTGCATATTCTTCCTAGGGCTGAGAGAGTGACTGACCCGGATGAAGGATTTAAAACTCACAGTTTTTCCAGCTTGTAAAACTGCAATTTAACACCCATTTTTTTTAGAACAGTTTTTTTCTTAAATGCTTTGCTCTCAGGATGCTTTCCCGTTTTTAAAAATTATGGAGGACTCCAAAAGAGCTTTTATTTGTATAAATTATGTTTATTGATACTTACTATATTAAAAGTGGTGCTTTCATAGAAATTTACTAAAAGAAAATATAGAAAAATATTTTTAATAAATAAAAATAATGTGTTACAAATTTTTGCCAAATCTTCAATTTCTGGCAAATAATTTTGACTTCATGGACCCCCTCAGAGGGTCGTGGAAGATTCCTAGGACAACTCTTTAAGAAACACTGTTTTAGAGTAAGATCCTAAAGCTTGTTTGTGAAAAGTAAACCTATTTTTGAAAGCCAGGTCTGACATGTCCATCTCCTGTGTAGTAACCTAATGTTAAACTGAATTTTCAGATGAATCGGGGAAGTGTTCTTTCTGTAGTCAATCAAGTTTGTGGTGGGAAAAATATATGTTTATGAATATGACCCTCATTTCAAGATTTAAATATCAGAATTATAAAGCTGGGAATATTGTCTATGAACTCATTCCATATTCACATTAATACAAAATTTTAAAAGGTGCTTTAATTGAAAGAAAAACTCCTGACCATATAAAACATAACACATTTTAAATGTATTTTTAAGAAATACACTTCACTATACCTTTTCAAACACTATTCTTGATACTAGCGAAGATATATTAATTGACAAAGGAAGTGCCTTGAAGGGCTATAAATAGGATATTATACTGTACTCTAAAATTGTTTATTTGCTTTATGCCCCTTCACAGAATCATGATTTTTTTAAATAATAAAGAATGTTCATTTGCAGGGAGATTCAATCATAGTAGTTTATTAAGCTTGTAGGCTGCCCAATTGTTAACGACAACCGGGTAGAATACAAGAAGCATACAAGAAATACATTACCTTTGTTCTTCAAAAAATAATAATAAGTAGAATAGCTGAAGTAGTTTTAAAAAGATGTGATAGTTGTGGAAATTCTGGAATTCTAGAATAAATTAATTAGAAAACAACATTTCAATACCATTGGGAATTGTCATTCATGGTTTACCTAATGAAAATACATCCACTGTTCTGCAGTCAATGAAGAACTATATGAGCAGCATGAAAAATTATTTGAAGTTTATATATGACTGCACTTTCCACTCCAAATAAGGAAGTTAAAAGCATTTCATCTCTTCCCATTGGAATACCAGTTTGAATCAGATCTCTTTCTCTATTGAAAACGAAAACAAAATTTATAGCAAGTCCTGAAACATGTTTGATAACACCCTAGCATTATTCCTTGATATCTTGAATTGTTTTAGAGTCTTTAATCTCTTTGAAAGTGATACATGGACATAAATTCTTCCATATATCTTTTCTTGAAATATTTTTCTTTAAGTTTTGTTTTCTGTGCTATTAAAGGAAATTTCTTTGCTCTGCATATGTTTTGTATTTATTTATTTATTTATTTATTTATTTAACTTCACAACTTTTATAACCAAGCCACCCAGCTTATAAGAATCCATACAGCAAGTTAAAAGGATAAATGCAGCAATACAATAAATGAAAATGATAAAAACCACAAGAGCAACATATCAATAGTAAATCAGCTGTACTATACATTCTGCTTCTCAAAATGAAACACTCTTTAAACATATATTGTAAAGATTTTATGCTGTTTTCTTGTTCATTGAGCATTTATAGAAACCTGCTTTTTTCATTATTCTGTGATTCTCAGTTCCAGTAAAGGAGAATATTTGTAGCTCAGGGTTGAAATGAGGGATTCTAGGTGGTCTGTGAGCTTGCTTGTTTTCTTGCAGGTGTTTCATTACCCAAACTATGTAACATCATCAGTGCTATTAAGGAGTGGGGTTTGCTCACAATTTACATTTCAGTGGCTTGACTTGTCAGTATTTGGTGGGTTCTAGGTAGTTCTTTGGTTGGGCTGTTAGGTTCTTTGGCAGGTCTGTGACTGGGCTATTGTTTACTTCTTGTTTGTTGGTCTGATGTTCATAATAAGAAAGAAAAATGTGGACTACACAGTATTGACGGATTCGTAACTGGCTGACAAACTGCACTCAACGTGTAGTCCTCAATGAAACTACATCTACAGGGAGAATAGTATGCGGTGAGGTACTGTCCTCGCCCTAATACTCTTCAACATCTTCATAAATAATTTAGATGAGGGGGATAGAAGGGGAATTCATCAAATTTGCAAGTGACATCAAGCTGGTGGGAATAACCAACACCTCAGAAGATAGGGTCAAGATCCAGAAGAATCTCAACAGTATAGAACACTGGGCACTATCTAACAAAATGAAATTCAAGGTGAGAAAAAGTTAGGTTTTATACTTAGATAAGAAAAACCAAATACACATGTACAGAATAGATGGTCCCTGGCTCAATAGCAGTAACTGGGAGAGGGATCTAGGAGTCCTAGTGGACAACCACTTAAATATGAACCAGCAGTGTGTTGCAGCCACCAGAAGAGCCAGTGCAGTCCTATGTTGCATTAACAGAGTGATAGACTCAAGATCATGTGAGGCGTTAGTATCACCTTGGTAAGACCACAATTAGAATATTGTGTCCATTTTTTGGTCACCATGATATAATAAAGATGTTGAGACTCTAGAAAAAGTGCAGAGAAGAACAACAAAGATGATTATGGGGCTGGAGGCTCAAACATATGAAGAATGGTTGAGAGAATTGGGAATATCTAGTGAAAAGAAGAACTAAGGGTGACGTGATAGCAGTGTTCTAATATTTGAGGAGCCACAAGGATGAGTGGATCAATCTATTCTCCAAAGAACCTGAAGGCAGGAAAAGATCCCCTGGATGGAAACTAATCAAGGAGAGAATCAATCTAGAATTGAGAAATTTCCTGACAATAAGAACAATTAACTAGTGGAACGCCTTACCTCCAGAGATTGTGGGTGCTCTATTACTGGAGATTTTAAAAAAGAGATTGGACATTCATTTGTCTGAAATGGTATAGCGTCTCCTTCTTGAACAGGAGGGTGGACTAGAAGCCCTACAAAATCCCTCACAATTCTGTTATTATATTATATTAATATAATCTGGATGTTGATTGCTGGTGAGGAAATATTAGAGTGTTTTTGTTCCCTTTTTGGCTTATTTATTTTCTCTTTTGCACAGTATGTAGACATTGTTTATGTCTATGTGTCTGTTGTTGTTAGTTGCAAAGTCATGTCCGACCCATCGGGATCCAATGGACAACATTCCTCCAGGCCTTCCTGTCCTCTACCATCCTCTGGAGTCCATTTAAGCTCATGATCTATTGATGGCCAAATTGTCAGAGTGCCAGGCTTCTGTTTTTGGACTTTGCTTGGTCTATATATATTTTTTTTAAGACAAGAGTTTATGCTCACAGTGCAAATATGCTTAAGACCCTTGCAAAAAGCTTACATGCTTTCTTGAAACTCACATTTCATTTTTTCTCTTGAGTAAACATGTATTATTACTTTCTTCCTAACTATATCACATTTCTAATTGGGCAAAGAGTAGTTGGATGAGTGCTTCTTGTATTGAACCTACTTAAGAAAATGTTAAGTTACCTGTGTAGTGTTTGTAAGAGGAAGAGGAATAAGACTATTGCATTTTGTTTGTTTAAGAGCCCTCCATTGGTTTCACTGATTATCAACGAAATAGATGTCGGCACGGTAATTGGGAGAGGCAGATATGGCGGAAGTGGGGGCCCATATCATGTTCGGGGAGTGCGTGCCCGCTGTTTACGAGCGGTCATGCACTCCGGGTCCTCGGACTTCTCCCGTATCCCGTGTAGTCGGACTCCTCAGAGCTTGGACCTCTGGCTGATGTTGTGTAATGCCAGGTCCGTGTTGAATAAAGCCCCCCTCTTTTGTGATCTTATACAGGAGGGGGGCGCGGACCTGATGGGCATTTCGGAGATCTGGTTGGGCACAGAGGGGGGGGGTCCCCCTTGTTGAAATGTGCCCACCGGGCTTCTGTGCATTTCATCAGCCGAGGGCCCAAGGTAGGGGGGGGGTGGCGGTTATTATTAATGAAGGTTTGGAGCCGAGGGAGGTCACTGTCCCGCAGATAGCCGGATGTGAGTCTCTCCTTGTGAAGTGGGGTCGGAGGTTGCAGGTGGGCTTGTTGATCACATACCTGGCTCCTTGCTACGTGGCAACAGCCCTGCCTGAGCTGCTGGAGGTGATAGCCAGGACGGGGGTTGATACCTCCAGACTTATGGTTATGGGGGATTTCAACCTGCCGTCGGTTGGTGAATCATCGGCAGCGGCTCGGGAGTTCATGGCTTCCATGACGGCCCTGGACCTGACCCAGTTAGTTAATGGTCCCACTCACAATGGGGGAAACACTCTGGATCTGATTTTCGTCTTGGGACAGTGGCTGAATGATCTAGAATTAGGGGACTTAGTCATTAATCCCCTGTCATGGTTGGATCATTCGCTCCTTCGACTCGACTTCAGAACCACCAACCCGCACCGCAGGGAGATGGAACCGAGTCGTTGGTTCCGTCCCAGGTGCCTGATGGACCCGGAGAGGTTCCTGACGGAGCTTGGGCCACTTCCTGAGGACCTGGCTCATAGCTCGGCGGAAGAACTAGTCACTGCCTGGGAAAGGTCGGCGGCTGGGGCTTTGGACCGAGTCGTGCCTTTGCGGCCTCTCACCTGGCGCTGATCTCGACCAGCTCCTTGGTATTCCGAGGAACTGAGAGAGATGAAACACAGGAAAAGACGCCTAGAGAGTGATTGGAGGACTAGCCGTTCTGAACCTGATCGAACACTAGTTAGGTCTCATATTCAGACCTATCTGGTGGCGATAAGAGTAGCAAAACGTGAGTATTTTTCCACCCTTATTGCATCGACAGATAACCGCCAAGCCGCCCTGTTTAGGGTGACCCGCTCCCTACTTCATCAGGGGGCGCGGGAGGACCCCTTGCAGGGTCGTGCTGAGGATTTTGGACAATATCTGCACGATAAAATCGCTCAGATTCGGGATGGGCTGGACTTTGGGTGGATTCAGGTGGGATGACGGAGGCTGTTCTTGGTGATGTTATCTGGGATGAGTTTGATCCTGTGGCTCCCGAGGACATGGACAGGATACTGGGGAGGCTGAATACGACCACATGTTTATTGGACCCATGTCCCTCCTGGTTGGTATTGGCCACACAGGAGGTTACGCGAGGCTGGCTACAGGGAATTGTTTATGCTTCTTTGAGGGAGGGTGTCTTTCCGTCCGCCTTGAAGGAGGCGGTGGTGAGGCCCCTTCTCAAGAAGCCTTCCCTGGATCCAGCTGTTTTATCAAATTACCGTCCTGTCTCCAACCTTCGTTTTTTGGCGAAGGTTGTTGAGAGTGTAGTGGCACAACAGCTTCCTCAGTACCTGGAGGAAACTGTCTATTTAGACCCGTTCCAGTCCGGCTTCTGACCTGGGTACAGCACGGAGACGGCTTTGGTCGCGTTGGTGGATGATCTCTGGAGGGCTCGGGATAGGGGCTGCTCCTCTATCTTGGTCCTATTAGACCTCTCAGCGGCTTTCGATACCATCGACCATGGTATCCTGCTGCAATGATTGGAGAGATTGGGAATGGGGGGCACCATTTTTCGGTGGTTCTCCTCCTATCTCTCTGACCAATCGTAGACGGTGTTGGCAGGGGGCAGAGGTCAACCGCGAGGCGCCTCATGTGTGGGGTGTTGCAGGGGTCGGTTCTCTCACCTCTCCTGTTCAACATCTATATGAAGCCGCTGGGGGAGATCATCTGTGGTTTTGGGGTGCAATATCATCAGTACGCTGATGACACGCAGCTGTACATTTCCACCCCTGACCACCCCAATGAGGCCGTCAAAGTGATGTCCCGGTGTTTGGAAGCCTTGCAGATCTGGATGGGAAGGAACGGGCTCAGACTCAATCCCTCCAAAACTGAGTGGCTGTGGATACCAGCATCCCGGGATAGACAGCTGGTTCCATCGCTGACTGTTGGAGCCAAATCATTGGCCCCTATGGAGAGGGTCTGCAACTTAGGTGTTCTCCTGGATGCTCGGCTGTCGTTCGAGGAACATATGACGGTTGTCGCCAGGGGAGCCTTTTATCAGGTACGCCTGATCCGCCAGTTGCGCCCCTTCATAGAACAGGATTCTTTGTGCACGGTCATTCATGCCCTCGTCACTTCCTGCCTGGACTACTGTAACGCTCTCTACATGGGGCTTTCCTTGAAGAGCACCCGGAGGCTCCAACTGTTCCAGAATGCGGCTGCGCGGGTGATAGTGGTCTTTCAGGCGCAATTCAAGGTTTTGGTAACCACTTTTAAAGCGCTCCATGGCTTAGGACCGGGCTATTTACGGGACCGCCTGCTGCCACCGATAGCCTCCCACTGACCTGTGCGTTCCCACAGGGAGGGTCTCCTCAGGGTGCCGTCAGCCAAACAATGTCGGCTGGCGACCCCAGGGGGAGAGCCTTCTCTGTGGGGGCACCTACCCTCTGGAATGAGCTTCCTCCGGGGTTATGATCACTTCCCACCTCCGGACTTTCCGATGCGAGCTCAAGACTCTTTTGTTTCACCGCGCAGGGCTGGCCTAATGTATTAATGGTTTTTAGTCAGGGTTTTATTATTATTTTAATTAGTTTTAACATTAGCCAAAATTGAATTAGATTTTTATAGCGTTTTTAACTCTAGTTATTAATATTGTTTTACGTTGGCTGTAAACCGCCCTGAGTCCTTCAGGAGAAGGGCAGTATAGAAATTTAATTAATTAATTAATTAATTAATTAATTAATTAAATACATACATACATACATACATACATACATACGTACGTTACGGGTTAAACTGGTTCAACCTTCCAGTGACATTTCCAGATTTTACAGACCCAGGTACCCTACTGCCTAGGATTGTGTCAGAGTACATATTTCCAGTATGCGGTTTTAGACTCAATTGTTTGAAAAATTTAAATGTTTTCTTTTCTCTCACACACTTGCACGTGTCTTTTCAATAATCTCATGCATCTTTTGATACAGAATGCAGCAAATGCAACTTCTGTTCCTATCTTTCAGGTCAACAACAATAACATGGAATTTCCTCTTTGGATTTCCACATTCCTCTTGAATTCTGTTCAATTGCT
This sequence comes from Ahaetulla prasina, assembly GCF_028640845.1. Lineage (NCBI taxonomy): Eukaryota > Metazoa > Chordata > Lepidosauria > Squamata > Colubridae > Ahaetulla > Ahaetulla prasina. The sequence continues at coordinate 21,133,437 of NC_080544.1, forward strand.
GAATTCATTGTTGAATTTGAGTTGGGAATCCAATGAGCTCTACTTTGAAAAACATCAGTCTGCTCAATAGTTCTGTGATCCAGCTGCCAGTAATTGCTTTGTGATCTCATCACATTCCTTACAATTTAAATTTTCCTTGGATCCTTTATAATTCACTATTAGATGACCCGTGACCTGCAGAGTTTGCAAATTAAATTAGGAATCATAGTTAATAAGGTAGTGCAGAATGGATTTTTAAATCATGAGATATAGATCAGATGAAATCTCTTTAAGTGTTTTTGATCAGAAATAAATGGAAAGAAGTTTAGGGTTTTGGGAAAGCTATATAGTACACAATATATAAAAATGCGTATCTAATGTATATTACATTTCATTCCTGCATTCCAGTAATCTCTTGACGATAGAGATTACTCTTCAGTAGGATATCAAATAATAATTAATTAACCATAGGCGGAAGAGTTGCTTTATGCTCTTTCAAGAAACATTACATGCCAACGTATTTCCTTTCTTTGGATCTGTTCCCTCTTATTTTCAGTTGGGTAAATCTGCTAAGCTTTTCTCCTTCTTCCTCCTCCGTCAAAATATGTAGAAACATGAAGTCTTCCTAGCATAGCATGGTTCTTCTAGACTGAAACTAAACTAGATTGATACCTATTTGCATAAGTATGTACTAGGGAACATGAGGTCATAATATGAGTCAGATCTCTTTTAGCTGAGGTGCAACTGTAATGCCCCTCACTGATCAGCTGACTCACTTGGCATGGGTGTAACACTTTGCCCCAGCTCCATCTTGCTTAATTAAAAAGGTGTGTCAAAAACAAAGAAAACCATTTTCAGGTAGTTAAGTGTCCATGCAGAAGCTTTGTTGCCACCGTGTAGCCCAGGTGGTCATTAAAGTGGATTCCAGACCATAGATAGTCCTTGACTTATGACCACAATTGAGTCCAAAATTTCTCCGGCTGTGCAAGGCTGTTGTTGAGTGAGTTTTGCCCCATTTTATGACTTTTCTTGCCAGAGTTGTTAAATGAATCATTGCAGTTGTTAATACAGGGGTATTAAGTGAATCTGACTTCCCCATTGACTTCGCTTGTCAAAAGGTTGCAATGATGATTACAGGACACAGCAATGATGCCAGTTGCCAAGCATCCAAATGTTAATCATGTGACTATGGAGATGCGAAAAATGGTCATAAGTCACTTTTTCAGTGCCACTGTAACTTCGAATGGTCACTAAACCAATGGTTATAAGTTGAGGACTGCCTGTATCACCACATTCTGGATATCAATATCCAAGCCTGGAAACAAGAAATCTGGACTGGGTAAAAAAGGCCATAATGGAGAAGATAGGGGATACTTGTTATCATAAATAAGCTCCAAAATGCTTGTTTGAGGTTTGTGCCATGCACAAAAAATGAAGACCACGTGTTAAGTTCTAGTTGAGATTTATTGCTCATGCTTATATGCACGAATCTAGTCAACTAATAGCCAGCACTAAACTGACACTAGGTAAGAGTCAATGGAATTCAAGGAGGAACTGGACTTGGATCACTTCTGACAATGCAAGGACTCCAGACTGATTCCTCTCTTGACTCCCCCCCCCCCACCCAGTCCTGCCTTTTCTTCTCCTACAATTTGTTTTTCAAAGCAGAGGGTGGAGGGATTTGGTTTCATTTGGTAGAAATCTGTGGGGAGTTGATGAGTGCTCCTTATTCCCAGCTGGCCAGGAATGGTGAGATCTGACTGGCATTTAGTGCCTTTTGAGCGTTGCAGGCTTGAAAAAAAATAAAAGTAAATTAACCTATTCCAATTGCATTCTTTGGATTAGTGATGCTAATCAAATGTCCTGTACTTAGTTATCATTGAAATGCACAGAATATGTAATTTGTAACCATATGGTATTCCCCTCCCCCTGCTTTTTCTGTTGCAGTTGCTAGGGGCGTTTGTCTTAGCTGTGGGCATCTATGCAGAAGTTGAAAGGCAGAAATATAAAACCCTTGAAAGTGCCTTCTTAGCTCCAGCGATTATCCTGATTCTCTTGGGCATCGTGATGTTCCTTGTGTCCTTCCTTGGAGTATTGGCTTCTCTGAGGGACAATTTATCTCTTCTTCAAGCTGTAAGTACTTTTATTTAAGTAGAAATCTATTTCCCTTGACCCTTCCAAAACTCTTTCATTTTCCTGTCTGTAAACAGTTTTAAGAAAACTCGTCTAATAACTTCCTTCAGAAAATAGGAGAAAGAAATTTCAGTGGGTCATTGTTGGCTCCTGTCAGTCTGTCAATAAAGCAGTTTATATGACTCCTGATAGGAATCCAGAAAAAAATGCTCTTAAAAAGAGTTAAATGGAAGTACAAAAGTAAGATTCATTTAAGAAAATTCAGGCCTTTATTCTTAATCAATATTTAATCAGCCTCCCTCCCACGCGTCCTGCTCCTTTTCCACCTGTCTTTTAATTCATATTGCTATATTTTCATTGTTTATTTTATTGTTTCATTGTCTTACTATTGTTATGTGTACATTTTAAAAATAATTTTATGTTTTTGCTGTAGTAAGCTGCTCAGAGTAGCCCCACAGCGAGATTTAATTTAATAAATAGATAAATATGCTTGCATAATGTAATGTTAAAAAACAAGTCAAGGCCATTCAAAACACTGTACAGTCTAGACTCTAGGTATACATCTGTCTTAGAAATGAAGCAAAACTGAGCAAGAGTCTTTTATTTTTTTCATGCTAGAATGTTGTTCATTTCCTTAACAAAACTAATTATTTTGATGTAAATTTGTTTTCTTGTTAATAATTTAAATTTAAATGAAATACGTTTGAATTTAATTATGTTATAGTGATAAATAATCTTTTATGACCAGAACTATTATTAACATTTTGTTAGCCTAGTGGCTGAGATCAGAATTGGAACTGAACAAGAGTAATAGTAACTTGATTATCTAAATTGCATGATGATTTTAAAAATTCAGAAATCTCTCTTAATAAAGATATAATTTGAAATGGAAATTATACGATGAGAATTGGTTGTTTCAGGCATAAGGAAAAACCTGATCAGTACTTTTGAAACTGTTGCCTGTGGAGACAAATTTGTGGTGACTTTTGCAATCTTATACATATTGTAATCAGACATGTTTGTAATCAAGTAGTTGTGAAAGTCTGTTGTACATAATTAGATGCAGCCAAAGTTTAAAAATTAAATTTGTAATAGTTTTGAGAATATGTAATTATGTCAAACAGCTTTTTTGAGACATTCGAGTTTAGAATCAGAAAAAATGCTCTTAAAAAGAGTTAAATGGAAGTACAAAAGTAAGATTCATTTAAGAAAATTCAGGCCTTTATTCTTAATCAATATTTAATCAGCCTCCCTCCCACGCGTCCTGCTCCTTTTCCACCTGTCTTTTAATTCATATTGCTATATTTTCATTGTTTATTTTATTGTTTCATTGTCTTACTATTGTTATGTGTACATTTTAAAAATAATTTTATGTTTTTGCTGTAGTAAGCTGCTCAGAGTAGCCCCACAGCGAGATTTAATTTAATAAATAGATAAATATGCTTGCATAATGTAATGTTAAAAAACAAGTCAAGGCCATTCAAAACACTGTACAGTCTAGACTCTAGGTATACATCTGTCTTAGAAATGAAGCAAAACTGAGCAAGAGTCTTTTATTTTTTTCATGCTAGAATGTTGTTCATTTCCTTAACAAAACTAATTATTTTGATGTAAATTTGTTTTCTTGTTAATAATTTAAATTTAAATGAAATACGTTTGAATTTAATTATGTTATAGTGATAAATAATCTTTTATGACCAGAACTATTATTAACATTTTGTTAGCCTAGTGGCTGAGATCAGAATTGGAACTGAACAAGAGTAATAGTAACTTGATTATCTAAATTGCATGATGATTTTAAAAATTCAGAAATCTCTCTTAATAAAGATATAATTTGAAATGGAAATTATACGATGAGAATTGGTTGTTTCAGGCATAAGGAAAAACCTGATCAGTACTTTTGAAACTGTTGCCTGTGGAGACAAATTTGTGGTGACTTTTGCAATCTTATACATATTGTAATCAGACATGTTTGTAATCAAGTAGTTGTGAAAGTCTGTTGTACATAATTAGATGCAGCCAAAGTTTAAAAATTAAATTTGTAATAGTTTTGAGAATATGTAATTATGTCAAACAGCTTTTTTGAGACATTCGAGTTTAGAATCAGAAAAAAAAAATGAGCAGAGAATTTCATGGAAAAGTTGAAGGAAACTGATGTTGTTCCTCATCCCCGGTTTCCATCAGCCTTAGTGTTTTACCACATAAGAGTAATAAAACCTCTATAAAGGAATCATTAAAAAATAATCAAATATTCCGCTCATCTATGTTTCCAACATAATGCCATTTCCTGTCGTTTATTTCTTGATAGAGGGCTTTTCCCAATCTTCGTTGTTTTGCTGTTTGTTTCCAAATACGTTTTACCTTGAGTGAGTGACAGGAAAGGACTGTTTTCTTTGGAATCCTTCAAAATACAATTGTTTCATTGCCAGGACATTAAAAAAAAAAAAACCCCAAGGAAAACCCCATCTTTTCAGGAAATACAAGAACAGAATGTCCTGTGTGGTTGCTTTTTTAAAAAAAATATTCATCAGTCTGGTTTTGAGAGGACTATGTTGTTGGTAAGTTGAGATAAGGAGGACAAAGGGTTTCGGCTTGATAAATATAGTACGTTCGTACTCTTTGTGTATATTCAGAGCTGCTGTTCTGCTGCTGTTCAAGACAGGAAAACTGTCAGGACTTGCAAAAACTTTTTATAAATAAGAGGAGGGCCCTTAGAAGAAGCTGTTGAGAATTGTACACAAATAAGAGGAACAGCAGTGACATTTCCTTGCAAGCAAGAAATGAAGGTAGTCTTTGACTTACGACCACAATTGGGACCAGAACATCTGTCACTAATTGCCATGGTCATTCAGTGAGTCATCATGTACCATTGCAGCATCGCCAGTTGCAGTTTAAATTAACTCTTGTTGAATTGTCCTGAGGGGACTTGATTTGCAATGAGCTGGCAGCGGCAAGTTATTTGCCTGGCGCAGAGTGTCTCTATATGAGATTAGGGAGATTGGGAAAAGGGTAACTTTTCTCCTGATGCCTTCTCAACTGAGTAAATTAGATTAAAAATCTTTCCCAAAGCATGGCTAGGGACTAGAGCTGTTGGCAAGGTTTGGTCAAAAAAGTCAAAATGGTGGCTGCAATGGTGCAACCAAAGCTCTACCTGACCTACATAAACACACATGATGAATATAGAAACCAGTTAGAGTAAGGGTGTCAAACTTGATTTCATTGAGGGCCGCATCAGGGTTGTATTTGACCTTGGGGGGCTGGGGTGGGTATGGGCAGGGTGGGCATGGCCATCTCAACGTCGCATGTTGGGAGCATCTATGATGGCCCAAGTACTCTGCCAGTGAAAATGGGCTTCCGAGCTCCATTTTTGGCTGCGATGGCCTCCTGCAACCCTCTGCCAGAAAAAATGGCAGCCCTCCCAAGCTCCGTTTTCACTGGCAGAGGCACCACAGGCCGGTCCTTTGCTGTTTGCTAACCCTTTTTTTTTTTTTTTTGCTAAGCCTTGAATTTGACACCCCTAATCAGGGGTGGGTTTCAGCAGGTTCTGACCAGTTCTGGAGAACTGGTAGCAGAAATTTTGAGTAGTTCGGAGAACTGGTAGTAAAAATTCTGCCTGGCCTTGCCCCGTCTATTCTCTGCCTCCCAAGTCCCAGCTGATCGGGAGGAAATGAGGATTTTGCAGTAACCTTCCCCTGGAGTGGCATGGTAATGGAGATTTTACAGTATGCTTTCCCTGCCACGCCCACCAAGCCATGCCACGCCCACCAAGCCACACCCACAGAACCGGTAGTAAAAAATTTTGAAACCCCCCCACGGCCTCTGATGTAGAGCTTCAACCATACAGCCATGTCTTTTTTGACCATATCCTGCAGACATTCTTGGTGAGAACTCAAATACACTTGACTAAACCCATCTCCGATTGTTCTAAAAGTTATTCTAATTAAATATTGTAAAAGTAAACATTCATCATTTCAAAATGGAGGCTTTTGGTTTGTACAAGTTTTATGTAATTTTTTTTTTTAATCTTTCTTTTGCAGTTTATGTACATTTTGGGCTTTTGTTTGCTCATTGAACTAATTGGTGGAGTTACAGCCTTAATTTTCCGACGTAAGGTAAGAAAATGGTTTGCCAGATTAAAGCCAGGTTAAAAAAGAGTCCGGATTTTGCATGACTAATATATTAACATTATTAATTAAATTGCATGTATGTATATTATTAACAAAAATATTGTGAGAAATGTCTGCAGTGAAGACCAATATAGTTTAAATTAAATTTAAATTGTAATTAAAATTTAGTAATTAAAAATGTACTTAATTTAAAAACTAAGTGTCTGAAGTAAGATGATATGTAGGGTCAATTATACTTGGCTCTGAGAAAGCACCTCATAAACTGTATTTTGACAACTTTTATTCTGCAAACCAAACAATTTTTTTTCATTTTGTACAATTTATTCTGCAATGTTAATTACTTTGCATTTGATGTTATCCCAGCCAGTTTTCATTAATTTTTCTGGCTTTCTGACATATTTTTAACTACCTTGATAACCATGAAGTCTAGAAAAATTAATTTCTTTGGAAGTTGGAGCCAGTATTTAATACAATATCCTGTGTGCCTTCGTGCCATAACAAAATGCAAGCATCTGTTTAAACTCATTCGGCATTATAGAATTGGCTTTTTCTCTTGCATAATCTTTAACTCTTTAGAATATTCTCACTCTCGAAACTTTGAGCTTTGAAAATATATAATATTTTTATATTTAAAATATATAATATATAATATAATTGATAGTATTTTCATGTATTAAATAGTGATGGATCTGTTGTATCAAAGAAATATTGACAATTGAGTATCATAAATGTGTCTTTTCTCTAATGTAGTTTTTAAAAGGCTGGCAGCTTTCAAACTTAAAATTAATGACTGAAATCTCTGATAATGAGCCCAAAACTGAAAGCAGCTTTATATGTGCCACTAGGAAGCCTATAAAGATTTACATTGCTTTAAAAACATTTAGGCAGGTAAAGATCTTTATATTGCACAGAGGTGGTATTCAGCAGGTTCTGACCAGTTCTGGAGAACTGGTAGCAGAAATTTTGAGTAGTTTGGAGAACTGGTAGTAAAAATTCTGCCTGGCCCTGCCCCTGTCTATTCTCTGCCTCCCAAGTCCCAGCTGATTGGGAGGAAATGAGGATTTTGCAGTAACCTTCCCCTGGAGTGGCATGGTAATGGAGATTTTACAGTATGCTTTCCCTGCCACGCCAACCAAGCCATGCCACACCCACCAAGCCACACCCACAGAACCGGTAGTAAAAAAATTTGAAACCCCCCCACTGCCTCTGATGTAGAGCTTCAACCATACAGCCATGTCTTTTTTGATCATATCCTGCAGACATTCTTGGTGAGAACTCAAATACACTTGACTAAACGCATCTCCGATTGTTCTAAAAGTTATTCTAATTAAATATTGTCAAAGTAAACATTCATCATTTCAAAACGGAGGCTTTTGGTTTGTACAAGTTTTATGTAATTTTTTTTTTATCTTTCTTTTGCAGTTCATGTACATTTTGGGCTTTTGTTTGCTCATTGAACTAATTGGTGGAGTTACAGCCTTAATTTTCCGTCGTAAGGTAAGAAAATGGTTTGCCAGATTAAAGCCAGGTTAAAAAAGAGTCCGGATTTTGCATGACTAATATATTAACATTATTAATTAAATTGCATGTATGTATATTATTAACAAAAATATTGTGAGAAATGTCTGCAGTGAAGACCAATATAGTTTAAATTAAATTTAAATTGTAATTAAAATTTAGTAATTAAAAATGTACTTAATTTAAAAACTGTGTCTGAAGTAGGATGATATGTAGGGTCAATTATACTTGGCTCTGAGAAAGCACCTCATAAACTGTATTTTGACAACTTTTATTCTGCAAACCAAACAATTTTTTTTCATTTTGTACAATTTATTCTGCAATGTTAATTACTTTGCATTTGATGTTATCCCAGCCAGTTTTCATTAATTTTTCTGGCTTTCTGACATATTTTTAACTACCTTGATAACCATGAAGTCTAGAAAAATTAATTTCTTTGGAAGTTGGAGCCAGTATTTAATACAATATCCTATGTGCCTTCGTGCCATAACAACATGCAAGCATCTGTTTAAACTCATTCGGCATTATAGAATTGGCTTTTTCTCTTGCATAATCTTTAACTCTTTAGAATATTCTCACTCTCGAAACTTTGAACTTTGAAAATATATAATATTTTTATATTTAAAATATATAATATATAATATAATTGATAGTATTTTCATGTATTAAATAGTGATGGATCTGTTGTATCAAAGAAATATTGACAATTGAGTATCATAAATGTGTCTTTTCTCTAATGTAGTTTTTAAAAGGCTGGCAGCTTTCAAACTTAAAATTAATGACTGAAATCTCTGATAATGAGCCCAAAACTGAAAGCAGCTTTATATGTGCCACTAGGAAGCCTATAAAGATTTACATTGCTTTAAAAACATTTAGGCAGGTAAAGATCTTTATATTGCACAGAGGTGGTATTCAGCAGGTTCTGACCAGCTCTGGAGAACCGGTAGTGGAAATTTTGAATAGTTCGGAGACCCAGTAAATACCATCTCTGACTGGCCCTGCCCCATCTATTCTCTGCCTCCCGAATTCCAGCTGATGGGGATTTGCAGTAACCTTCCCCTGGAGAGGGGAGGGAATGGAGATTTTACAGTATCCTTCCACTGCCACGCCCACCATGCCACGCCCACAGAACCGGTAGTAAAAAAATTTGAATCCCACCACTGATGTTGCCTGTGGTATTTCATTATATTTCAGGTATAAGGTGAATTCAGGCTTTTCTCTTTTTTTAAAAAAAAAAGTTTTTAAATTATTTTTAAGACAAACAAACATAAAAACATCTTCAATCCATTTACAGTGTGATGGTGGGGTGGTTACAGATCTCTTGTGTAATTTCGACATTAAAATATCTTTGATTCATTTAATGTTACATTACATCTCTCTAATATCAAATCCTTTAATTAACCAATGGCTATAGCTTTCCGTTCTTTCATTTCATATAAATTTCCACAAATTAACATTTTATCTAATAACATCATTCATTCCCTCCTTCTTAATGAGTTCAATTTGTTATTTCACTTAATAATAGCCTTTCTCAGATCTTTTCTATCATATCCTTCCTTCTAACCATTGATAAAATAAATCCCATATCATATAATATTGTTTATCTTCCTGTTCTCTAATTTCAAATGTCAATTTACTCATTTCTGCACATTCCATTATTTTCCTAATAATTTCATCTTGCAATGGTAATTTCTCATTTTCCCAATTTTTAGCAAACACAATCCTAGCTGCTGTTATAACATTCACCATCAAATATCTCATTTCTCTACTATATATTTCTGGTATGATCCCAAGTAGAAAAACTTCTGGTTTAAAGTCTATGTGCTCTTTAATAATTTTTTCCAACCATGTGTGTATTCTAGTCCAATATCTTTTGGCTTCCACGCATGTCCACCACATGTGATAATATGATCCAGGTGACTGATGACATTTCCAACATTTTTCAGATTTATCTTTAAACATTCTAGCAATTCTTGTTGGGGGTAGATGCCATCTATAAAACATCTTATACAAATTCTCTTTATAAGCTGTAGACATTGTCATCTTATAAAATTTATAAAATTATATAATTTTTATAATAAAAAATATATATAATTTTTGTCATATTTCTAAGACAATCCCATGCCCAAAATTCTTCCCCCAAGCAATCATTGTTTCCTTAACTTGTTCTTCTTCTAATTTAATCTCTAAAAGATATCCATACAATTTCCTAAGTAAATTGTTGTCAGCACCTGTTAAAATTTTATCAAACCTAGTCAAATTGCTATAAAAACCTTCTGTCTTGGAATCTTTATCATATCTGGAACGTATTTGCAAATAAGAAAACCAATTCATCTTTATATCTTCAGTTTCTAATTTCTGCATTGTTTTAAGTTCACCCTTCTCCTTTAACAATTCTTTATATCTAACAATTTGTTCCTTTCTAAACGTAATTGCATATGAAAAAGCCTCAATAGTTGATACCCAAACTGGAATTTTTAAAAAATGGCTTTTCTTAATTTTCTCCCAGTTTGATAACAAAGCCTCTCTTACAAAATGTCTTCTAAAGTATTCCTGTATTTTAGCTTGTCCTTACCGTAAAAAAGCATGCCGTCCCATTAAATCTTGGCCTTCCAGAGTCAATATTCTATTATTTCTTAAAGTTATCCATTCCTTGATCCACATTAAATTTGGGGCTTGATAGTATAATTCCCAATTGGGTAACCCAAAGCCCCCTCTTGTTCTCACATCTTGCAGTAGCTTTAATTTTACCCTCGCTTTTTTACATTGCCAAATATATTTCAATATCATGTTATTCAATTCCTCGAAAAAGTTTTTCCCCAATTTGATTGGAATTGTCTGGAACAGATATAATATTCTGGGAAAAATCTATATGTTTTTTAATCATTTTGTCCAGCCATGTGTGTATTTTAGTCCAGTATCTTTTCGCTTCCACACATGTCCACCACATATGGTAATATGATCCAGGCAGTGATGGGATTCAAATAATTTAACAACCGGTTCTCTGCTCTGATGACCAGCTGGGTCAGTGTGGCCTGGTGGTCATGTGACCATGTGGGCGTGGCCAACTCAACGTCACTCACATCGATGCGTGCTTAGCCTTAGCTGTTACAATGTAACAAGGGTTAACCAGAGGGGCAGTTTCTGTAAGCAGGGCAATAAAGATGAGGCTAGAAACACCACCAGAATGTTTCCTTCCTGCCTTCCTTACAGGATTAGCCCCGTAAAGTGGAAAAAAACAAGATTTCTTCCAACAACTGGTTCTCTGAACTGCTTAGAAAGTTAATCAGTTCTCCCGAATTGGTGCGAACTGGCTGAATCCCACCACTGGATCCAGGTGTCTGATGGCACTTCCAGCATTTTCCGGATTTACCTTAACATTCTAGCAATTCTTGCCGGGGGTAAATGCTACCTATAAAACATCTTATACAAATTCTCTTTATATGCCGTAGACATTGTCATTTTATAATTATGCGTCCATAGTTTTTGCCATGCCTCTAAATCAATCCCATGACCAAAATTCTTCCCCCAGGCAATCATTGTCTCCTTGACTTGTTCTTCTTCTAATTTAATCTCTAATAAATATCCATCCAATTTTCTAATTAGGTTGTCATCAGCACCTGTTAAAATCTTATCAAAACTAGTCAAATCATTATAAAAGCCTTCTGTTTTGGAATCTTTATCATTGAATAATAATAATAATAATAATAATAATAATAATAATAATAATAATAATAATAATAATAATAATAATAATGATGTTTTAATTTGTATACCGCCCTTCTCCCGAAGGACTCAGGGCGGTGAACAGGCAAATAAAATACAAACAAACATACTCAATAATTAAAACAACCCTTAAAAAACTGATTCAAATATGCCAGAAAATTTAAAATGACATTACACCCCATAAAATTCCAAATTTAAAACCCATCAACAATTCAATTAAAATTTAAAATTAAAATCAAGCCAGTCCAGCCATATGAAATAAATAGGTTTTAAGTTCGTGGCGAAAGGTCCTAAGGTCAGGTAGTTGTCGAAGCCCGAGGGGAAGTTCGTTCCACAGGCTTTTCTGATGTAATGTGCATGCAATACTATAGAAACAATAGGGTTCAAGGATATATTGTCATATTAATATGTTGGTTCTGTCCCGGGCACCTGATGGACCCCGAGAGGTTCCTGACGGAGCTTGGGCCATTCCCTGAGGATCTGGCCCACGGCACGGCTGAAGAACTAGTTGTGGCCTGGGAGCAGGCTGCGGCTGGAGCTTTGGACCGTGTCGTGCCTTTGCGGCCTCTGACCTGGCGCAGATCTCAGCCGGCCCCTTGGTTTTCCGAGGGGCTGAGGGAGATGAAACGCCGGAGAAGACGCCTAGAGAGTACCTGGAGGTCCAGTCGTTCCGAAGCTGATCGGACACTAGTTAGGTCTTATTCTAAGGCCTACCTAGTGGCAATGAGGGAGGCGAAGCGTTCCTACGCTTCCACCCTCATTGCGTCGGCAGATAACCGCCCGGCTGCCTTGTTTTGGGTGACCCGCTCTCTCCTCCATCAGGAGGTGCGGGATGACCCTTTGCAGGGACGTGCCGAGGAGTTTAGTGGTTATCTATACGATAAAATCGCTCAGCTCCGGGATGGCCTGGACCGTAATTGGGATGATCCAAGTGAGAGGGCAGAGTCGCGTCTTGTCGAGATTGTTTGGGATGAGTTTGATCCTGTGGCTCCCGAGGACGTGGACAGGTTGTTGGGGAGGCTTCACGCCACTACATGTTTACTGGACCCGTGCCCTTCCTGGTTGGTGCTGGCCACACAGGAGGTGACACGAGGCTGGCTCCAGGGGATTATCAATGCTTCCTTGTCGGAGGGGGTTTTCCCTGCTGCCTTGAAAGAGGCGGTGGTGAGACCCCTCCTCAAGAAGCCTTCCCTGGACCCAGCTATTTTGGGTAATTATTGTCTTTGCTTTGTTGCGAAGGTTATAGAGAGTGCTGTGGCGCGGCAGCTACCCCAATACCTGGATGAAGCTGTCTATCTAGACCCGTTCCAGTCCGGCTTCCGACCCGGATACAGCACGGAGACAGCTTTGGTCGCGTTGGTGGATGATCTCTGGAGGGCCAGAGACAGGGGTCATTCCTCTGCCCTGGTCCTGTTAGATCTCTCAGCGGCTTTTGATACCATCGACCATGGTATCTTGCTGCGCCGGTTAGGGGGATTGGGAGTGGGAGGCACCGTTTATCGGCGGTTCTCCTCCTATCTCTCTGACCGGTCGCATACGGTGTTGACAGGGGTGCAGAGGTCGGCCGCGAGGCGCCTTACTTGTGGGGTGCCACAGGGGTCGATTCTCTCGCCCCTCCTGTTCAACATCTATATGAAGCCGTTGGGTGAGATCATCAGTGGCTTTGGGGTGAGATACCAGCTGTACGCTGATGACACTCAGCTGTACTTTTCCACCCGGGCCACCCCAACGAAGCTGTTGAAGTGCTGTCCCGGTGTTTGGAAGCCGTACGGGTCTGGATGGGGAGGAACAGGCTCAAGCTCAATCCCACCAAGACGGAGTGGCTGTGGATGCCGGCATCCCGATGCAGCTGACTGTTGGGGGCGAGTTATTGGCCCCAAGGGAAAGGGTGCGCAACTTGGGTGTTCTCCTGAATGAACGGCTGTTGTTTGAAGATCATTTGACGACCGTCTCCAGGAGGGCTTTTCACCAGGTTCGCCTGGTTCGCCAGTTGCGCCCCTTCCTTGATCGGGATGCCTTATGCACAGTCACTCATGCTCTTGTTACCTCTCGCTTGGATTATTGCAATGCTCTCTACATGGGGCTCCCCTTGAAGTGCACTCGGAGGCTTCAGTTAGTCCAGAATGCAGCTGCGCGGGTGATAGAGGGAGCCCCACGTAGCTCCCATGTAACACCACTCCTGCGCAGACTGCACTGGCTGCCTGTGGTCTTTCGGATGCACTTTAAGGTTTTGGTTACTAACTTTACAGTGCTCCATGGCTTAGGGCCTGGGTACTTACTGGACCACCTACTGCTACCTCATGCCTCCCACCAACCCGTACGCTCACACAGAGAGGGACTTCTCAGGGTGCCGTCCACCAAACAATGTCGGCTGGCGGCCCCCAGGGAAAATCCTTCTCTGTGGGGGCTCCTACCCTCTGGAGCGAACTTCCCCCTGGTTTGCGCCAAATACCTGACCTTCGGACCTTTCGCCGCGAATTAAAAACTTATTTATTTACTCGCGCGGGGCTGGCTTAAGTTTTTGTTATATTTTTAAATTTTAAATTTTATATTTCTAAATTTATATGAATTTTAATGGGTTTCTGGATTTTAAATGTTTTATAGTTTCGGCCAACTGTATAATAAGTTTTTTAATTTTGTTTTTAATTGTATATTGTTTGTGTTTGATTCTGGCTGTACACTGCCCTGAGTCCTTCGGGAGAAGGGCGGTATAGAAATCTAATTAATAATAATAATAATAATAATAATAATAATAATAATAATAATAATAATAATAATAATAATAATAATATTACCATGCCCTCTTCTCTGCAGCCCCTCCCCCAGCAGCTAACTCACCACCAGCGTTTATGCTTTGCAGGCCCTTCACCTGCACTCTTCCTCTGGCAGTGGTTCACCAGTGCTCTTACCCCGCCTCCTCCTGGACGATTCACTGCAGGATGTTTGTCCCTGGGCAATTGGCTGTGCGGGATAGTTAAATGCACCTCCCAGTGACCCTTTGAAGCAGCAAAGAGGGGCTGGAAGCAGGACAGCTCCCGCCTACCTAGCCTGACCCTCCTCTGTAGAACTGAGTAATTCCCAACTTTGGCCAACTCCAGCCCCACTGTCGTCTGCCGCTTCCACTTGGTTCTGCAAGAATTGGAACAGAGATACCTGAGTGCGAAGGGGGGAGGTTATGGGGAGGGAACAAGAATCGGATTGACCACCCCTCCCTTCCTCCCAACACAAGCCCTCCATACAGGAACAGACTCAGATAGAAGACAGTTTGACTGGGAATCCCTGGGAAACATTTGCAGAATTCTGGAAGTTGAAGTTCACAAGTCATAAAGTGGCCATAGTTGCCCACCCTCGCTCTAGATAAACTAGCAGGATGGTAACTGGCTGCAAGACATCTAGCTGTAAATAAGAAATCATAAGGGAAATAGGACAGTTCCAGATCCACCCTACAGATTAACATCAGGATGCGTTATCACCATTATTGAAAATGTTCACTAACCATATTCCATGAAACACAGTGAAATAGAAGAAAAACAGTGCAGTTGGAATACTTGGAAGAATTAAACCCGTCTAATAGAAGCAGATGAGTTATTTATTTAGATGTTTATTTAGATCCTGAATATGAAATGAATAACAAAAATTATTGCATAATAATATCATCTGGAAGATCTCAAAGAAAGGTATCATTTTGTAGGAGTTTCAGTTTGCTTATTTATGCCTTTGAGTCAGTGTTGATTCCTGATGGATATGTGGATAAGTCCTTACAGATTTTTTGGCAAAGTTTTTTTCAGAAGCGGTTTGCCATTACTTGCTTCCTAGGGCTGAGAGAGACTGACTGGTCCTAGGTCACTTGGCCTTGGTCTTTTGGCTAAGGCAAGACTAGAATTCCCAGCCTCCTGTTTTTTAGTCTGGTATCTTTAACTACTTTACCAAACTAGCTCTTTGTCTAATAGGAATAATTCATGATTTTTCTACAGTTTGGTCAAGCTGACTTGGCAAATCATTTATTTGCCTACACAATTATCAATTCACTGATTGCTTTCCATTAGTAATTTATTCAATTCAATTTAATATGTCATTTTTCTAAGATGAAGGCAATGTGACATAATAACAGTTTAAACTTCTGTTAGAAAAACAGAAACTTTACTACTACTTGTTATATAACACATTTAGTTCCTCTCCCTTAATATCTTTGTAGCTTTGCTGATTAGAGATTACATTAAAGTAGTTTCTAATTGATTCTTTATCAAGGCCAGGCAGCTTTTTGATTGTGCTATTGTACAGTATTATTGTTTATTTGGTTGTCTACAGAGTGAGCAGGGGTGGGAAGGGGGTCAAAACAGTCATAATGGAAGCTGCAACCATGTGGTTAAAGTCGTCCTGCCCTTGTTGATGTTTGATCAAAAAGGTTGGTCACAGGGATTGATCACGTGGTTACCACTACCATATTAACTTTGGGACTCCCTGTTGATTACAAAATAGGGCAGAGATCAGGAGGTCTTGGGGAGAGGCACGTAAACAGAGATGTTTGAGGATAACAAATAATGAAAACAAGGTTGTGCTGTTGCATTGTAAGCTCCACCCCTTTTGTTACTTGCATTGTGATATCACACATAGGAAAGGAATGGAGCTTGAGTTATTTTGATGAAAAAGTATGATTTTATAGATGTCTCCAAGAAGCTCTGTTGTCAACTACTGTACTCAGCTTTATATGAATGTATGCTGACTCTTTTTTTTTCACTTCTTCTTTTTCCTTTTAAAGACAACTGAGTTTTTAAATGAAAATATTAGAAGAGGAATTCAGAATTACTACGACGACTTGGACTTCAAAAATATTATGGATTTTGTTCAAAAGGAGGTTTGTTTTTCAGTATCAACTCAATCTTGCCTAAACTGCTATAGATTCATTAATCGTCTAGCTGTTGACAATATTTTTCCCCTGCAGTGCCTTCAAAATTGCCAGAATTTCAGGAGAGACATGCTAGATTTTTGTGTTTCTTTACAAGAGCTTGTGAGATGTTGGTGACTGCACAGAAAGTCTCAAAAATAATTTCAGTTTAAAAACACATTGTATTATGGTGTACATTCAGAAAAAACAAAATTCATTTGATAGTAATATATTTAAAAGCTTTTATGGAAATCTGCCAGAACTGCAGGACATTTCTACTTCTATTGAACATAATAAAATTAATGGGTGACATCCAGTTGATTACAGACAGAAGCCATCTATCAGCAGAAAAAGAAAGAAAAATTATTTTCTCCAGTTCCTTCCAACCATGATAATCTCTATTAGTTTATTTTAGGTTGACTCACATACACCATATTTCATCTCTGATGTATAACATCAGTTATAAAACTTGGGTGCTTGTGTGGCTTTCTTCATTGCAATATATAGTTTATATTTAACTATATATAGCTTTTCCACTGATTTTGATAACTCGTCTCTAGCTATATAGCGAAAATTCATAGTTCGCCTTTCTAGTGCCACTGCTCTAGAAATAGTGGATCCTTTCTCAGATACGGTAAGAAAAGGGATAACTGGAATTTTCCCTTCTCTGTTTCAATGTAATACTGTAGTAATAATATATTAGATATTAATATGTCTGTAAGAGTGGTGCATTACCATAATAAAATTATGACATGATAAAATTATGATAAAAGACTATCAAAGAATGGAGATTTATTTGTTAATCATTTACACTACAGTATTACAATTTACAGCACAATTATAAACATATCTGATCTGAAATAAGCCTCACTGAATTCAATAGAATGAAAGCCTGGATGGAGCTGAATGTTTTGATCAATAAGAAGTTTGTTGAAACCTGAAACTCTATGTGAAGGAAATGGGCTGTTAAAATTTTCATGAACTTGTGAATCACCTATGATCATATAGATACATTGGAACACAAACTGAATGGAATGAATGTGAGGTGTGGAGGAGCAGTGATATATTATATCATATCATATCATATCATATCATATCATATCATATCATATCATATCATATCATATCATATATCATATCATATCATATCATATCATATCATATCATATCATATCATATTATATTATATTATATTATATTATATTATATTATAGTAGATTATATTATATTATAGTAGATTATATTATAGTAGATTATATTATATTATAGTAGATTATATTATATTATATTATAGTAGATTAGATTAGATTATTTTAGATTATTAATTATATTGTTTTAAACGTAATTAAATTAAATTACAATGGCAATCTTCTTTATTTGGAAGAAAAAAATAAATTGTATTTCTACTATTTTACTGCTTTTCAACTCTCACATTTTTTTTCTGTGTTTATGCTAGGATTCAAATATACATTGGGATTTTCAAAGATCTTTTAAAAAGTGTAACCATTTAATTTTTCACATTTCTTTATTTTTGACCGTAATGCTGTTATTTTTAAAATTCAAACTAACTCACATCCTTTTTCTTTATGATTCAACAAATGTCTTCTTGCATACCAGTGCACATACATGTGTACACAAATATAAGTAACACACACAAAATACATTCTTTAATCACTAACCTTTGAAGTATACAGTAGTTTGGGATTTGACTGAAATCTAGTCAGATCCAATCTTAAGGCCTTATTTCCCTACAGAATCTTTTTCAAAACTGTTTTCTGAAGATTATTGCATATCACATACTATATAACCACTGTTAGCAGCTATTTTTTTCCCTTGACTGGATCGTAATTTTTAAATGAGGAATATTTACATTGTGCAATGATGCTACTTTATAATACCCTTTTCTCTTAAAGTTTAAATGTTGTGGTGGAGAAGATTTTAAAGACTGGTCAAAAAATCAGTATCATGATTGTTCTGCTCCAGGACCATTAGCCTGTGGAGTCCCATACTCTTGTTGTGTCGCAAATAAGGTAAAAACAATGCATTAATCTCAATTAATTGGGAAGCTTTTTTAGTGTTTGGCACACTGTGTACAATCAATAGTTTTTCTCTAAAGCTAAATTTGTCAACAAAAAGAATAATCTGTCTGTGAAAACGTTCATAATAAAGGGTGCAGAGAAGAGCAACAAAGATATAAAGGGTCTGGAGGCTAAATCGTATGATGAACAATTGAAGGAACTAGGTATGACTAGTCTAATAAAGAGGACTAAGGGAGATGTGATAGCAGTCTTCAAGTAATATTGAGGGGCTGTCACAGAAATGAGGGAGTTGACTTATTCTCCAAAGTACTTATGGGCAGGTCAAGAAGTAACAGGTAGAAGGTCATTAAAGAGACAGCTAACCTAGAACTAAGGAGAAATTTCCTGACAGTGAGATCAATTAATCAGTGGAACGGTTTATCTCTGGAAATTATGGGTACTGCATTACTGGAGGTTTTCAAGAAGAGATTGGACAGCCAATCTCTGGAATGGCATAGGGCAGGGATGTCCAAAGTTGGCCCCTTGAAGAGTGGTGGACTTCAACTCCTAGAATTCCCCAGCCAGCAACTTGCTTATATTTACAGCTCATGCTGGCTGGTGAATTTTGGGAGTTGAAGTCCACCACTCTTCAAGGGGCCAACTTTGGACACCCCTGGCATAGGGTCTTCTGCTTGAGCAGGAAATTGGACCAGAACACCTTCAAGGTCTTTCCCAACCCTATTGTTCTATATTCTATGTTCTATTCATCAGTTTGTTTGATGTGATTTGTACATGCCAAGATTGTATATGGAGAATCAGTTTGATATAGTGTAGTACTTAAAAGCAGGGGTGAACTCTAAAATTTTTTGCTACCTGTTCTGTGGCTGTGGCTTGATGGGTGGGTGTGTCCTGTGACTGAGTGGGCGTGGCCAACTCAATGTCCCTCACAGCCATGCCCACTCAGTCACAATCCCCCCACCAAGCCACGCCCACAGAACCCAGTAGGAAATTTTTTAAAATTTCTATTCTGCCTTTTCCCTTTTTGCGAGATGCCTGCAGCTGCAGCCTCTCCACCCGCTTGCCACCCACTCGCCACCTGTTCTCCCTTCACCTTGGGTCGGGGGCCAGAGCCTTGTTTTATACGCTGGCTGCGCAAGCGCACACCCAACCTGCCGCTGATAAATAAATGAAATAAACGGTGTGCGCTTGCGCAGCCGGTGCATGGAACAAGCAGCAATGGTGGTGGCATATTCAAGGAGAGTGACTCCAGTAACTTTTGGACGCTTGCCTTTCCTGGCAGCCAGCCGCTGGAGGAAAGTAAGTATAAGCCACGTAGCGAAGGAAGAGCGGGCGGCGGCTCCGGGGCAAGACTGGTGTCGGGGAATGGTGCATTCCCTGACCCAGTTGAGGCAGGCAGCAAGCAGGTGGTGGCTCTGGGACTCAGGGGAATGAGGCATCCCTGGGCCCTAGGCCCTGACCAAAGGCGAAGGGCAAACGGGCGGCGAGTGGACAGCAGCTCCGGGGAAAGGCCAGAGTCGGGGAATGGTGCATTCCCTGACCCGGTTGGGACAGGCGGCAGCTCCGGAACCTCGGGGAATGGGCCCCGGCCCCTGACCGAAGGGCGAGCAGGTGGTGAGCTGCCTTCCCGGTGTCCCGGTGTCCAGCTTGCAAAGGCTGGACTGCAGGCCGTGGACTGGTTCGGAGGCGTGGCCAGCTAGTGATTGCTACTAGATCTGCGAACCAGACCCAATCTCCACTACCTACTCGCCCGATCCTGTCCGATCCGGTAGCATTTCACCCCTGCTTAAAAGACTAGGAAAGTTGAAGTTATAATGGATGACTTTGGGCTGGTCACTTAGCCCAGAAAAGATGGTACTGGCAGACTGGTTTCTCAAATGTTGCCAAGAAAACTGCATGTAGTTGCCAGAAACTTCTTTGACTTGAAGAACTACAGCACATAAGGATTGTATAAAATAAACCGAAAGGAAACATAACTCATGGTTATATTTATAGAAATAGCTTTATGGGTATTAGGAGCATAGACTCTAAGTACAATTTCCTTAACAAGAATTTGGATAAATTAGACAAATCTAAAAACATTTTTTTACTAGACTACACATGGATAAATCTAAAAACAAATTAATTAGTTAGTATTAGGCTTTTCTACTGATAATGAAAACTTTTGCCTTATTAAAAATATTTTTGAAGCAAGTGAAAAGCCAGACTTTTCCCCCCCTTCTATCACATCATTGAGACTTATTGTATGATGTAACTCTTTTTATGACAGTCACAAATGCACTATGAAATATGGCTTTTTAAAGGCCATACAATTCTAATAATAAATTCATATCCAAAATATGTATCATTACAGTTCATGAAAGGAAATAAATCTAGGTTCAGTAATGCTAAGTTTATAGTACCATGTTTCCCCGAAAATAAGATTGGGTCTTATATTATTTTTTGCTCCAAACGATGCATTAGGACTTATTTTCTGGTTAGGTCGTATTTTGGGAGAAATACGGTACTAATTGTGTCCATCTGGCTGATGATCTTAACTGGGCTTATTTTTGGGTAGGGCTTATATTACAAGCATCTTGAAAAATCGTGCTAGGGCTTATTTTCTGGTTGGATCTTATTTTTGGGGAAACAGGGTAATTTAATTCTAGGCAATAGTTTTTGGAGATAAACTATCTGTAAGACTCTGATATGATTATCAATAAGAAAAATGTATACAGTCTATTATTGGATAATACCAATACCAATGTGAGGGTAATATCCAATGCCTTTATGTGTTTTTTTCAAATGCCTTCAGAAGGATAAAAATAGCAGTGTTTTTAGTTATAAAATTAAAACTATAAACACCCAAAATAATACTCCTGAACATCTTTACAAAGCTGTCTTGTGTTATATCCATTTATCTGAAAAATGCCACAACTCCACTCTAAAAATAAATCAGGCCAAATAAATATTAACTGCTTGACATAGTTACCAAAAGTAGCTTGGCTTTTTCACTGGAAAAATACAAATGTGAGCAGCAGTTATTCATTTATTCTACGGTCATGGAAAAATATAATTAATAAGTGAGGTTGGTGTCTTTATTTTTGGGCAAGCTTCATGGAGTAGATAAGATCCAGATAATAGGTTTGCCACTTCAGTGAAAATTTGTTGGGACAGTGTAAACAAAGGCTTTTCAAGCCCGGGAAATCTGGCCAGATCAAAAAAGCTGACTTTTTGCTATCTATAATAGTGTACTTATCAGGCCTAGGAAAGGATGTGGCATGACTCAAATCCATTTACAGGGGTGTCAAACTGGCGGCTTGCGGGCCGGATGCATTATGTGCAGGCCACACCCACCCTGGCTCTGCAAAGGCAAACAATGTTGCGATACGTGATCGAGTTTGACACCCGTGCTCTAGCATACGACATTTGATTTTGGATCATTATCCTGGGATATGTATATTTGCCAACGTTCAACTAAGTACAGTAGGGCTATGAAATAGCTGACACGGGATAAAGCTGAGAGTGGCTTGACTCAGTCCAGATCTTTTCCCATACCTTAACTCATGTTATTGAATAGTCTTGTTCAAGACTTAAATATATGGGACAACAAATCTTGAATTTTCAGGGGTATTCAGGGAAAGATTCATGGCTTAAAGCTGAGTGTGGCTTGACTCAGTCCAGATCCTTTCCCATACCTTACTTTAAATTTATAAATTTATAGTGACTATATATAAATAAATTGGACAAGCATCTTTTTTGGTACACGTATGATTACTTGGAAGATAGTACTTAGGTAGGAAAGGGTTATTCGGGTACTAAGCAATTGAAATGGGTGAAAATAGTGTTCTTTTTAATTGATTCCCTTATTTCATAGGGGTTAGCACTCAGAGTATAATCCCAGTGAATTTGTAACTTTCTTTGCTTAATTTAACTTACATTATTGAATGCTCTTGTTCAAGACTTAAACATATGGGACAACAAATCTTAAATTTTCAGGGATACTCAGGGAAAGATTCATGGCTTAAACCTTTCACCAGCTGTTAACAAGGGAAATAGTGGTCTAATGAAACCAAGTTTATGGAAGAAAATGGTTGAATGGCCAAGTATGTACAGTAAGTCAACAAACTGAAATGTACATTTAAACAAGTATTATAGATATCGAAGTCATGTATAGAAGCTTGAGCATTTAGGTACTAATATATTTTATTCCATTTACAATGAATTGTAATAATTTGGATGCAGGGAGGTTCATTTGTGCTCCCAAATACTTCCTCTTGAAATGCTATAAACCTAATAAAATATTAAGAAAGCTAATAAAATTATTTAAAAAGATACTTAAAAACTTTGCAGAACTAGATGAACTATTTTTCACCTTTTAGTGTTTTTGTAGCTAGCTTTGTAGCTATTTGAACATTAACAGAAAATGTTTTTCATACAAGAAGTGAATATTTTTTTTCTCAAACTGTAATAATACACATAATGGGTTTTAATTTTTCTTGTTTCTTTCATTTTTACTTTAGGAAAAGTTAAAAAATGTGATTATGTAATAATTTATCTTTTATGTACATTGAGAGCATATGCACCAAGACAAATTCCTTGTGTGTCCAATCATACTTGGTCAATAAAAAATTCTATTCTATTCTATTTTTATTACAAGTTCTAAAACAAACTGTAAATCTGTTCATGTTACATTGTAAGTAAATATGTTTATATGTGTTTTTTCCCCAGACAATGGTCATTAATACCATGTGTGGATATAAAATGATTAATGAAGAGGTAGGAAAGTGAAATATTTATATATGTATATTAAATTTAGCATTTTATATAGTCAAAGCTTTCCCAGAAGTTTTTTTTTAATTTGAATTTATATCCCGCCCTTCTCCGAAGATTCAGGGCGGCTTACATTTTGTAAGGCAATAGTCTCATCCATTTGTATATTATATACAAAGTCAACTTGTATTGTCCCCCCAACAATCTGGGTCCTCATTTTACCTACCTTATAAAGGATGGAAGGCTGAGTCAATCTTGGCCTGGTGGGACTCGAGCCTGCAGTAATTGTAATTGCAGGCAGCTGTGTGTTAATAACAGGCTGCATTAGCCTGTTGAGCCACTTCCCAGCCCATGGGTAACGCATGGGTGGGAGAGTTGGACCATAAGGAAGGCAGAGTGCCGAAGAATTGATGTTTTTGAATTGTGGTGTTGGAGAAGGCGCTTTGAGAGTCCCATGGACTGCAAGGAGATCAAATCAGTCAACCCCAAAGGAAATCAAAGTTTCTTTGGAAAGACAGATACTGAAGCTGAAGCTCAGATATTCTGGTCACCAAATTAAAAGAGAATTCATTGGAAAAGACCTTGCTGTTGGAAAAGATAGAAGGCAAAAGGAGAAGGGGATGGCAGAGGACGAGATGGTTAGATGGTGTCATTGATGCAGAGAACAAGGGTTTGGGCAAACTCAAGGAGACAGTGGAGAGCCATGGGGGCTGACATAGTCCATGGGGTTGCGAGAAATCAGACAGGACTTAGTGACTGAAGAACAACATTTAGCATTTAACAATTTGTTGTTTTAAGGATGGCTAACTCTATGCATTTTTTAAAGGGGATAGTAGCCATCCACTACTTTCTTTTGCCTTGTGCTCTTTCTTTTGTTTTGGCAAACACACCCACAAAAAGGACAGTACATAAATTCCAGCGTTCCTTGTGATCAAAAGCTTGATAAAAGTATTGGCTTTATGGAAACAGACACCAAGGAGAACAGGACAACATGCAAGCCACATCCAGATTTTGAGAGGTAGACCAGGAGAAATCGCTGTAAATTCATCATTCTTATTATTTGCAGTGTGGGATAGCATTTAGTTTCAATTGCTACCATATAAATGATAGCCACAAAATGGGAGTGAATTGCACATCCTTTCTCTTATTCCTTCATGATTTAAAATTAGGACCCTTAAATAAAATGCAAATACAATTTGAACTAATAAAAACATTATTCGTATCAAAAAACAAAAAACTTTTATCAGATAATGGCCTATGGATTTCTCTAGTCAGGTAGCAATGCATTTAATCTCTCATCAGTGTTTAATGTTACAATACTGACCATGGTATCTCCTATAAAGATTGGGAGTCAGAGGCATCGTGCTCCTTCTCAGTTCTTGTGGGTGGTGCTAGGGAAGTCAGCACAGTGGGTGCTCAATTGTGGGGTGCCTCAAACTCAAGTCTCTCTCCCCTCCTGCTGTTTAACATCTACATGAAACCACTGAGAAAAGTCATCCATTAGTTTGGGGTGAAGCACCATCAGTATGATGACACACAGCCTTAGAACTAGAGAGATGCTAGAAATCTTGATTTGTCTTCCATAATTTCCATAACATCCAAATGCAATATAAAGCTGTCCAGGTATCTCAAAGTGCCAGACTGAGGAATGCTTTTGAAGTATACAAAAATAAGTTGGCCTGTGTGGAATTCCTTGGAGAGGAAGTTCTACAAGGAAGATGGTAATCAAAGCCACTATTGTGACTTCCTTGTTTCCCCAGCACCCCAACCTAAATGATCAAATAGAGTTTGGTCCTGGGCACTCAGCTATCTCAGCCATGCCAAGCCTTCTCCCGGAAATCTGCTTGGTAAGAAGCTGTTCTTGCCAATTCACTCCTAATAGTGGGTTGTCTGCGTAAAATGTGCTAGAGCTGTAGGCAATTAAGAAAGGGGAAAGCCATTTTTTCTCCCTGCATTAACAAGGTTGTAATTCATTATTTTACAGCGCCTGAGTGTTCAACATGTCATATATATCAGAGGATGTACACATGCTGTATTCATTTGGTTTATGGACAACTATGCCATCATGGCTGGGATTTTGCTGGGTATATTGCTTCCACAGGTAACTCTCTTTATAAGATAGATGGAGCAGTGCCCTTTCTTCCTTCCTTCCTTCCTTCCTTCCTTCCTTCCTTCCTTCCTTCCTTCCTTCCTTCCTTCCTTCCTTCCTTCCTTCCTTCCTTCCTTCCTTCCTTTCTCCCTCCCTTCCTCCCTCCCTTCCTCCCTCCCTCCCTCCCTCTCTTTCTCTCTCTCCCTCCGAGTCTGGGTCTTGATCAGTAGTGAAATTCATTTTTTTTACTGCCAGTTCTGTGGGCGTGGCTTGGTGGGCATGGTGTGGCTTGGTGGGCGTGACAGGGGAAGGATACTGCAGAATCTCCATTCCCTCCCCATTCCAGTGGGAAGGATATTGCAAAATCTCTATTCCCACCCCACTCTGGGGCCAGCCAGAGGTGGTATTTGCCGGTTCTTCGAACTACTCAAAATTTCCACTACCGGTTCTCCAGAACCTGTCAGAACTTGCTGAATTTCACCCCTGGTCTAGATTCTACCACCTCCTCTTGCCCAGGTTGCTGGGTGGGCAAGGAATCCTGAACCACAGATTGCAGCAGAGTCCTGCCTGGTCAGGAGCCTCTCCTGATCGTAGGAGAAACAGCTAGAACTCACAACTCTTACCCAGCATCATTACTTCTTTAGGCGTTTGTTTGTGTTTGTGTCAAAGTTGGGCAAAAATCAGTCTTGGTTCTTGCTGTCCCCTGAAGGGCTATTGGATGACAGGGGAGGACAAGCGGAGAAAACAGACAGCCTGGGAACAATTTCATTTGTTTGCTTGCTTGACAGTTTTTTGGAGTGATGATCACTTTGCTGTACATCACCCGAGTAGAAGACATAATTACTGAACACAAGTTGAATGAGTCCCTGCTTCAAGCAAGAAGGAGACAGAGGGAGGATGATGAGCCAGCTGGAGCTGGGTGCTGTATGTGTTTTCCTGAGTAACACCAGGTTGCCCTTTGACCAAGACTAACAGTTAATGTCCCCTTGCACTGTGCCTTGAATGTAAACTTGAATGTACTGTGATTTGTAAGTAATAGATGACAAACATCCTGACATTTTCCAGACATCATTAACAGAAGATATCTCCAAGTGTTCCTTATTACAGCGGGATTTGTTCCTATGTTGGAATCTCTTTTCTTTTGTGACATCCAAAAAAACCTAGCCAGTTTCCTGCTGTATGATAATCCAGGAGAGAAATAATAATTTATTCTAAGGTAATTATTATCTGCAAACTGACTTTATACTTAGTTCATCTATTTAACAGTATATATAGCAAGATGAAATTATACTTTCCCACCATTACTGCTAGAATATGGCTAGTCAACCAGTGCAGGAAGTGTTTCACAAATCCAGATGTACTGATTACCCATCATAAAATTATTCAGTGTCAGAAACAACACATATGCACTTCTTTTTTTATGGAAGGATAATATATCTGGCTTCTATGTATCATTAATTGGGTGAATTCTTGCTTTTCTAAAAACTTGGGCTTGCTGCAGTGTTGTTTTTAAAATGAACGTAATTTTCAAGCTCCTCGTGCAGATTACATAATCACCACTGCAAATCATAATACTGTAATTTTCTGGGAATAATCTAATGTGAAGTCTTGTGTGGGAGTCTAGGTGAACACATTTAACTTTCCAATTGTTCCTGTGTTGATTCCTAGCCAATGAAGTATTTTAAGGAACTCGATTTTCATTTTTGTGCAATCAACTTTTTATGCTGCTTCTAACAGATAACTGGGAATTTTAGGGGCCTTTGCTGTGTTTTTTGTACGTTCCTGATCTAATCCACTGTGTGATCAGTTAACTAAAAGCTGCTTATTTTGATGCCAATTTTTAAATTTGTTTTTAACTGTATGGGGTTTCATATATTTGATATCCCTAATTAATGTATTTGTCTTCTGTTTCTAAACAGAATTCAGGGGTGTACAGATGTGCCACTGAAAAATTATATTGTTTACATGAAAAATAAAAGTTATGGTTTTGTAAAATAAAAATATAATTTTTTCGCTATGGAGTTGGGGAAAAACTGAGTGGGTTTCCTAGCATAAAATGTTTCTGTTCTTTTTTTTTGGAAAGTTTTTTTTTTTTGACAAACAAACATAAAAACATCTTCAATACAAATACAGTGTGTCGGTTGGTTGATTACAAATCTTTTGTGCAATTTCAACATATACATAACATATGATTTATCTAATTTTACGTTTTATCAATCTAATATATATCCAAATAGTCAATTAATCATTTAATTAACTATAAATATTTCATTCTCTCATTTCATGTAAAATATTCTGAATTTTATATTAATCATATTATATCATTCATTCCATCATCTTTAATCAATATGTACTTCAACAATTATTTCATTATGAAAACCTCTCTCAAACTTTATTTAACATATTTTTCCCTCTAGCCATAGATAAAACGAATCCCATATCTTATAATATAGTTTATCTTCCTGCTCTCTAATTTCAAATGTCAATTTACTCATTTCTGCACGTTCCATTATTTTCTTAATAATTTCATCTTATGGTGGTATTTTCTCATTTTTCCAGTTCTTAGCAAACACAATCCTAGCCGCTGTTACAACATTCACAATCAGAAATGTTTCTGTTCTTTTTAAAGGCTGTGATAGTTCTCCCTCTGCAAAATGTTAGCCTAGAAATATTGCATGTAATTGACTAATATCAATAAGACATACATTATTGCAACAACATTCTCTAGTCAACAGTTAGTTAGTTAATAAGTACATTTTTTCTTAGTTTTGACACAAGTATGGGTAACCCTGTGTTCATTTTCTTCCTCAACGCATAAAAGCAAAAAGGTAATTTGATAGACAATTAACAATTGGCAAATCAATTCTAAAATATAAGCTTTTGGAGAGAACAGATTTTGTTCATACTAATCTGCTGTGACGGACTCATTCAAAGAATATCTTTTCCAATTGCTTTATTCTGAAGAGTTGAAGTGAGCAAAACCCAAGGGGATAAATTTCAAGTGTAATCTTTACTCTTGTCATCTGAATGAAAGTTTGAGCCACAGTGGCACAGTGGTTAGAGTGCAGCACTGCAGGCTACGTTTGCTGACTGCCAGCTGCCTGCAATTTAGCAGTTCAAATTTCACCAGGCTTAAGGTTGAGTCAGCCTTCCAAAGTGGGTAAAATGAGGACTCAAATTGTTGAGGGCAATATGGTGACTCTGTAAACCGCTTAGAGAGGGCTGTAAAAGCATTGTGAAGCAGTATATAAGTCTAAGTGCTATTGCTGTTGACTAAAACATGAAAAAAAGATACTCTCAGCATGGATTTTACATGAGATATTGAAGATATCAATAGAAGACGCTTCTATATCAATAGAAGACGCAATAGAAGATATCAATAGAAGACTAGGAGAAGACGCCTAGAGAGCTCCTGGAGGTCTAGCCGTTTAGAGGCTGATCGGACACTAGTTAGGTCCTATACTAGGACCTACCTGGTGGCACTGAGGGAAGCGAGGCGTTGCTACGCCTCCTCCCTCATTGCGTCGGCAGATAACCGCCCAGCTGCCCTGTTTTGGGTGACCCGTTCCCTTCTTCACCAGGGGGAGCGGGATGACCCGTTGCAGGGACGTGCTGAGGAGTTTAACGGTTATCTATACGATAAAATCGTTCAGCTTCGAGACGGTCTAGACCAAAATTGCGACGATTCAGATGAGGCGCCTGAGGGTGGTCTTGGTGACATTTTCTGGGATGAGTTTGACCCTGTGGCTCCGAGGACATGGACAGGTTGTTGGGTAGGCTGAATGCCACCACGTGTTTATTGGACCCGTGCCTCCTGGCTGGTGCTGGCCACCAGGAGGTGACACGAGGCTGGCTCCAGGCGACACGAGTGCCTCCTTGTTGGAGGGAGTCTTTCCGGCCGCCTTGAAAGAGGCGGTGGTGAGGCCCTCCTCAAGAAGCCCTCCTGACCCGCTGTCTTAGGTAATTATCGTCGTCTCCAACCCGCCGCGCGAAGGTTGTAGAGAGTATGGTGGCATATCAGTTTCTGCACCTGGATGAAACTGTCTATCTAGACCTGCTCCAGTCCGGTTTCCGCCCGGCTACAGCACGGAGACGGCTTTGGTCGCGTTGGTGGATGATCTCTGAGGGCCAGGGATAGGGGTTGTTCCTCTGCCCTGGTCCTATTAGACCTCTCAGCGGCTTTCGATACCATCGACCATGGTATCCTGCTGCGCCGGTTGGAGGATTGGGAGTGGGAGGCACCGTTTATCGGTGGTTCTCCTCCCATCTCTCCGACCGGTCGCAGACGGTGTTGACAGGGGCAGAGGTCGGCCCCGAGGCGCCTCACTTGTGGGGTGCCGCAGGGCGATTCTCTCGCCTTCTGTTCAACATCTATATGAAGCCGCTGGGTGAGATCATCAGTGGCTTCGTGTGAGGTACCAGCTGTACGCTGATGACACCCAGTTGTATTTTCCACACCGGCCACCCCAATGAAGCTATCAAGTGCTGTCCCGGTGTTTGGAAGCCGACGGGTCTGGATGGGGAGAAACAGGCTCAAGCTCAATCCTTCCAAGACAGAGTGGCTGTGGATGCCGGCATCCCGGTACAGTCAGCTGAGTCCTCGGCTGACTGTTGGGGCGAGTCACTGGCCCCGGCGGAGAGGGTGCGCAATCTGGGCGTTCTCCTGGATGAACGGCTGTCTTTGAAGATCATTTGACGGCCGCTCCAGGAGAGCTTTCCACCAGGTTCGCCTGGTGCGCCAGTTGCGCCTTTCTAGACCGGGATGCCTTATGCACGGTCACCACGCCCGTGACGCCTCGCCTGGATTACTGCAATGCTCTCTACATGGGGCTCCCTTGAGGGGCATCCGGAGGCTTCAGTTAGTCCAGAATGCGGCTGCGCTGGTGATAGAGGAGCCCTCGTGGCTCCCGTGTTACACCTATCCTGCGCAGACTGCACTGGCTACCTGTGGCCTTCCGGTGCGCTTCAAGGTGTTGGTGACAATCTTTAAAGCGCCCATGGCATAGGGCCGGGCTATTTACGGGACCGCCTACTGCTACCAAATACCTCTCACCGACCGTGCGCTCACAGAGAGGGACTCCTCAGGGTGCCGTCAGCTAGGCAGTGCCGTCTGGCGACACCCAGGGGAAGGGCCTTCTCTGTGGGGGCTCCCACCCTCTGGAACGAACTCCCTCCAGGACTTCGTCAACTTCCGGACCTCCAAACCTTTCGTCGCGAGCTTAAAACACACTTATTCATCTGCGCGGGACTGGATTAGATTTTAAAGTTATGGGTTTTAAGGGGTTTTATTATTTATACTATTTTTAAATTTGGCAATAGAATAAGTTTTTTAATTGTTGTTTTTAATCTGTATTTGTATGTATTTTAACTGCCTGTGAACCGCCCTGAGTCCTTAGGGAGATAGGGCGGTATATAAATTTGAAAAATAAAATAAAAATAAATAAGATGAAATAAGAGAATAAAAGAACTAATTTGCAACCAAATCGGCAAGCTCGGAGCTCAGACAACAACATAACTACCAACCGGAGCTACTAATATTCAAAGCCATTTCAAAAGAACTAATGTTAACAGTGAACTATCCATGAGCAAGCAAGACAAAAACAAATTCTACCACACAGATTTCTCCAATATGCAGTTTTCCCACAAGCATTTTTAATGCATTTCCTCTGACAGGTTTTTATGCAATTGTCCATAATAAAACCTTTTAAAATATATACTAATCATCTGTCCCAAGTATACGTATTTTTATTCAAAACACTGGTGATGAGAAAAGTAAACATTTAGTGCTTTTTTTTGCTCTGCATCTTATGAGTTTGCACTGGTATGGCATACTTTATGTGACATTTGTGCAGATTTTCTTTCATATCCCAGAACTAAGGTGTCTGTTACCTGCTTTGGGCATTGACTACCCTCCCCTTTTCCCCCAAGAGACCTCAAATTTTTGGAGATTTTTCCCTTTAAAAAAAGAAGCCTGGATATTTATTTTATCTATCTATTTATTTATTTATTTGTCAAGAACGTATTAGGTAATAAGTATAAACATGGATTGGATACATGAAATAGATACAAATAGAAGAAACATGAGGATAGGGACGGTAGGCATGTTGATGCGCTTATGCACACCCCTTATAGACCTCTTAGCATTGGGGTGAAGTCAACAGTAGACATTCTTAGGTTAAAATTTTGGGGGTTTGGGGATGAAACCACAGAGTCAGGTAGTGCATTCCAGCAGGGGTGAAAGGCTCCCGGTTTGCACCGGCTCACCCGATTAGGTAGTGATGGCAGCTGCTGGTTCGGAGGACCGGTAGCAAAAATCCCTGGCACCGCCCCCCTGCCTCTGCTGAGCCGCACCATCAGCAGAGGTTTTTTTTTTACTTTTAAAAGTTTTTCTTCAGCTGAAAACATGCCTTTAAAAGTAAAAAAAAAAAAAAAATCTCTGATGATCGCGGGGCTGAGCAGAGATCATCAGAACACTTTAAAAAATTTTTTTTTAAAAAAACCTCTTCAGCCGAAGGGGGAAAAAAGGAAAAAAGAGGGGGGGTCTTTAAAAAGCTCCTCTGGCCATCCCAGCTGAGTTCCTCATCACCAGAACCTTAAAAAACATGTTTTCTACATGTTAAAACAATTATTTTAAGAGGTTCTGGGCTGCTATGAGGGAACTTCAGCTGAGATCGTCAGAGGAGCTGACTTTAAAACTTTTTTTCCTCTGGCGATCCCAGAGGAGTTTCCTGATCCTAGCAGGCTTTTAAAATCACTTTTTAACAGCCCCCGCTTACAAGAGCCCCCACCCATGCCCACCCAATGCCCCCTCCTCACTTACCTATAATTACTGCATACTGCTCCTTTCGGGCTGGCAACCCAATTCTTACTTCAGCTACTGATTACAGCCTGCTTTGATTTCCTGCTTTGCTGAATGAGGAACTCTGGGAGTTGAAGTCCACAAACCTAAAGCTACTAAAGTTGGAGACCCCAGATCTAAAAATAAATAAATAAAAATAATAAAATAAAGTATTTGTGCAGCTTTCTGAGATTTGGTGTGTTTCTGTAGTGTTTCACTCTAACTACCCAAACACACAAAATCTCACAAAGCTGTATGTGGCATTTTGTGTGTGTGTGAGTCAGTTGTGTTGTGTGTGTGTAAAGTGTGAAAGTGTGAGGTTCCTGCTTGTTGCAGGGGCCATTTTGGGTGAAGTGCAGCTGCTTTTACATTGTGTGTGAGTCAGTTGTGTTGGTTTTGTGTTGTGTGTGTGTAAAGTGTGAAAGTTGGTTTTTGGTGCCTCTTATTGTTTTGTATACTTTGTTTATTATTTTTATTATTTATTGTTATTGGCCACGCCCACCAGTCATCTGATCACCAAGCCACGCCCACCAATTAAGCCACGCCCACAGAACTGGTAGCGAAAATTTTTAGATTTCACCCCTGCATTCCAGGCATTGACCACTCTTGTTGCTGAAGTCATATTTTCAGCAATCGAGTTTGGTGTGGTTTACTTTAAGTTTGTATCTATTGTGTGCTCCTGTATTGTTATAATTGAAGCGGAAGGAGTCATTGACATTGTAGCAGATAATTTTATGAGCTATGCTTAGTACAAACAAGTTCTTTTCCTTTTAAAAGATAGTTATTTTTGAGTAAATTTAGGCTTCCAAGAGTCAGAGAAAATTGTCCCCTCGCACTCTCTTATCATCCCCCCAACATGCAAAGCAAAATAGGCTGTAATTGAAGGAGTTAAAAGAACAAGGGGTTATTTTAATTCCTGATCTACCGGTACCAGAGCAGTGTTTCTCAATCTAGGCCACTTTAAGATGTGTGGTCTTCAACTCCCAGAATCCACCCTCTCCCACCAGCCAGCTTATTTTCGGGTCTCTGCTGCCCACGTGCCCATGTCGGCCGAAGAGGTTGTAGAAAAAATGCTTTTAAAATAAAAGAAATAAAAGAAAAGCCTCTGACGATCAGGCAAAAAAAGGGCCGGTTTAGCGCAGGCTGGTAAAAGCCTGTTATTAAGCCTGTTATTAAGAACACAAAGCCTGCAATTACTGCAGGTTCGAGCCCGGCCCAAGGTTGACTCAGCCTTCCATCCTTTATAAGGTAGGTAAAATGAGGACCCAGATTGTTGGGGGGGCAATAAGTTGACTTTGTAAAAATATACAAATAGAATGAGACTATTGCCTTATACACTGTAAGCCGCCCTGAGTCTTCGGAGAAGGGCGGGGTATAAATGTAAACAAAAAAAAAAAAAAGAGCCTTTTAAAAGCATTTTTTACAGCCTCTTCGGCCGAAGGGGTTGCAGAAAAAATGCTTTTAAAAGTAAAAAAAAAGGTTGGCCACGCCCACCCAATCACATTACCCCCACCACCAAGCCATGCCCATAAAACTAGTAGTAACAAATTTTACATTTCACCCATCCCTCTCCTAGGAAAATGAGATATTTTAGGAGATATTAAAAGGGCAGAATATTTCCCCTAAAAGGGAGGCAGAAACTGAGCCCCCCACCTTTGTCAATGGGTCATTAAGGCCTGGGCCAGTCTATTCTACATAACAAAGATTTACCTCCTTCAGGCAGAGCCATAATAGGAATTGCCTCAAGCCCTTTTCATTACATCATCACCCAGCAAGAGTCAACCAAGCCCGGAACACAGAAAACCTACAAAGTTACCCCTGCATGGCCCATGGGAGTCTGACAACCAATCAGAACACAAGCTCAAATTCAATCCCAACAGAGGGTATAAATGTCTCTCTCTCTCTCTCTCTCTCTCTCTCTCCCCGCTTTTTTCCCCTGGGATCTCAAGCCATGTGATCCTTTTCCATCATTAAACCATCTTTCCAAACAGCCTATCATGTCTTTCTCCCCACTTGGAACTGAACCCAGATGGGCATTTCTTCCAACAATGCAAACCAGCGTAACATTGAAAATGACTTGCTGGGTGGATAAAAGTCTTTGCAGGGATGCCACTGATTTTCAAAAACTAGATAGGAAATAGGAAGGTTTTTTTTAAAAATCTATCCATGTTATCCTAGATGTTCATTTATGAATTTGGCATTTTGGTCTTAAATTCCCGAGTTTATATGTCAAATCCTTGTTGCCTAAAAGGGGTTTTCCATTTCCCCCCCATATTATCTGTACAAGTTGATAATTCCAGACGTTCTTCACCCATCACGAACGAGGAAACCGAGAGTAGCAGGCAAGCAAGATATGATCGAAAGATTTACAAATATTTTGGCCAGAAAATATGCAGAACTCTGATTCTTAGAATTTATGGCTAGGGAAAAAAATGAAGGTTTTTTAAAAAACCCATTCTTATTACACCCAAGATAAGGCCCAAAACTGGAACCTAGAGTAGATTAGATACTCTTGGTGCCTATAAAGAAGAATTTGGCAATAGAATCAGAAGCTCTTCTTTATGTGAGCCTTTCACAACATCACTTCCTGATGTGTTGGATTAGACTTCCTATCTTCCCCAGCCAACATAGCTTGGCCACCCAATTGAGCAAAGCTGGAGTAGGTAAAAGATTGCAATCCTTTCCCATTGAAGTTCTCAGGAAAAATATGGACCAGTATCTTCAGATGTGGCTGTCCTTTTGTGGTACAAATAAACCTTGGGATGCAATAACTAGATTCCAGAACTACAACTGTGTAGCCTACAAAAAATGAAGAACTTACAGGAGCTGGAAGATGTGATCTGATATATTATCTAGATCCGGAGGAGAGAAAAGTACTTTGGGGCCAAGGAACAAAAACTATAAGTGTCATCACATTTCTGTAAACATTAGTCTAATTAGCTGGAGATGTGATAGGTACCAACAGGAGTAGAAAGGACTCATATGGGGCATCTTCAAACTATCTTTGATTACAAGTATTGCTCCTAGGAGTAAATGCTCTGAAGAGATGCAATGAGACAATGCGTATATTTGCTTCTAGGTAAGATGGGATAATGGGACATGGTGGCTCAGTGGCTAAGATGCTGAGCTTGTCATCGAAAGGTCGGCAGTTTAGCGGTTCGAATCCCTAGTGCCACCTAATGGGGTGAGCTCCTGTTATTTGTCCCAGCTTCTGCCAACCTAGCAGTTCGAAAGCACGTAAAAAATGCAAGTAGAAAAATAGGGGCCACCTTTGGTGGGAAGGGAACAGCGTTCCGTGCGCCTTTGGCGTTTAGTCATGCCGACCACATGACCACGGAGACGTCTTCAGAAAGCGCTGGCTCTTTGGCTTTGAAACGGAGATGAGCACTGCCCCCTAGAGTCAGGAACAACTAGCACATATGTGGAGGGGAACTTTTACCGTTAAAATGGGATATGGTAGAAGAGATTATTTGTATGCATGTATTTTAAGAAAAAGTGATAAGTTACTAAAATTATTTATATTTATTATGAAGGGCAAATCACTTTATGTATTTAATTTTTGTTTTGTTTATTATATTCTTATTTTTATTTCTTTTCTGCATTTTCTATTTTTATTTTTTAAAATTTGCATTAGTTTTTACTGTTCTAACTGTGAATAACATTAGCCCTGTATGGATCTATTTATCAATCTTATTTAATAAATAAGCAGGTATCATCTTGATTCTAAAAATTGGAGCTCTGAGTTGTAGTTGTATACTCAGACCTCATTTATTTGAATGCTGTACACAGTGGCGGGATTCAAATAGTTTAAAAACCGGTTCTGTGCCCTAATGACCAGCTGAGGTAGGTGTGGCTCGGTGGTCATGTGACTGTGTAGGCATGGCCAACTCAACATTACTCACGTTGGTGGGCGCTTCGCCTTAGCTGTTACAATGTCATAAGGGTTAACCAGAAAGGCAGTTTCTGTAAGTAGGGCAATAAAGATTAGGCTAGAAATACCACCAGAATGTTTCCTTCCTGCCTTCCTTACAGGATTAGCCTTCTAAAGTGGAAAAAAACAAAATAAGATTTCTTCCAACAACCGGTTCTCCGAAGTGCTTAGAAAGTTAACAACCGGTTCTCTGGAATAGGTGCGAACTGGCTGAATCCCACCACTGGCTGTACAGCAAGGGTATGCAACCTTGGGTCCTTTAAGACTTGTGGATTTCAACTCCCAAAATTCCCCAGACAATTCTGGAATTTGGGAATTCTGGAAATTGAAGTCCAGAAGTCTTAAAGTTCCCAAGACTGAACCCTCCTGCTGTACAGAAAAGATATGTGTCACTGCCTTTGTCTTTCTGAGGTCTTCCAAAAATGGTTGTTGCATTTTATAAGTTGATAGGCCACCAGGTGGCAGTAGAGCTATAGTCATATCAGAGCAGACCACAGCATAATAACAGATAATAACAGAATTATCTTGAAGTGAAAATTAATTACTGAACTATAACATAGAAGGGGAAACTGCACCTAGCTCAGTAATTGGTTCATTTCAGTGGTGGGTTTCACATATTCTTACCACTGGTTCACCCCCACGTGCACACGCTCGCTTCTGCGCATGCACCCGGCCTTCCGTGTGTGCACTTTCCTTCTGCGAATGCGTCTGCCCTAAAAAATTTGGTTAAATAGGACGGCATTACGCTGAGGCAGGTAGATGGGCCCATCCACAGTCATCACCACCGGTTCGCCTGAACTGGTCCAAACCGGATGAATTCCACCTCTGGTTCATTCCTAGAAACTTCTAAAATGTTTGGAAATGACAAAAAAATAAAAAAAAATAAAAAAATAGAAATTCAGATATCGCCAGAGTAAAAAGAAAAGGGGGATGTGGAGGGACGGAAAGAAGATTATAAATATAAATGTACAATTATGAAATGATAGATTGGGTAAAATGGAAAAGAAACTGAAAAGAAAGTATATAAATATTAGAAAATTGGAGTTGCTCGGTTACCAAATAAGGGAAATATTGTACAACAAAGAAGAAAGAAAGAAAGAAAGAAAGAAAGAAAGAAAGAAAGAAAGAAAGAAAGAAGAGAGGAATAAAAGATAAGATAGAGGAGGTGAAGGAGAGAGAGGGATGGAAGGAAGGGGAAGAAGAGGAAGATAGGATAGGGGAGAAGAGTAGGGGAGAAGATGAGAAAGGAGGGAAAGAGGAGAGGAGTGGGGGAGAGGAAGGGGAAGGAGGAGGGAGGAGGGAGAGGAGGAGGAAGAAGGTTGGTTGTGAAAGGAAGGGAAAGAAAGGGTAGAAGAACAATTCCAAATGTAATTAAAGTGTTTTATTTTTGTGTTTTCTTTAGAAAAAAATATGTATGATTATTTATGGACAAGAGAATGTACATTTACAATATGTATATAAGAAAATAAAAAATGAAAAACTTTTTTCAAAAAAAAAAAAAGAAACTTCTAAAATATTTAAACATTTCATGTAGGAGACTTTTCATTTTGGTCTGAATTGGACAGCCAGGGAAGCAAGTGGCAGATCCACCACCATGAAAACTATATCTGTACTTGCTCGTGGATGTATCACTTCCTCGTGTGCTGCTAGACGAGTATCTGCTGTGCAAAAGCACAGAATACCCATTCTTAGAAATCTTATTTTTTCTTCTGAATCTCTTTGAGATCAAAGCCATTTCCAAAAGGACTGTCAAATTGCTATGGCCAAAAAATTGCCATAGCTTGCAAAAGTCACCTGCCTTAGTTTACTCCCTTTAATAATTATTTCAGAATTTCTCATACAACGTTGATAATTGTTTATTACCTTAGATTTGATATGCTGTTATATTATTATGGTGTTTTTTTTCCCAAAACAAAAATAGTCTCCATATCCATGGATCTAACTTTGTATCCAATTATCCAATTTTCTGGTAAAGCCAGGATCACATTTTGTGGACCACGGCATTATTACATAAGCTGTAATTTGCATAATTTGCACAATGATGTTGCAACATGCATAGCAACGCTGGGCCCTCCCTCTGCAGAATTCATGTACTATACATACATACCGAAACACACCATGTTTCGGAGGGAGGGACAGGGCTTTGTGTTTGGCCCCACAATTTAAATTCCTGAAAGAAGGAATCTACTTTCTTGCGTTCAGGAGAATTCTCTGTAGGTATCTGTTTTAAAAGAATTAAAAAATGGCAGCCACAACTAGAATAGAATAGAATAGAATAGAATAGAATAGAATAGAATAGAATAGAATGAGTTGGACGGGACCTTGGAGGTCTTCTAGTCCACCCCCTGCTTAGGCAGGAAACCTTACACCACTTCAAACAAATGGTTATCTTAACATTTTCTTTAAAACTTCCAGTGTTGGAGCATTTGCAACTTCTGCAGGCAAGTTGTTCCACTGATTAATTGTTCTAACTGTCAGGAAATTTCTCCTTAGTTCTAAGTTGCTTCTCTCCTTGATTAGTTTCCACCCATTGCTCCTTGTCCTGCCCTCAGATACTTTGAGAATAGCTTGACTCCCTCTTTTTTGGGGCAGCCCCTGAGATATTGGAAGACAGCTATGATATCACCCCTAGTCCTTCTTTTCATAAAACTAGACATACCGAGTTCCTGCAACCGTTCTTCATATGTTTTAGCCTCCAGTCCCCTAATTAACTTTATTGCTCTTCTCTGCACTCTTTCTAGAGTCTCCACATCTTTTTTACATTGTGGCGACCAAAACTGGATGCAGTTATTCCAAGTGTGGCCTTATCAAGGCATTATAAAGTGGTATTAACACTTCCTGTGATCTTGATTCTATCCCTCTGTTT
This sequence comes from Ahaetulla prasina, assembly GCF_028640845.1. NCBI lineage: Eukaryota > Metazoa > Chordata > Lepidosauria > Squamata > Colubridae > Ahaetulla > Ahaetulla prasina. The sequence continues at coordinate 21,172,317 of NC_080544.1, forward strand.
ATGCAGCCTAGAACTGTGTTGGCTTTTTTGGCAGCTGCCGCACACTGCTGGCTCATATTTAAATGGTTGTCTACTAGGACTCCAAGATCCATCTCACACAGTTACAGTTGACCTCTCCACAAGTTTGTTGCATTTCTTAAAAGAGGCAGGGCTTTGGTCATAAGAGTGTTGGTTGCCATCTTGACATTTTCAATCACCCTGAGATACTGTATCCTTGCTTCTCTTCATCTCCTTCCAGAGCTCACCAAGCAGAGAATAAAAGCCATTAGCTGCCCCGACCCGAATGCTATGGTGTTCAGAAATCTTCCAAGCCAAAGAGACATTGGGGAATCCATTTGCAATCAAATATGAGTCTCCTGCCTTGAGCAGGTGGTTAGACTAGACCTCTGAGGTCCCTTCCAGCCTTATGGTTCTGTGAGAGAAACTGGGGGAGAGGATTTCCCATTCTTCTGGATTAATCACATTAAAGCAAGGGTCTCCAACCTCAGTCCCTTTAAGACTTGTGGACTTCAACTCCCAGAGTCCCTCAGCCAGCAAAGCTTTAAAGTGTTTAAAGTATTCGTTAGCAAGGGAAGGCAGAAGTTATCCAAATCTGGTCAGCAGAGGGCGCTGCTTGCTCATACTTAACCAACTTCAGGGCACCTGTTCCGTCAGCTTCATTCCCAAGACTCCACCTGCTGCCCTTTCTGAATTTTTTGGCTGTTTCTGCTCTTTAATAGGGGGAAAAAATTGAGCAACCTGGCTTGGGGAAAGGATGTTGCACGTGTGTAGAACTTTCACACTTTCACCTGGGGAGGGGATTCATGCAACTCACTTAACAGTAAGATCATCGGCCACTAGAGCAGGGGTGTGTCAAACTCAATTTCATTGAGGGCCACATCAGGGTTGTGTTTGACCTCGGGAGGAGGGGTGTGGGGGGGCATGGCCAGGGTGAGCGTGGCCAGCTCGACATCACTCATGTCGGGGGCGCCTGGGGTGGCCTGACTGTCTGCTAGTGAAAACAGACTCTGTTTTTGGCTTGAACGACCTCCTGCAACCTCTGCCAGCAAAAACGGAGCTCGAGAGGGCCGCGTGCAGCCTGCCCGAGCTCCGTTTTTGCTGGCTGAGGTTGTAGGAGGCCATCCCAGCTAAAAACGGAGATTGGGAGCCCGTTTTAGCTGGCAGAGTCACTGTGGGCCGGTCTTCCTCTGTTTTTCGAGGGCTGCCCCGCGGGCCAGATCTAAGCAACCCACAGGCCGGATCAGGCCCCTGGGCCATGAGTTTGACACCCCCGCACTAGAGCGATAGGGTGCTGGTCATTGAGGAGAAAAGTTCATAGATGTCCCAGTTGCAAACCCTCACTCCTATTTTATTAGGGATTTGTCTGTTGGGGAGATGATTCAACTGTCCTCATGAAGACTTGGTAAGGCTGGTCTTGATGGAGATGGGGTATTTCTGTAAGTTCCTGACATGATTATGCCGTAGCACTCCATGGGTACCTCTGATCACACTCCATGGGTACTTCATGTGTGTGGCTTTAGGGGTGGGGAGAGGAGCGTCTTCCCCTGGAACCAGCATTAATTGGCTTCAGCTGTTGTGGTCTACCGGCAGCCTGCGGAGCTGGCAACAGAGTCAGACAGCGATGAGGCTGAGAAAGATCATGGACCAGTCCTGGAGGCTGGAGAAGGCCTGGATGAGGGCTGTGCATCGGAGGCAGAGGTAGGACCAGGGCCATTGCGGAGTGATGTGCAGACTCTGGAGTCTCCAGAGGCTGACAGTAGAGAGGCAGAGGAACAGGAGGAGCCTGTTCCTAGTGCATGCATGAGAAAAGCTGGCAGAAGGCAAGAGCAGCTAAAGCAAAGAGGATGACTCAGGAGTAGGGCCAAGAGATGATTGGCCCCTCCCATAAGGCTTAAAAGACCAGCAACAGCATTGGAGTTCTTTGCCACAAAACAGCATTGACAGCTTTGTCTTGCTGCATTTGTTTCAGGTCGGCGTCTCTTTCTTTTGAACTTTTGCCAAGAAAGGCCTTTGGCAGTTTGCCTAATTAAGACCAGGATTGGTGATAAGACTGAGGAATTGTGTTTGGAAGAATTTGCTTTGATTTAGTTTGGACTATGCTGAGAATGAGTTAATTCTCAGCTACTCTAAAAAAGTTTGTGTGTTTTTAAACTGACTCCATTTCAAAAACACCACGGTTTTTCCTCGGAAGGCACCAAAAATGCTAAATTTCAAAAACAGCAAGAAATACTATTTTTAAGCATGAAATTGAAACCTGAATCTTGTCCCGGCCTCCATTTTTGCATTCGAGTTAAAAAAAATCGGCTTCCAAAACACCCGTTTTTCCTCCGAAGGAATCAAAAACGCTCAATTTCAAAAACAGCAAGAAATACCATTTTTAAGCCTGAAATTGAACCCCGAATCTTGTCCCGGCTTCCATTCTTGCATTTGGGTTAAAAAAAAAATTGGCTTCCAAAACACCCATTTTTCTGACCCCAGCATCACAGTTTTTCCTCGGAAGGCACCAAAAACGCTCAATTTCAAAAACAGCAAGAAATACCATTTTTAAGCCTGAAATTGAACCCCGAATCTTGTCCCGGCTTCCATTCTTGCATTTGGGTTAAAAAAAAAATTGGCTTCCAAAACACCCGTTTTTCTGGGTTTTTCCTCTGAAGGCACTAAAAACGCTCAATTTCCAAAACAGCAAGAAATACCATTTTTAAGCATGAAATTGAACCCCGAATCTTGTCCTGGCTTCCATTCTTGCATTTGGGTTAAAAAAAAAATTGGCTTCCAAAACACCCATTTTTCTGACCCCAGCATCACAGTTTTTCCTCGGAAGGCACCAAAAACGCTCAATTTCAAAAACAGCAAGAAATACCATTTTTAAGCCTGAAATTGAACCCCGAATCTTGTCCCGGCTTCCATTGTTGCATTTGGGTTCAAAAAAAAATTGGCTTCCAAAACACCCGTTTTTCTGACCCCGGCATCACAGTTTTTCCTCGGAAGGCACCAAAAATGCTCAGTTTCAAAAACAGCAAGAAAAAGTATTTTTAAGCATGATATTGAGACCCGAGTCTTCTCCCAGCTTCCATTTTTGCATTCCGGTTCAAAAATAATTCGCCTCCAAAAAACCCATTTGGTGTTAGGGTTGTGGTTGTGCTTGTGGTTGTGGTTTGGATTAGGGTTAGGGTTAGGGTTAGATCCTCATCGATTTGTAAATCAAAATGGATGATGCCAATGAATTTGCAGCAAATCAGAATGCTTAGAAGTTTGCTGATTTTTTCAATCATGCTTTTCTACCTTGCCTGGTAAAATACATGGAAAAGTCCCATTGGATAGTTAACCAACTTAATATTAGTGTTAGGTCACCATGATGTCGTAGAGTAAATTTGATGCTGTCAATGAATTCATAGCGCAAAAATATGCTAGAAGCGTGCAGATTTTTTTCAGAAAGGCTTTTCTACGTTCCCTGGTAAAATACACAGAAAAATCCCATTGGAGGGTGAACCAATTTAGGGTTAGAGTTAGGGTTAGGGTTGGGTTGGTGTTGGTGTTGGTTTTAAGGTTAAGGTTAGGGTTGGGGTTGGGTTTAGGGTTAGCGGTAGGGTTAGCTTTAGGGTTTGGGTTTGGGTTGGGGTTAGAGTTAGGGTTAGGGTTAGGAGTTGGGTTAATATTTGTCTTAGTGTTAGTGTTGTGTCTTGCCCGCCCTCAGAGCAGCCGGGGCCTTCTTACCTGCTCCCCAACACTGAGGAATGTATGCCTTCCGGCCCAAGTCCTGGCTCCATGCCCCCACAAACTGCAGAAGAAGGAGCATCTCCCTGCCCCAGCCCTGACTCCATGCCCAGGCAAACGGAGCAGCTAGACCCCTCCCCCTCATCCACAGCAGGTGAGCCTGAGGAGGGTTTACTCCCAAGAACAGCTGATTGGAGTGACCCTCGCATCAGAAGATTGGAGAGGCGGAGGCAACAGAGGGAAGGGAGGGGCAGGCCTTAATGAGTGCTGAGTCATGGAGCCACACCCCATGGCCTATATAAAGGAGCTACTTTCTGGCAGTCTCTGAGTCAGGCAAAAGTCAAACTTATCTTGCTGAAGTCACTTACTGGTCTCCTGCCTGCTCTGAGGACTTTGCTAGGACTTTGGGCAGAGCTGCAGAGGCAAGCCTGATTCGGATTTCCCTGACCCAGCCGTCAGCGGAGGAGTGGGACACGACATCTTGCCTGACTCCCACACTACAAGATGGATCAGCAACAGCTGGCGCTGATTGTGCAGCAGCTACAAACAGATAACCAGCAACTGCAACAGCAAGTCGCCCAGCTGACTGCTCAACTGGCTGCTGGGAATGCCCCAGCAATCCAAGCTCCGTCCGAAACCTCTCTGGGTCCATCAGGCGCCTGGGACGGTACCAGCGTAATGGTTCCGTCTCCCTGCGGTGTTGGGTGGCGGTCAGAAAGTCCAGGCGAAGGAGAGAGTGATCTGACCATGACAAAGGTTCAATGACTATTTCCTTTAAGTCCAGATCTCTCAACCACTGACCAGAGACAAAAATCAGGTCCAGTGTGCCTCCCCCGATGTGAGTGGGGCCATCCACTACTTGAGTCAGGTGCAAGGCCGTCATGGGCCAAGAACTCCCGAGCTACCGTCGATGGCAGGCGGCAGATGGCAAGTTAAAGTCCCCATGACTAAAGTCTGGGGTCTCCACTGCCACCCGGCAAGCACCTCCAGGAGCTCGGGCAGGGCAGCTGTCACGCAGCAAGGAGCCAGGTACGCGACCAGCAAGCCCATCTGACATCTATGACCCCACCTCACAAGAGGGATTCACACCCGGCAATCTGAGGTACAGTGGTCTCCCTCGGCTCTAGACTCTCTTTAATAGCAACCGCCACCCTCCACCCCTACCCTGGGCCTCGGCTGATGGAATGCACGAAACCTGGTGGGCACATCTCGACCAGGGCACACCCCTTCAGTGCCCAACCAGGTCTCCGTCGCCTATAATATCCGCGGCACCCCTGAATCAGATCATGTATTAGGGGGCCTTGTTAACCCACGGACCGTGCGTTGCATAACATCAGGCGAAGGCCCAGGCTCTGAGGTCTTGACCATCCGAGGCAGGAGAAGTCAGGGGATCGGGGCGCGATCGCCTGCATACATCGAACGCGTGACCCCTATGTCGTCGATCCCCTTCCGCCATATCTGCCCCTCCACTTACCGTGCAAATAGACTCACCCTCACACAAAGGACACACTCCCCCCATAACCTCCGAACCCATTTGATAGTCGCCACGAGCATGCGCTGGAACTGGTTTCCCTCGGCCAGCGGGCTACCCCCTCACCCGCCCTAACCCTCCACCCCACCCAACACTACCTCCCCTCCAACCCAGACCCGTCAGTTCCCACCTCCCTTAAAATTCCCATTAAAATTCCCTTAAAACCCTATTAAAATAATTAATTAAAATCCCTGAGTCTCCTATTTTGGCATGCCATCTCTCGGGGTTCCAAAACCCGTCCTCAAGATGGGCCCTCGATAATGTGGGGGGCCAGACCAGCGAGAGAGGGGAGTCTCGCAGGGCAAGAAGGTCAGCCGCTGTAAATGTCCGCATGATAAAAGTCCGGCGAGCAGACCCATCCTGGACCTGTCAAGATGGAAATTGACGCACCAGTAATTCGAGTAGAAGACAGGCGGGATATAGGTCTTGGGCGGTAGATGAACAAACCGCCATGATTCAGTCAGAGCTCCAACCCCTCATCTCCAATCCCGAGGGTGGTCTATGGGCGGGGGAGAAGGATATAGTCCTACAATAGACAAGCTAGGATTGTCCAGGACCATCCTCAATTCCCCCAGCTGGGGACCAAAGGTCTTCAGAAGATCCCCTTGCAGCCAGCCCATGGGCATCCTCAAGATGGTAAAGGTGCCTACATGGCCCGTGATCGTCCTTCAGGTTGACAAAGAGGCCAAAACACGCCTAATGGGCCAAGCTGCTCCACCGACGAGGCATCTCTCTCCAAAAGTCCGGGGGCAAAGGACTCAAAAGCCCCATAGGCGGTCCATAGGCGTCCTCTAGATGGTAGCGAGGCGTCCCTAGACCCGTGGACAACCTTCAAGATGACAAGAAGGCGACCATCGGGCCTCTTCGTGGCCGCTAAGCCAGGCCTCCAGCTGGAATAGGCCACTCACCCGCCGGGTTGCTGGGTCATGCCACAGTTCGCGGACCCAGTCAACCACCAACAGGCTAGGCCCTGGCCAAGCCGGTCCAACCAGGCGCCGCCACGCCGCCACCGACACCGACACTACCGCTGCGGAAAGAGCCTCCAGGCCAGGCCGCCGCCACCGAAGAACTCGGCCGCCGCCGCCACTGCTGGAAAAGGCCAGGCTGCTCACACCACGGCACCGCAGGCGGGGGACAAAGGGGAGAAAGGCTCTAGGCCCCTCCCGAAGCAGGGCCAAGCCAGGCCGCCGACCACCGCCGCCGGAGAACCGCCGGAAAAAACCGGCCGCCACCGCCGCCGCCGCTGGAAAAGCCGGGCCGCTGCCGCCCAGCCAGGCCGCTGCCGCCCGGCCTGGAGAAGGCCTGGAGAAGGCTGGACCGCTGCCGCTGCTGGAAAAGGCCCGCTGGAAAAGGCCGGGCCGCCGCCGTCGCCACCGCCGCCGCCATTGTCGGCCACACCGCCGGAGGGAGAGCGCTCCGGGACTCCTCCTAAGGGAACCTGGAGACGCCCCGCCTCAGTTCGCCCATCCTCCGACTCACCGCACTCTCATCTACCCGGGCGGGGGGTCCAAGCTGTCAAAAAGACACCCCCCCCACCCGGTCCGGCCCGAAATAGGCCCATCGCCGCATCAGCTGTTCAGCGGTGCGGCCGCCATCTTGGGCATGCGCAATAATTAGGTTGACTAATTATTTAAGTACTTTCCCAGAAGGGAAGGTGCTTGTCTGTTGGGGAGATGATTCAACTGTCCTCATGAAGACTTGGTAAGGCTGGTCTTGATGTTGTCTTAAATTGGAGATGGGGTATTTCTGTAAGTTCCTGACATGATTATGCCGTAGCACTCCATGGTACCTCTGATCACACTCCATGGGTACTTCATGTGTGTGGCTTTAGGGGTGGGGAGAGGAGCGTCTTCCCCTGGAACCAGCATTAATTGGCTTCAGCTGTTGTGGTCTACCGGCAGCCTGCGGAGCTGGCAACAGAGTCAGACAGCGATGAGGCTGAGAAAGATCATGGACCAGTCCTGGAGGCTGGAGAAGGCCTGGATGAGGGCTGTGCATCGGAGGCAGAGGTGGGACCAGGGCCATTGCGGAGTGATGTGCAGACTCTGGAGTCTCCAGAGGCTGACAGTAGAGAGGCAGAGGAACAGGAGGAGCCTGTTCCTAGTGCATGCATGAGAAAAGCTGCCAGAAGGCAAGAGCAGCTCAAGGAAAGAGGATGACTCAGGAGTAGGGCCAAGAGATGATTGGCCCCTCCCATAAGGCTTAAAAGACCAGCAACAGCATTTGAGTTCTTTGCCGCAAAACAGCATTGACAGCTTTGTCTTGCTGCATTAGTTTCAGGTCGGCGTCTCTTTCTTTTGAACTTTTGCCAAGAAAGGCCTTTGGCAGTTTGCCTAATTAAGACCAGGATTGGTGATAAGACTGAGGAATTGTGTTTGGAAGAATTTGCTTTGATTTAGTTTGGACTATGCTGAGAATGAGTTAATTCTCAGCTACTCTAAAAAAGTTTGTATGTTTTTAAACTGACTCCATTTCAAAAACATCACGGTTTTTCCTCGGAAGGCACCAAAAATGCTAAATTTCAAAAACAGCAAGAAATACCATTTTTAAGCATGAAATTGAAACCTTAATCTTGTCCCGGCCTCCATTTTTGCATTCGAGTTAAAAAAAATCGGCTTCCAAAACACCCGTTTTTCCTCCGAAGGAATCAAAAACACTCAATTTCCAAAGCAAGAAATACCATTTTTAAGCATGAAATTGAACCCCGAATCTTGTCCTGGCTTCCATTCTTGCATTTGGGTTCAAAAAAAAAATTGGCTTCCAAAACACCCGTTTTTCTGACCCCGGCATCACGGTTTTTCCTCGGAAGGCACCAAAAACGCTCAATTTCAAAAACAGCAAGAAATACCATTTTTAAGCATGAAATTGAACCCCGAATCTTGTCCCGGCTTCCATTCTTGCATTTGGGTTCAAAAAAAATTGGCTTCCAAAACTCCCATTTGGTGTTAGGGTTGTGGTTGTGGTTTGGATTAGGGTTAGGGTTAGGGTTAGATCCTCATCGATTTGTAAATCAAAATGGATGATGCCAATGAATTTGCAGCAAATCAGAATGCTTAGAAGTTTGCTGATTTTTTCAATCATGCTTTTCTACCTTGCCTGGTAAAATACATGGAAAAGTCCCATTGGATAGTTAACCAACTTAATATTAGTGTTAGGTCGCCATGATGTCGTAGAGTAAATTTGATGCTGTCAATGAATTCGTAGCGCAAAAATATGCTCAGAAGCATGCAGATTTTTTTCAGAAAGGCTTTTCTACGTTCCCTGGTAAAATACACAGAAAAATCCCATTGGAGGGTGAACCAATTTAGGGTTAGAGTTAGGGTTAGGGTTGGGTTGGTGTTGGTGTTGGTGTTGGTTTTAAGGTTAAGGTTAGGGTTGGGGTTGGGTTTAGGGTTAGCGGTAGGGTTAGGGTTAGCTTTAGGGTTTGGGTTTGGGTTGGGGTTAGAGTTAGGGTTAGGGTTAGGAGTTGGGTTAACATTTGTCTTAGTGTTAGTGTTTGGGTTAGTGTTAGTTTTAGGGTTCGGTTTAGGGTTGGGTTATGCGTTAGTGTTAGTGTTTGGGTTAGTGTTTGGGTTAGGGTTAAGTTTAAGGTTAGGGTTAGGGTGAGGGTTGGGGTTGCTGTTAGGGTTAAGGTTAGGGTTAAGGCTGGGGTTGGGGTTGCTGTTAGGGTTAGGGGTTGAGTTAAGATTTAGTGTTAGTGTTAGTGTTAGTGTTAGTGTTAGTGTTAGTGTTAGTGTTAGTGTTAGTGTTAGTGTTAGTGTTAGTGTTAGTGTTAGTGTTAGTGTTAGTGTTAGGGTTAGGGTTAGGGTTGGGGTTGGGGTTGGGGTTGGGGTTGGGCTGGGAGTTTAGTGATAGGGTTACTGTTAGGGTTGGGTTAAGGTTTAGGGTTACGGTTAGGAGTTGGGTTCAGATTTAGGATTTTTGTTAGTGTTAGGGTTGGGTTAAGCGTTAGTGTTAGGTTTTGTGTTAGGGTTAGTGTTAGTGTTAGTGTTAGTGTTATGGTTATGGTTATGGTTATGGTTATGGTTAGGGTTTGGGTTAGGGTTAGGGTTAGGTTTGGGGTTAGGGGTTTATTGATAGGGTTAGGGTTAGGGTTAGGGTTGGGTTAAGGTTTAGGGTTAGGGTTAGGGTTGGTGTTGGGGTTAGGGTTAGGGTTAGGGTTAGGGTTAGAGGTTGGGTTAAGATTTAGTGTTAGTGTTAGTGTTAGTATTAGTTTTTGGGTTAGGTTTAGTGTTAGTGTTAGTGTTTGGGTTAGGGTTGGGGTTGGGGTTGGGGCTAGAGTTAGAGTTAAGGTTATGGTTTGGGTTTGGGTTTGGGTTTGGGTTTGGGTTAGGGTTAGGGTTAGGGTTAGGGTTAGGATTAGGGTTGGGGTTGGGGTTAGGGGTTTAGTGATAGGGTTACTGTTAGGTTTGGGTTAAGGTTTAGGGTTAGGGTTAGGGTTAGGGGTTGGGTTAAGATTTAGGGTTTGTGTTAATGTTAGGGTTAGTGTTAGGGTTGGGTTAAACGTTAGTGTTAGGTTTTGTGCTAGGGTTATGGTTATGGTTATGGTTAGGGTTAGGGTTAGGGTTAGGGTTGGGGTTAGGGTTAGGGGTATATTGATAGGGTTAGGATTACGGTTGGGTTAAGGTTTAGGTTTAGTGTTAGTGTTAGTGTTAGTGTTAGTGTTAGTGTAAGGGTTAGCATTGGGTTAAGCATTAGTGTTAGTGTTTTTATTTGTGTTAGGGTTAGGGTTAGGGTACGGATGAAATGCTCGCAGTTCAGAATGGATTGTCTGATCCAGTAACGATGGTGGTGGGTATTTCAGAGAACTGGTAGCAAAAATCCGGGGTGGGGGGGAAGGCCCTTTTCACACATACCCCCATACTTCTAGAGAGGCTCTAGAGCCAGGTGAGAGAGAAAAACGGGCCTTCCCCACCATCTCTCCGAAGCCTTCCAGAGGCAGGAAACAGCCTGTTTCCCGACTTCTGGTGGGCCCAGAAGGACCGAAAATCAATTGGCGCCCGCCAGAGCTGAGCTCACGTGCCCACTGATATGGCTATGCGTGCCACCTGTGGCACCCATGCCATAGGTTCGTTATCACAGCTCTAGTCTCTGAAATTCTGCTTTTTTCCTGAGAGACATCTCCATGGCTTATACTTCAGCTAGCCAATTTCCACATCTTCCTAAAGCAATTTAGCATATTACTGATGAAGGACAAGCCAACATTTTGTCAGTTCTGTATATCCCTAAGGATTTGAGGGCTGATGATCCAAATCCTTACGGTAATTGGCAGCAGACAAATGCAGAAGTTTTCAAACCTTAATTTGTACCTTGGTGGGTTGGTTGGGGAGAAAGGACTTTATGCCACCAATATGAAACGTCTAAACCGCTTTTTCTGCTATTCAAGTTGTCGGAGCCCCCCCCCCCATCCCAAGCAACAGATGAGGAGAGCGGCACAGCATCAAGCCGTAATTACTCTTGGGTGTTGACGAGAATCAGTGAAAAGAACGTGCAGGAGAGTTGTGAAGAGGTCATTTTAGTGCTCTTTCATTTCTTTCCCCGGAGAAGGAAGTTAGAAAAGCAGAGTTGCAAAGTGGCATTGAAAGAGGAGCAGGAACAGATAATGTGCAGGGGTGCCGAGCATGAGCCACAGTGTCTTAATTATCAGTCAACAATTGCCTCCTTTCAGGGTGGAACATATGGTAGATGGTTTGCTTAAGAAAGAAAACAAAAATACTTTAGAAACTTAAATGATGTTGGAAAAATAGTAGACATTGCTTTAAAGGGCTTGACGGTTTGAGGGGGTGGGGTGGGAGGAGGGCAGAGAAAGAGATGCTATGCTGTAGGTTATGTTTCCGAAAAGAGTCAGCTGGGTTTTTGGTTTTCTTTAGCAGTCTTGCTCCCAGAACAGAGGGAAAAAAGTATTTTCTTTCTTTCTTTCTTTCTTTCTTTCTTTCTTTCTTTCTTTCTTTCTTTCTTTCTTTCTTTCTTTCTTTCTTTCTTCCTTCCTTCCTTCCTTCCTTCCTTCCTTCCTTCCTTCTTCTTCTTCTTCCTCCCTCCCGCCCTCCTTCCTTCCTTCCTTTCTTCCTTCCTTCCATCCTTTCTTCCTTCCTCCTTCCTTCCTTCCTTCCTTCTTCCTTCCTTCCTTCCTTCCTTCCTCCTTCCTTCTTTTATTTCTTCCTTTCTTCCTCCCTCCCTCTCTCCTTCCTTCCTCCTTCCTTCTTTTATTTCTTCCTTTCTTCCTCCCTCCCTCTCTCCTTCCTTCCTCCTTCCTTCTTTTATTTCTTCCTTTCTTCCTCCCTCCCTCTCTCCTTCCTCCCTTCCTCCTTCCCTCCTTCCTCCTTCCTTCCTTCTTTCTTTCTTCCTTCCTTCCTTCCTCTTCCTTCCTTTTATTTCTTCCTCCCTCCCTCTCTCCTTCCTTTCTCCCTCCCTCCCTCCCTCCTCCCTTCCTCCCTCCCTTTCTTTCTCTTTGCACAGGCTATTTTTGAGGGAAACACTTGAAACTGGCCGAGAAATGGTAAGGGAAGGGTCTCCTAAGGAAGCAGGTCCCAGCAGAACCCGTGAACCAGATCTCAGGTTTTGATCAGGGAGAATCACAGGTTGTTGTTTTTTTTAACCGCAAAAACTATTGGTTTTCTTTGATTTGTGGCCACAGTTGTGCCCATATTTTCTGTTGCTAAGCAAGGCAATTGTTAGCTGAGTTTTGGCCCATTTTTATGACCTTTCTTGCCACAGTTATTAAATCAACCACTGTGGTTGTTAACCTAGTAGCATGGTGATTAAGTGAATTTGGCTTCCCCTTGATTTTGCTGGTCAGAAGGTCACAAAAGTTGACCCCCATGACTATAGAGCAGAAGTCTTCAATCGTGGCAACTTTAAGTCTGGAGGACTTCAACTCCCAGAATTCCCCAGCCAGCTGAAGTCCGCCAGGCTTAAAGTTGCCAAAGTTGAAGACCCCTGCTTTAGTACACTGCAACTATTATAAACATAAGCCAGTTGCCAAGCATCTGAATTTTGGTCACATGACTGTGAGGATGTTGCAACGCTCATAAGTGTAAAAAAAACCCCAAAGGTCGTAAATAACTTTTTTCAATGCCATTGTGACTTTGAACGGCCACTAAACGAGTGGTTGCAAGTCAAGATCTACCTGTACATTGCATTTGGTGGGTGCATGCAAACAGGACAGAATTCTATAGAGTGAAGTCTACCGCAAACCTAGATTTGCGTTGCCATTTCTTAAATCCCACTGCATCTAAATTAATTATGCTCTACACATCCTTGGCTGAATTCTTAGGCGTGAAAACCCAAACGTGATAGGATATTGCTGCAGAAAGAATTTAGTTTCATTTGTGTCTCTGAAGCTCAGAACAAAATTACTGATTGTCCTTGAACTAGCAGGTACCGCAGAGATGGGTTTCAAATAATTTTACCATTGGTTCCCCACGCATCAAAAATGTGAGTGTGCGCTTTCCATACAAGCGCCTGGCTTTCCACGCATGCGCTGTCAGGCCTGGAAACCATACTAGACTTTAGGGTTCCAGACGCTGCCACATTTTTCCCCTGAGGGGAAGAAGGGGGGCTGAGGGGTATGTTAACATTCTTCAAGCGGTCAAGGTCGGATGGTGTTCACATCTGCAGGAAGAGTGGTAAGAAGATATTCGAATGAACTGGGAGAACGTGGGACCATGTGACCATCAAAGGGGTCAGGGGGGTGGGACTCTTGGGGTTTGTATAACTGGGAAAAGAATCCAGAAATTCAGTTTTGGAATTTCACTCATCGTGTGCCAGTTTCCTCATGCTAGTAAAGAACTCTGGAAAACAATGGCTTCTGAGTTTTTTTTTATTGCAGAAGAGGTTTTTCTGGAACCTTGACATGCGCTTTGCTTGTGTGCGTGGCTTGCACGCATGCGCATGGCTTAGAAAACATGGCTAAATAGGACGGCATAGTGCCGGGTCAGGCCCACCCACAGGCCCACCCGCAGGTCGCCACTACCGGTTCTCCCGAACTGATCCGAACCGGCTGAATGCCACCACTTTTCCCACGGAAATTTTGACATACAGTATAAGTTTCTCTTCTTCAGTCCTGCTAGTTTCTCATCCAGGAGAGATTATTGCTGGCTGCGGATCCTGGAAAATTTAATGTGACTTAAGTCTACCATGAGAGCCAAATTGATGTCATGGTGAAAAGACAGCAGACTAAAAACTGGGAGATTGGGGAATTCTAGCCCTGTCTTTATTCATGGAGCTAGCTGGGTGACCTTGGCTTAGTCTTTCTCACTAAGGCTTAGGAAGAAGGCAGGGACAAATCACTTCTGATAATGCTGGCCAAAAAAAAAAAAGACTCTGTGGATTTATCCAGGTGGCTTTTGGAAGAAGACTGATTTCAAAGCATATCCCCCCCAGGTCAACCATATCTAGACTGCAGAAATCCAGGCAACTATTAGAAACAGGCTTGTCCAACTTTGGCAACTTTAAGACAACTCCCTGAACTCCCTAGCCAGCCATTTACCAGTGGAAGCTAAGACTTAGTTTTACTTTGAATAATTAGGAAGTATTATTTTATGTAATGGGGGGGCTGGGAAATGAAAAGATTTGGATGAGGTTAATTGGATTAGAAGGGAAAATTTTACTCTATGTTTGGTTTATGTATAACAATACCTTGTGATTGACCCGGGAAGCCGGAGGGGGGGGGAGGAGGAAAGGGTTTTGTGGAGGGGAGGGGGGGAAAAAGGGGGAAAAATGTTTTTGTTTGTTAAAACTTTTTCATTAAAAAAAAAAAGACTTAGTTTTACTTCTCTTTGCTGACATTTGATATTTACTACAGCTTGGGTTTTATTTTATTGGTGAAAGAAAACAAAAGTAAATAAAGAAATAATACTGCATAAAAGATGCATCAATAATTAAGGAGATCCATACATTATTAACATAAAAGTAGCTGAATTAATTCTTTAGCATATTGTTAAATCTAGACCTAGAGAATTACTCCAGCTCCAGTATTGCTCCAGCTGTGCAATTTTACAATGCAGAAACCTTCCAAAAAATGACCAAGAATATACCCCTATTCACATTTTTACAAATCAACTTGATTAATTTAAAAACCAGTCAGGATCTAAAAAACAAGGCAAAATTCCTGTAGCAAAACTTGCATTTACTGGGGAAGAAAAAGAGGAATATTATGCGTAATGAAAAAAACAACAACAACCCTTACTTTTCTTCTAAACCCAAACTCTCCAACTTTTGTATGACAATTTTCCACTAAAACAATTTTCCATAGTTTTTCGTACTGGAAATGGAGCCTCCTGAATTTTCCAATAGTTGCTATGCCCAGTCTCGGAATGGGACAACTCGCCACAACTCACTGTGGCCAACTTACCTTGGCCAACAAGCCATGGCTAATTTGCCACAACCAACTCACCATGGAACAACTCACTGCAGGACAATTTAATAATTCTATTATTATTTTGAATTCTAATTCAAAATAAATCAATGATTTTCATTTTTGCCCTTTACATTTCATTTTGTCCCTCCTTTTGCACCCTTTCTTCAAAGATTCTACAGTATCCAACCATTTCTTTGATATTAATGTAACTCTTGTACTAAGGTGAATTCTGCAGTGAGTTGTCTTGTGCTGAGTTGGCCATGGCAAGTTGGCCGCTGTGAGCTGACCATTGCTGTTGTGTCTGTGCCTCCCCCGAGCCGGGGTCCCTGCCAGAAAGTGACTTGGAAAGTGAGGGGGAAGGGCCATCAGGACTTACCTCGGGAGCACCGGCTTCCCTGGCTCAGCTCCAGGAGCCAGAGGCAGGCCAGGTGGAGGAGATAATGAAGCCTCCATCCCCTGACTCTTCCCCCCCCCCAGGCCACGCCTCCAGACCCGGCTGAT
Organism: Ahaetulla prasina; assembly: GCF_028640845.1. Lineage (NCBI taxonomy): Eukaryota > Metazoa > Chordata > Lepidosauria > Squamata > Colubridae > Ahaetulla > Ahaetulla prasina. The sequence goes on from NC_080544.1 coordinate 21,187,421, forward strand.
GGCAATCAGGCCTGGCTGGATCCTAGGTTTTGTAGGCAGGAGAGGCGGGAACAACAGAAGCAGGGTTGGGGCAGGCCTAGGAAGTGCTGAGTCATGGAGCCACACCCCACAGGATATAAAACCAGTGAGGGCTGCTATGCCTCTTCGTAGCAGGCAAATCAACTGCTTAACTAGAGCTGAAGTACTGTTTGTTCCTGGGTGACTCATCGGCATCAAGGGAGATAACAGAGTTACTTGGCAGATGCTCGCTAGTTTGCTGCCAGAGCTGATAGTGCCGGCTAATTAAGCCATCGCTCGGACAGAGACGAGGGGGGACAGAACAATTGTGAATTGTTATAGACGTGTCCAGTCTTCCCTGAACCATTATGAATTGAACAGTTATCTGATTTTGAGTAAACAGTAAACATATCCTGGTACCAATTAAGTTTTTTCTATAGCCATGCTATTCATCTCTCTCACTTATGACCAAAATCTTTCTACAACAAAAGGTTTCTACAGCCTCATAGAGCCACCATATACATTTTTCTCTGCCACACACCCAACATTTATATGGGCCTTTCCCAGTCACTTTAACTACTTGTATATATAAAGTTATCTATGAATCACTTTTAAGTAATTTTGCCAGGCTTTGGTGCTATTGATTATAATACAGGTACTTGACTTACAACAATTCATAAAGATTTAAGAGAAGAATAAGGGAGACAAGTAAAAAAAAAATAGACTTAAAGTACTGATGCGAGCAAGAGATGATGGATAGAAAAAAGAGAGAAAAAGATAACCTCCATGAACATATTTTAACAAAAACATGTGTATTAATATTAGAACTATATAGCCTATTATTTTGTATGTAGTGAGGATTTTGTTTGTAGTGAATATTTTGCATGGAATGAAGAATGAAATATGGGAATTATGAATAAGAATTAAGCATTAACTGGAAAATTAGAGATTGAATGATGGTATTATTAAACATGCATAAAATATGATTAGCAGTGAAATAAAATTAAATAATGGGTGATTAGATAATGAAAGAATATATTTTAATGTATTAATAGCAAAATTATACAGATTGGATGATTGTAAAGAACATGAATAGATTTACTCTATATGTTTAAATGATTATGATTGGTTCTAGAAGTGTACATTGAAACACTGTACAATGAAAGAATAAAGGACGAAACTTTAATATAAATAGATTTGAAGAGCTACATAAATGAATAACAAAGCAGGTGAAAGATGGAAGATAGAAAAAAACATATTTGAATATTATGGTGACATGGAAAAAAAGAGTTAAAATAGTTAGAAATAAGAGGAGAATAATATTGTGTATATGTATGTATGTGTGTATATATACATATATATGTCTTTGGTTGTTCGGGTTTTCTCCCGTGTAAAATTGGAAGTGTCTTGGCGACGTTTCGACGAAGTCTCATTCGTCATCTTCAGGCTTCAGCTTCGTGCTTCTGGGAGCAATGTGTGATCGCAGCTGTTTTCACACCCGTGAAAACCTCAGAAAACAAATACATATATATATATATACAAATATACACATACACACACACATATATATAACACAAGATATATAATAATATACATATATAATTATAAGAGGGAGGTTTAGAAATTGAAGAGTGGTAGTATTAGGTATGCTTAAACAATATAAAACAATGAAAATGAAATGTAATAACTATGAGTGATAAAATTATGTCTATTTGTATCAAAATGTATGATACCCAGGTTATCACACTATTCATGCATTGATATGTATAAATAATATAAAATAAAAAAGTTGGGGAAAACAACAACAGCAATTCATTGTGGCTGTAAGTTGAGGACTACCTGTATGAAATTTTATAAAGTATTATGACATCCATTATGTGTCAGACATATTCTATCTGAATTCTATTGTCATATTTCTTTGAGATGTTATATTATTCTGTCAGAATAATAGAATAACAGAGATGGAAGGGACCTTGAAAGTCTTCTAGTCCAATCCCCAGCTCAAGTAGGAAGTAGGACCCTCTATCATTTCAGACAAATGGTTGTTCAATCTCATTTCATGTGGTCTTGATTCCATCGCTCTATTAATGCAGCCAAGGACTGCATTGGGTATTTTGGCAGCTGCAGGACACTGCTGGCTCATATTCACATGATCACCCCCTAGCACTCCAAGATCCCTCTTGCTCAGTTGTGAAATCCGAACCGGTTTGCTACCGGTTCACTGGCCACGCATGTGTGCTGTGTACCAAACTCACTCTGAGTGCGCATGCACAATGCACATCAAAAGGAGGCTTAGGAAGGTAAGTAGAACAGTGAGGTGGGGGGGAATCAGCTTTGCCACGCAATTTAGCTTCACTAACAAGCAGGATTTCCTGCTTTCTAGCAAAGCTAAACCCAGCGGCATAGCTGATCGTCGAAAATACCAATTTGAAGGAACTGGCAGCTTTTTTTAGCTACTGGTTTGCCCGAACTGGTATCTTTTTAAACTGCTGGTTCAATTGAACTGGTATCTAACTACCAGTTCACCCAAACCAGTAGCTTTTTAAAACTACCAGTTCACCTGAACTGGTAGCTTTTTTTTACTACAGGGTCACCCGAACCGGTAGTTTTTATCACTACTGGTTTGCCTAAACCAGAGCAAACCGGTAGCATTTGACCCCTGCGCTTGCTGTTACTACTGTTGAGCCAGGTACCATGTATTCTATACTTCTGCATTTGGTTTTTCTTGCCTAAATGTAAAACATTACCTTTTTCCACATTGAATTTCATTTTGCTAAACTGGCCCAGTGTTCAAGTCTGTCAAAAGCCTTCTGTATTTCGAGCCTATCTTCTGGAGTATTGGCTATTCCAATCAGATTGGTGTCATCTGCAAATTTGATGAGTTCCCTTCTGTCCCCTCGTCTAAGTCACTGATGAAGATATTGAAGAGTACAGGGTCTAAGACAGAACCTTGGGGGACCCCACTGCTGACTTCCCATGTAGATGCGGTTCCATTAAGGACTACACATTGAGTATGGCTGGTCATCCAGTGTCAAAACAAACAGATGTCAAAAGGTGGAAACAAAAGTCCGCTACCTTTGGAGGTGGGTCACACAATGTATTTCTTCACAATGTAACTTTAGAAGTAAACAAGGGCAGTTGTTTATTCACACTTGTGACTTCCTAGGGATGTTCAAACCGTTGATGATTGTAACATAAAGGTGAAATCTTCAGAATCATCTAGGAGACAGTTGGTCAGCTATATCAATTTGTTTAATAAATACATTTAATAAGTTTCAAGATTCATCCCCATCTTCAAAAAAAGGAATGAGCTGGCAACCACAGGCCACAAGCCTTCTGGACAGCCACTTTTACCTAATGTTGGAAGTTTGGGATGAAACAAGAAGATATTTTGGAAGGCCAGCCAAGTGGATTAAGGGAAGGGAGAACTGCAATCACCTTCAGTTGTTTCTGAAGCATTTTGAAGACAGAGATTCATTGCATGCCACTATGGGGACGGGACATCACAGACCTGTGGGGCTCTGATCAGGTGATCATGGACACCATCTTGGCTGTTTCCCCCCCTCTTCCCATCCCTAGAAGATGGTATGGATTTATGATGGTTGCAGTGTGCCAGGGACATGTCATCTTCATTTGAGACCTTCCCAATGGCTTCCCAGAAGCAAAATCATTGGGGAAATCCAGATTTCCTCAATCTCCATACCATCCACTTAACAACTGCAGGTTTTTTGCTTAATAACCAAGGCAAAAAAGTAAAGGTTGTAAAATTGGGTATGGCTCACTTAATAACCGTCTCGCTTGCCAATGGAAATTCTGGTCCCAATTCTGGTCGAGGTCCACCTATACTGAAAAAAGCTATTTCTATATACAGTAGTGGCCAAAATTGTGGAAACCTTTTGGGAAAAGTGTATTTTCTAAAACTAGCTAATAACATTGTTATGTCCTGCACCGGCAGTGGCGGCCCCTAGTGGTGGAGATGGTTTCTTGTTCTGTTCTGATTGGCTCCCGCTTTGACAGCCGAGTATAAAAGGGCTGTCAAAGCAGGCGCGCTGTTCTTGTGTTGTTGCTGGTCTCTGTGAGTTAAAAATAAACGTTATGTGTGAATATCTGTGGAGCCTCAATTATTACGGAACCCACAGAATATAATAAACACCACTTTTTTTGAGTAGTATCATAAAATTATATATCAATGGAAAGATAATTTAATCAAGAATGTAATGCAATAACTTTTAGGAAGGATTTGCTATTAGAATAGCAGTTACAGTATAAAAAAGAAAAGTGAAACACGTAGAAAAAACGAGATATACAAAAACTATCACCATGTCAGTTAATACTTAGTTGGGTAACCTTTAGCATGAATGATGGCCTTACAACGTCTTCCCATGGAGTGAACCAAGTCTTTTAGTTCTGCAGCTGTTCTAATTTGAAACCAAGATTGAATGATTGCTTCTATTAACTGGGTTTTATTGCTGGGTTGCTTCTGACTAACAAGTTTCTTTAGTTGGCTCCATAGATTTTCAATTGGGTTAAGGTCTGGGCTATTCCTAGGCCATTCCAGTAGTGGAATATGATTATCTTGAAACTCCCAAAGAAAGTGGTGTTATTAGCCATCAAACCTCAAAAATACACTTTTCCCAAAAGGTTTCCACAATTTTGGCAAAACTGTATCAACAGGGCATGTCTTGTAGGTATTACAGACTGAACTGAGACCAACAGTACTTTTGCTGTTTTTTAAACCTTTGAATCAAATAGGGCAATTTTATGAAGTTATAGAGACAGAGATATAGCAGAACCCCTAAGCATAATCTTTGATAAAGCTTTCACTACCAGTTCCCTTCCCAAACTTTGGTCACTGGCCACAGTCATCCCTATCTTCAGAAAAGGAGACCCCAGCTTAGTCGAAAATTACAGACCAATCTCTCTATGAAGCGTCACCTGCAAAGTCATGGAATCAATCATCAACCAATCCATTACCTCACACTTAGAAGCAAACAACCTTCTCTCCAATAAAGATTTTGGTTTCAGGAAAAAAATCATCATGCAACTTACAACTTCTCCATTGTAAAAACATATGGACTACAAATCTTGATCAAGGCAAAACAATAGATGCAATCTACATAGACTTCTGCAAAGCTTTTGACTCAGTAGTACACGATAAACTTCTCCTAAAACTAAAATCCTATGGCATTTCAGGACCCCTTCACAAATGGATATCTGCTTTTCTGTCTAACAGACAACAAGTGGTCAAAATTGGCAATGCTCTATCAAATCCTGTTCCTGTCAAGAGTGGCGTTCCTCAAGGCAGCGTCCTTGGACCAACACTCTTCATACTATACATTAATGATCTTTGTGACCATATCTCAAGTAATTGTGTTCTCTTTGCTGACAATGTCAAACTATTTAACACCACTGATAATACATCTATCATTCAAAAAGACCTTGATCATCTAACCGCTTGGTCTAAAACTTGGCAACTCCAAATCTCAACCAGCAAATGCTCAGTCTTACATATAGGAAAAAAGAACCCAAACACTAAGTACATACTTGATGGACATTACCTTACAGATGACCCCCATCCCGTTAAAGACCTTGGAGTTTTCATGTCAAATGATCTAAGTGCCAAAGCCCACTGCAACTACATAGCAAAAAAGGCTCTAAGAGTTGTAAACCTAATCTTGCGTAGCTTCTTTTCCAAAAACACTACACTACTAACCAGAGCATATAAAACATTTGCTAGACCAATTCTAGAATACAGCTCACCTGTTTGGAACCCTCACCATATCTCTGACATCAATACAATTGAACGTGTCCAGAAATATTTTACAAGAAGAGTTCTCCATTCCTCTGTAAACAACAAAATACCTTATCCCACTAGACTTGAAATCCTAGGCTTAGAAAACTTGGAACTCCGTCGCCTTCGACAAGACCTAAGTTTAACTCATAGAATCATCTATTGTAATGTCCTTCCTGTTAAAGACTACTTCAGCTTTAATTGCAATAATACAAGAGCAACCAATAGATTTAAACTTAATGTCAACCGCTTTAATCTAGATTGCAGAAAATATGACTTCTGTAACAGAATCATCAGTGTTTGGAATACTTTACCTGACTCTGTGGTCTCTTCCCATAATCCTAAAAGCTTTATCCTAAAATTTTCTACTATTGACCTCACCCCATTCCTAAGAGGACCATAAGGGGCGTGCATAAGCACACAAACGTGCCTACCGTTCCTGTCCTATTGTTTTTCTTTTCTTCTTCCTATATATATATATATATGCTTATATCTCCTAATATTTACTCATATATATGTTTATATACTATATAACCTTTCTGTATGATACTTACATATATTGTTGTGACAAAATAAATAAATAAAAATAAATAAATAAAAATAGATTCCAAAATAACCTGCTCATCCTCCTAATTTTGTTTGATTACAAGGTCACTGATACAAGACAGGGTGATTAAACTAGGTGCTTGTCTTTTGGGCAGGAATTTTATGTAATTCTGGTCTGTGACAGTACTAAAATGGATTTCTGTCAATCTCTCTCCATCCATCCATCCTGCTATACTTCCAACATTTTATAAAAAAAACCACCTAAGATATTAGCCAAGAAGCGAGTAATAATTGGGTCTTGCAGCTATCCAGATTCAATGGGAAAAAGTGATTTAGAGAGCATGTGGGGGAACACTTTGCTAGCATCTTCTTAAATCAAATGCTTCACTGTGCAATCCCAGGAAAAAATGTAGGCACTTTAAGGAGCAGATGATGGGTACAATGTGAACATTCAAAGGATTTCCCCCTTTAAATCTGAATTCCTTACAACTTCCCCAAGTCCAGGGGTGAAATCCAGCAGGTTCTAACAGGTTCTGGAGAACCGGTAGCGGAAATTTTGAGTAGTTCAGAGAACCAGCAAATACCACCTCTGGCTGGCCCCAGAGTGGGGTGGGAATGGAGATTTTGCAATATCCTTCCCCCAGGAGGGGAGGGAATGGAGATTTTGCAGTATCCTTCCCCTGGAGAATAGAATAGAATAGAATAGAATAGAATAGAATAGAATAGAATAGAATAGAATAGAATAGAATAGAATAGAATTTTATTGGCCAAGTGTGATTGGACACACAAGGAATTTGTCTTGGTGCAGATGCTCTCAGTGTACATAAAAGAAAAGATACGTTTATCAAGGTACAACATTTACAATACAATTGATGGTCAATATATCAATATAAATCATAAGGATTGCCAGCAATAAGTTATATTCATACAGTCATAAGTGGAAAGAGATTGGTGATGGGAACTATGAGACGATTAATAGTAGTGCAGATTCAGTAAATAGTTTGACAGTTTTTATGGAATTATTTGTTTAGCAGAGTGATGGCCTTCGGGAAAAAACTGTTCTTGTGTCTAGTTGTTCTGGTGTGCAGTGCTCTATAGGGTCGTTTTGAGGGTAGGAGTTGAAACAGTTAATGTCCAGGATGCGAGGGGTCTGTAAATATTTTCACGGCCCTCTTCTTGATTCGTGCAGTATACAGATCCTCAATGGAAGGCAGGTTGGTAGTGGGATGGGAATGGAGATTTTGCAATATCCTTCCCTTGCCACACCCACCAAGCCATACACACAGAACCGGTAGGGAAAAATTTTGGATTTCACCCCTGCCCAAGTCCCTTCCCCCAACTCTGTTTTGTATTTAGAGCTTTCATTATTATCTAAATAAAAAAAAGAATATCTGAGGTTAATGGAAATATAGGAAAGGTCCAGAGTTTGGGCAGGAAGTTCTAAAACACCTTCCCTTGTTCCCCTCCAGATTACAATTGAGGAAGAGAAAGTCCTGATAAAAGGGCCAGACCAACTAAGGGTTGTTGGAAACTTTAGCCCTTAGTAAGTGTTCTATGTTCTGAGTATCTTTTATTTGGAGAATTCTTGGAAATAGAGATCTGCCAGTGAAAGTTTGTTAATTTTTCTTGAAGTTGGTATTATTGCCGTTGTTTCTCTACCTCTTCAGAACATTATCGGGGCAACTTTGTGTTGGTCAAAAAACCTGCAAGATCTCAGCATAGCAGAAAGACTCTGTGAAAGATCTTGAATTTTGAGTTGAATAAATAGTCAACACTACAGTATAGGAGGGGTAGAAGTAGGAAAACACTCAAAGGGGCATGTTTGTGGTGGTGTACGTTTTGGAGATGGCTTTGATTGATACACTGCTTAAGTTAGACCACAGTTACACTGCTTTACTAAAACCACACCACACCACATCTCTGACATTAATACAATTGAACGCTTCCAGAAATATTTTACAAGAAGAGTTCTCCGCTCCTCTGAAAACAACAAAATACCTTATGCCACCAGACTTGAAATCCTGGGTTTAGAAAATTTAGAACTTTGCCGACTCCGACAAGACCTGTGTTTAACACACAGAATCATCTATTGCATTGTCCTTCCTGTTAAAGACTACTTCAGCTTCAATCGCAATAATACAAGAGCAAACAAAAGATTCAAACTTAATGTTAACCGCTTCAATCTTGATTGCAGAAAATATGATTTTTGTAACAGAGTTGTTAACGCTTGGAACACACTGCCTGACTCTGTGATCTCTTCTCAAACTCCCAAAAGTTTTAACCAAAAACTGTCTACCATTAACCTCACCCCATTCCTAAGAGGACTATAAGGGGCGTGCATAAGAGCACAAAAGGGCCTACCGTTCCTGTTCTGATGTTTCCTTTCATTATATAAAATTAATACAATTATTACATACTTTTGCTTATATATATGTTTATATGATATTTTGTTGATTTATGTTGATGCTTGTGTATACTGTTGTGACAAAATAAAATAAAAAAAATGCTGTGTCCAGTTTTGGTCACCATGATAGGAAAAAGTTTGTAGTAAGAGTGCAGAGAAGAGCAACAAAAATAATTCAGAGGAGTGGAAGCTAAAACATATGACGAATGGTTGTAGGAAATGGGTATGTCTAGTTTAACGAAGAGAAGGTCTAGAGTTGATATGACAGCAAACTTCCAAATATTTGAGGGGCTGTCACAGAGAAGGGGAGGTGTTAATCTATTGTCCAAACCACCAGATGGCAAAAGAAGAAATAATGGATAGAAGTTTATCAAAGAGAGATACAACCAGGGGTGAAATGCTACTGGTTTGCGCCAGTTCAGGTAAACCGGTAGTAAAAAAAATGCTATCGGTTTGTCCGAACTGGTATTTTTGATGATCAGCTGTGCCATGCAATTTATATTCGCTAGAAAGCAGGAAATCCTACTTTCTAGCAAATCTAAATCATGTAGCACAGCTGTTCCCCCTCGCTGTTCTACTTACTTTCTTAAAACACTTTTTTCCGTGTGAAGCGTACATTTGGCACGCACTGCGCATGCTCAGGCAGTGAACCGATGGCAAACTGCGGAGGATTTCACCACTGGATCCAACTTAGAACTAAGGAGAAATGTCCTGACAATGAGAACAGTTTGCCTCCTAGAGTTAACGGTGCTCCATCACTGGAAGTTTTTAAAAAGAGCTTGGACAGCCATTTGGACAGCTTGGACAGTCCAGAATGGCTTAGGGCAGGCCAGGGTTTGCAACCTTAAACACACCCGCAGAAAACCTTAAACTTTTCTCACAGAAAAGAAAACACCGGGAGCCACAAACCCTTCCCGTCCCAAACTATTTCTTGAGCGGCCACAAAACTAGCATATGTAGTTGAATTAAACATTCTGTTTTCTTCTGAAACTTTTCTTGGATTTATCCATGGTTGGCCTACCGGGGGTTCAAAAGCTCAATAAATCATGTGCTGGCGGGTGTCACACATTGGCTGTTGTGATGCATATTTTGAGTGACAGGGAGCCGCAGCAGAAGAGTGAAAGAGCCACATGCGGCTCCAGAGCCGCAGGTTGCTGACCCCTGGTTTAGAGTGTGGACTAGAACAGGGGTCTCCAACTTGGTCCCTTTAAGACTTGTGGACTTCAACTCCCAAAGTCCCTCAGCCAGCAAAGCTGGCTGAGGAACTCTGGGAGTTGAAATCCACAAATCTTAAAGGGACCAATGTTGGAGACCCCTGGACTAGAAGACCTCCAAGGTGTTTTCCAACTCTGTTATTCTGCAGTTTGTATATTCATAGACTGTCCCTAACCAGCTGGATTGTTTTAAAGGTATTATTTTAAATCTTAAGGGCAGAATGGTAAAATCTCTCTCTTTCCCTCAGACCACTTGGAATCGAATGGCCCCGTAAAACAACAAAGCTGCCTTATATTTTTGTTTTCATAGAATTTCCAGTAGGAAATTGAAGCAAAAGTAAGTAAGTAAGAGTAACTAAAATGTGAATACATGCACATGTCATTTAATCTGTAAGAATAAATTATTCTAGACTTCCGATTTTTTGTCACCTGTGATGCAGTAGGAACCCACCCAAAGTCTTCGGCCGGGACCTAAGGTTGGTGTAAGGAAGGTTTAGTCCCAGAAGACAGTGAGAAAACTTCACTTGTGTGGTAGTTGATTGTCTGTTGCTAACTAATCCCCAGGCCTTGTCTGTGTTGCCCAGAAGGACCTCCAGGGACCTTTCTCTGTGTAGACAGAACTTTTTTTTTCTCTTGCACTTTCTATGGACTGTATGCACAAAGGACATTGTGAGAAAAGCTAGAAGATTTACTGCGCCAGAATACAACTGGCAGGGTTTTTATAACCGTCCTTGCCTGCTTTTTCCTATTCACTGAATTAATGACTGATTATTCCAAAGCATTTTCAAGTTGGTTGGGTAATTAATTATTTCCCTGCTTAAAACGCCATCGATCTTTCGAATACCGTGGGTGGGTTGTGTGAGTGCATTCCAACTAGGAGATGGGCAGGAGTAATAATAATAAAAAAAGAAGGAAAGAACAGAGCACTGCACACCAGAACAACTAGACACAAGAACAGTTTCTTCCTGAATGCCATCACTCTGCTAAACAAATAATTCCCTCAACACTGTCAAACTATTTACTAAATCTACACTACTATTAATCTTCTTATCATTCCCATCACCCATCTCCTTCCACTTATGACTGTACGACTGTAACTTTGTTGCTGGTATCCTTACGATTTATACTGATATTGATTGTTTCCTGATTGCTTATTTGTACCCTATGACTATCATTCAGTGTTGTACCTTAGGATTCTTGATGAATGTATTTTGTCTTTTTATGTACACTGAGAGCATATGCACCAAGACAAATTCCTTGTGTGTCCCATCACACTTGGCCAATAAAATATTCTCTTCTCTTCTCTTCTCTTCTCTTCTCTTCTCTTCTCTTCTCTTCTCTTCTCTTCTCTTCTCTTCTCTTCTCTTCTCTTCTCTTCTCTCTCTCTTAGAATTGTACTTTAGAATTCTGGATGAACGTATCTTTTCTTTTATGTACACTAACAGCGTAGGCACCAAGACAAATTCCTTGTGTGTCCCATCACACTTGGCCAATAAAAAAATTCCATTCTATTCTATTCTCTATTTTAAACTTGTTATTTCCAAATCAAACCGTATTGTTTCACCTTGAGGCAATCAAGGTGAAAATGGGGCCTTTGCATATCTTAAATTCATGAATATATTACGTTGACGGTCCTAACGGATGGTCTCCACTTTGCTCTTGAATTAGTCTTTAGGATGAACCACTGCTGGTTTTCTACTTTCGCTTAGTTCATTTGTATGATCTCATTTGATAGGACCATTCTCTTCCCTGAGTTTATTCCCCATGAGATGGAGGAATATCTTTGGCATCATTTGGTTTGTTTCCACAAAGGAATCAATGAAACAGAAGACAGTCGTGAATCCAATTCTTCCATTTATGGCAGGGGTGTCAAACTCGATTTCATTGGGGGCTGCATCAGGGTTGTGTTTGACCTCGGGGGCCGGGGTGGGCAGAACCAGCTTGATGTCACTCATGTCAGGGGTGTTTGTGGTGCCACCGAAAACGGGCTCCCAAGCTCTGTTTTCAGCTGTGCCAGCCTCCTGCTGCCCTCTGCCAGTGAAAACAGAGCTTACGGAGGCCGCACACAGCCCCCACAAGCTCCGTTTTTAATGGCAGAGGGCCACAGGAGGCTGGCAGAGCAGAAATCAGAGCCTGAGAGGGCTGCACATTTTCACTGGCAGAGGGCAGCAAGAGGCCAGCATGGCTGAAAGCAGAGCCTGGGAGGGCCACACATGGCTCTCCTGAGCTCTGTTTTCTTTCTTTTTTTTTTTTTTTATTGAAAGAGTTTTAAAAAACAAAAACATTTTCCCCCTTTTTCCCCCCTCCTCCCCAAAAACCCCTCCCCCCCCCCCCGGCTTCCCGGGTCAATCACAAGGTATTGTTATACATAAACCAAACATAGAATAAAATTTTCCCTTCCAGTCCAAATAACCACATCCAAAGCTTTTCATCTCCCAACCCCCTCCCCATTACATAAAATAACTTTCTAATTATTCAAAGGCAATCTGATATTTTTTAATCTGATATCTGTTTTGTAGATAATCAATCCATTTTTTCCATTCAATTAAATACTGAGCTCTGTTTTCGATGGCAGAGGCATTGCGGGCCAGTCCTTTGCTATTTCTAGGGCAGCCCCATGGGCCGGATTCGGGCCCTGGCCCTTGAGTTTGACACTCCTCATTTATGGATTGAGAAAACGGGCATTGCATCTGCTGTGTCACCAGATTGGTTCCCAAGAACGGCAGAGCTGTGACCTTAAGAGAAGATTGACAGGGAAGCACTGATCAGCAGAGGCTTGGAATTACTTGCAATTATTCTGGGTTCCATTACCTTCCATAGAAACAATGTCCCTGGTCAGTATATGTGAGAATGCCGCACTGTCAATGTCTATATTAAAAAGGCATGAGAACAGTATGACACTGAGGAAGACTACAGGTTGTCCTTGACTTACGACTGTAATTAAGCTTAGAATTACAGTCATAAGTTTTTGCAGTCATTAAGCAGGTCGTCATGATTTTATGATACTTTTCGCAGGGGCTAGTATTAAGTGAATGCTGCAGATGCTAAGCATTAATATTTAAATGAATGGAAGAACTGGATTGACTATATTCAAAATAGATATCAGATTAAGAAATTTCGGATTGCCTTTGAATGAAGGATGTTGTTTTTGATTTTAATGGAAGAAGTCAGGTTATGTGAGAGAGAAGGATTATAATTGTGTTAGATTTTAAAAATTTAATGTATGACTGTTTTGTTTAATGAACTATACCTTGTGTTTGCTCCGTGAAGTCCAGGGGGGGGAGGGGGGTTTTGGAGGGAGGGGGGGAGGGGGAAAAATTTAATTGTTGTTGTAAAACTTTTTCAATAAAAAAAAAAAAGAAGTAAAAGCTGGAAACCAGCAAAAATAAAAATAAAAATGAAGAAAATTGTAGTCATGAGATGCAGGACATACGCACCAGCCAGAGGGTCTTCGGGTTTCTGGCGCTCCGGCGTGTGTGAAGAGCAGCTGGCTGGTGCGCATGTGCACGCTGGAAACCAGAAGAGCAGCTGGTGATAGCATGTGTGCCCAAAGAGAAGGTCCCATCACGGTCCTAGGAGATGAAATTGACACATCTTAATCTTGCTGAGGTTGAGAAACACTGCTCTACATCAAGAATAGTATTTTACTTTGCAGTCTTATCTCCAACCTGTCTAGAATTAACTACATTTGCGAAATGCAGTGTGGCTTCTACTATGTATAGAAATTGGCTTGTGCTTCATTGCAATTCTTCAACAAATTCTGTTTATAGTACACATTCCTCTTTTCCTGAGAACCTCACCAGGTACCAGCCCCCAGCTAAGCTCGGACGATTTGGAAAAATAAATAGAAATGACTTTGGCTAGTAGTTGGCTGGAAAGGCCTTAGCTATAACAGTATATGTGGGAAAGTCAATTAAAAAAAAAACTTTGAAGAAGGAAATGACAAAACTGTGTGCCTAGGAAGGGCAAGGGGAGAATTATGACACAGACCTTAGATATCACCACCCAAATGACATGGCTTACCAGGCAACATCATGATGGAAACATGTACAGTGACATCTTGGTACTCATCATTAATTGGTCCTGGGAGATGCAATGGTACCAAAAACAATGAGTACCAAACAATTTTTCCCCATAAGGAATAATGTAATGAGTCACAAGGCAGCAATACTGACAAGTTCTAGCTTGTGTATTGAGTACCAAACAATGAGTATTGGGACAAAAATTCTTGCGTCGAAATGCGTTGAGTATCAAATTCGATGAGTTTCAAAGCAGTTGAATACCAAGGTATCACTATAAGTGTGTCATTGTGTGATGACATCATGGAAAATCTGAAAAACCCAGAATGTATATTTTAATTTCCTTCGTTTAACTATTTCTCAGCTTTAACCAAGAGGCAGAGATGGCCTTGAAGACAATATACAGCAGGTATTAGGAGAACTTTCTCCAGAAAACAGGAAAGTATGAGAAAGAAACTCAAGATTGCCTTGTCTTGAGTCTTTTTGATAGAAGAGGAAGGGCTGAATAATTATCTGAATTTTTTTTCATGGATATATGCCAATTTAACTTAGTAGAGTTAAATTTGGCCACAGAATTCTTTTATGTCAACTCAACCCTATCAGAAGTATGGTCCTTGAATTTAGGATTGCAATAGTTGGCTCTTAACCAGTAGTGGGTTGCTACCGGTTTGTCCCGATTTGGGCAAACTGGTAGCGGTGGTGGTGGGAGGCTCCGCCCACCTGCCTGGACGCTTCTGCGCATGCACGCGAGCGCACCCACGCCCACGAGCAAACCAGTAGGGTCGGGATTTGCAACCTGCTCCTAAAATTATTTTTTTTAAATTACCTGTGTGCTATTATGGTAATATAGATAAAAAATTGCTTTTTATCATGCATTTATCATTTCTTCTTATGATTTCCAGAATCCCTTCACGGTAAGGTCAAAAAGGTAATGATAGGAGCTGAGATGATGTAGCCAAAATTCCACTTGTTTTGACTTGCTTCAATCACACCACAGTTAGCTGCTATGATGACTCTTTCTTACCACACCTTGTAGGCATCTCTGATATTTTCAGACCTTTGAGCAAAGCATCTGGCACAGGGGTGAAATGCTCCCTGTTCGGACCGATTGGTAGTGATGGCGGTGGGTGGTTCAGAGAACTGGTAGCAAAAATCCCTGCCTCCCCCATGCCCAGCTGAGCCATGTGATCATCAGAGGTTGTTGTTTTTTTTTTAACTTTAAAAGCATTTTTTCTTTGGCTGAAAAAATGCTTTTAAAAGTAAAAAAAAAAAGCCTCTGATGATCGCGCGGCTCAGCTGGGATCGTCAGAGCCTTTTAAAAGCATTTTTTCTACAACCTCTTTGGCCGAAGGGGTTGTAGAAAAAATGCTTTTAAAAGAAAAAAAAAGTTGGCCACACCCACCCAGTCACATTATCCCCCCCAAGCCACACCCACAGAACCAGTAGTAACAAATTTTACATTTCACCACTGATTTGGCACCACATTTTCTAACCTTTTATAAACAAGAAATGCCATGCAGCCAAAAGGGGATTCTTTACGTTGATTTCCCCCAAAAAAACACTACTGCACAAGTTTAGAACCTCTATCCCATTGGTGTTATTGTGATTTGCTTTTTAAAAATCCTTCTTGTAATAATACTACTTAATAGTACTGCCTAATAACACTGCCAAGCAGATTGATATTTCCAGACAATTATCTATTTTTATATATTTTTTATATACTTCTGTGGGCATCTTTGCAAAATATGATGGGCAAAAGGAAGAAGCATAGGAACTGGAGCAAGAGATACAACCAAGACAAAGGCCAGATAAAAGAAACCCAAGTCTTATGAGAAAACGTCTCAGATAAGGCTTTCCAGTTCTTATAGCAATAGCAAGAGCACTTAGACTTATATACTGCTTAACAGTGCTTTCCAGCCCTCTCTAAGCAGTTTACAGAATCAGCAAATTGCCCCCAACAATCTGGGTCCTCATTTTACCCAGCTCAGAGGGATGGAAGGCTGAGTCAACCTTGAGCCGGTGAGATTTGAACTGCCCAATTTCAGGCAGCCGGCAGTCAGCAGAAATAGCCTGCAGTCAGGGGTGGGCTGCTGGGGGTTTGCAGGGGTCCGGGAGAACCTCTAGCTAAGATTCTGTGCAGTTCGGAGAACCCCCAAATCCCACTCCTGGCTGGCCCCTCCCATCCCTCCCCTCCTAGGAGTCCCCACGCAGCCCGTTTTGGATGCAGGTAAGTGCAGGGTGTGCACGGAGGCTCAGGGAGGGCAAAAAATGGGCCTACCGGAAGTTCAGGAAGGCCTCCAAAGGACCTCTGGAGCCTGGGGAGGCTGTTTTTGCCCTCTTGGAGGCTCAAGGGAAGCCTTCAGAGCCTGGGGAGGGCAAAAACACCCCCCCCCACTTTGATGCAGGAGGCCGACTAGGCCACACCCACCATGGCCACACCCACCCAGCAACTGGGCAGAGAACCCCTTGCTAAAATTTTTGAAGCCCACCCCTGCCTGCAGTACTGCATTCTAACCACTGCGCCACCATGGCTCCATTAGGAAGGTAAAGAGAGGGAGGTGGGCAATACTTTCAGACTTGCCAGATTCTATTACCACAACTTATACAGGTAGTCCTCGACTTACAACAGTTCACTTAGTGACCATTCAAAGTAATAACAGCACTGAACAAAATGACTTGATCAAAATTGGCAAACTGACTCATTTTAATGACGGTTGCAGTGTCCTGGAATCATGTGATCACCTCTTCTAAAATACTGACAAAATCAGCGGGGAAGTCAGATTCACCGACCAACCGGGTTACTAATTTTAACTGCTGTGATTCACTTAACAACCGTGGCAAGAAAGGTCATAGAATGGGGCAAAATCCACTTAACAACTGTCTCACTTAGCAACAGAAATTTTGGGGTCTCTTGTGCTCCTACCTGCATTAAGTTTAATATTAGCATACATGATTTGGCTAATCATGGCTGCCTAACCTGGACTATGTTTCATTCCCATTACAAAAGCCAGTTTCAATTAGTCACTTCTAACTAACCTTGATCATGTTCTGTCATTCAGTTTGAGATATCTTGTTCTTTTTCTTTTTTTTTTAAGACACTGGATTCAATGGTGGAAACTTCCCCTGAAGGCAATTGAGATCAGCGGTGGGTTTCTCATTATGTTACTACCGGCTCACCGTGCATGCGCACCAGGGGTGGGTTCTACTTACCTTTAGTACTGGTTCACAATTTTCGCTCGTACAAGTGTGCGCACTTTTGCCCATGCGCAAATCACCTATGATGACATTGTGGTGGGTGGACGGAGCCTCCTGCTGGTTTTATTACCGGTTGTATAGAACCGGACTGAACCGGGAGCAACCCACCACTGATGCGCTTTGTGCTCATGCCTGCCTTCTGCACATGCATCCAGTCTTCCGCCCATGCACCCGGCCTTCCGTGCATTCATGCACTTTGCTTGCGCAAACGCCTTCAGTGCATGCGCCTGGCCTCAAAAACGTGCCTAAATAGGATGGCATAGAGCAGGGGTGGGTGGGCAGGCCCACCCGCGATTTCCGCTACCAGTTCCGGCAAACCGGTACGAACCGGCTGAATACCACCTCCGATTGAGATGCTTCAATCAACCCAGAAGATTGTCTTCTTGTTCAATGGCTCATGCCAGTTCAGCGGAATTACCTCTTAGCAACTACATGAATGTAATTCATGTGTAAACCACGTCTCTATGATGATTGTCCCTAACCTGGTCCTCCTGGACCAGTCTGTTGTGACCCAGGCCCAAGTAGGTAGTAGGAAACTCAGTCCATGAAAAAACAAACAAACTTTATTCGAACAGCTGAGAATGAATTCATCCCAGCGTCGTTCAACTCAAATTAAAACAAATTCCTCCCAACACAAATTCCTCAGTCCTATCACCAACCTTGGTCCAATTAGGCAAACTGCCAAAGGCCTTTCTTAGCAAACATTCAGAAGTCACAAAAATAAATGCAAGCGTAGATGAAGCAGAAGGCGAAGCTACTAACGTTGTTTTCCCGCAAAGCCCAAATGCCATTACTGGTCTGTTTTAAGCCTTATGGGAGGGGCCAATCATCTCTTGGCCCTACTCCTGAGTCGTCCTCTTTGCTTGAGCTGATCTTGCCTTCTGGCAGCTCTTCTCATGCGTGCATTAGGAACAAGCTCCTCCTGTTCCTCTGCCTCACTACTATCAGTTTCTTGAGGCTTTGGAGTCTGCACCTCACTCCCCAATGGCTCTGGCCTCACCTCAGCCTCATCACTGTCTGACTCTGTTGCCAGCTCCGCAGGCTGCTGGCGGACCACAACACAGTCTTCCAAAACTTCACCCATCACCCATCACCATTGCTTACCTCCTGGTTATTTAGATCTACCACTGTACTTGCTCAAGTAATAACATAGAGAGGGTCTTCTCAGGGTGCCGTCAGCCAAACAGTGTAGGGAGAGCCTTCTCTGTGGGGGCACCTACCCTCTGGAATGAGCTTCCCCCAGGACTTCGACAACTTCCTGACCTCCGGACCTTTCGCCGCGAGCTGAAGACATATCTATTCTTCCGAGCAGGACTGGCTTAAATAGGGTTTTTAAACATGGATTTTATTGGGGTTTATTTTATATTTTGTATTGTATTTTAAATTTAGGCCATATTGAATAAGTTTTTTAAATAGTGTTTTTATTGTAATATATTGTATTATTTTATCTGCCTGTTCACCGCCCTGAGTCCTTCGGGAGAAGGGCGGTATAAAAATTAAATAATAATAATAATAATAATAATAATAATAATAATAATAATAATAATAATAATAATAATAATAATAATAATAATAATAATAATAATAATAATAATAATAATAATTAACTGATTATTTTAATATTAGTAGGTACCATTTTAAGCTACTTTTGAAAGCTATTTAATCTTAAATATTATTTTAGGTGAACTATAGCAAGTTTTATAATGTCTTATAGATTTTAGATCTATAGATTCAGGCATAGTTTCTAGCTTTATAGATGCAAGCATGCTTCCGGTTGCTGAGGGTCTTTTCCCACCAATGCTCCTCATACTTCACCTTAAAAGGTTCAACCTTGATATGGAAACCGAATGACAGAATAACAGAGTTGGAAGGGACCTTGCAGGTCTTCTAGTCAAATTCCCTGCTCAAGCAGGAGACCTCATACCATTCTGGACAAATGGCGGTTCCATCTTTTCTTAAAAACCTCCAGTGATGGAGCACCCACAACTTCTGGAGGCCAGACATGCTACTGATTAATTGTT
The DNA here is from genome assembly GCF_028640845.1 of Ahaetulla prasina. Lineage (NCBI taxonomy): Eukaryota > Metazoa > Chordata > Lepidosauria > Squamata > Colubridae > Ahaetulla > Ahaetulla prasina. Next base: position 21,206,668 of record NC_080544.1, read on the forward strand.
CTCGCTGTCAGGAAATGTATCCTTCGTTTTAGGTTGGAAGTCTCCGGGGTAAGTTTCTATCCATTACTTCACGTCCTTCCCTCAGCTGCTTTGCTTCTCTGTGACAGGACCTCAAATACTTGAAGACTGCTTAATATTGGAGTTTTCATATCAAATGACCTAAGTGCCAAAGCCCACTGCAACTACATCGCAAAAAAGGATCTAAGAATAGAATAGAATAGAATAGAATAGAATTTATTGGCCAAGTGTGATTGGACACACAAGGAATTTGTCTTGGTGCATATGCTCTCAGTGTACATAAAAGGAAAGATACGTTCATCTAAGAGTTGTAAACCTAATCTTGCGTAGCTTTTTCTCCAAAAACACTACACTACTAACCAGAGCATATAAAACATTTGCTACACCAATTCTTAAATACAGCTCGACTGTCGGGAACCCATACCACATTTCTGACATCAGTACAATTGAACATGTCCAGAAATATTTTACAAGAAGAGTTCTCCACTCCTCTGAATACAACAAAATACCCTATGCCACCAGACTTGAAATCCTGGGTTTAGAAAATTTAGAACTATGCCGCCTTCGACATGATCTGAGTTTAATTCATAGAATCTTCTATTACAATGTCCTTCCTGTCAAAGACTACTTCAGCTTCAATTGCAAAAATACAGGAGCACACAACAGATTTAAGCTTAATGTTAACCGCTCCAATCTTGATTGCAGAAAATATGACTTCAGTAACAGAGTTGTTAATGCCTGGAATAAACTACCTGACTCTGTGGTCTCTTCCCAAAATCCTCAAAGCTTCAACCAAAAACTTTCTAATATTGACCTCACCCCATTTCTAAGAGGTCTGTAAGGGGCGTGCATAAGAGCACAAGCGTGCCTACCATTCCTGTCCTATTGTTTCCTTTCGTTATATCCAATTAATATAGCTATTACATACTCATATTTATATATATGCTTATATACTGTATAATTATTTCATGCTTATGCTTATATATGCTGTGTGACAAAATAAATTAAATTAAAATAAAATATCACCCCTACTCCTTCTCTTTGCTAGTCTACTCTAGACATACACAGTTCCCGCAACCGTTCATCCAGACGTGGTATTCAGCCGGTTTGTACTGGTTCGTACCAGTTCAGGCGTACCGATAGCGGTGACTGTGGGTAGGCCTACCCACCTGCCCCGGCATAATGGCATCATATTTAGCCACGTTTTTGAAGCCGGGCGCATGCGTGGAAGGCCGGGTGTATGTGCAGAAGGTGCACGAGCGAGTGGTAAGAATATGTGAAACCCACTGCTGCATACATAATACATTTTAGCCTCCAGTTCCCTAAACATCTTTGTTACTCTTTCTAGAGTCTCAACATCTTTTTGTATCGTGGTGACCAAAACTGGATGCAGTATTCCAGGTGTTGTTTTACCAATGCAGTATAAAGTTCTAGCACATCACGTGAACTTAATGCTATCCCTCGGATGATGCAGCCTAGGACTGCATCATCAAAATATGGCAGCAAACATCGGAAATCTTCCCTCTCCTTCCTTCCTCTCCCCTTGTCAGCAATAATGTCAGGCTTGGAAGCCATCTTTTTCGCTGGGTCTTCAGGCCTGCCACATTTACTACTGTGGGAAACCGGGAGGGGGGATTGTGTGGAGCCAGGGTGCTATATAGTCATAATAACATTCCTTTCTCAGAGAGCCAAGGACATCTCGCCCTGCACCTGGATGCCTGGAACTGGGAGGCATCTCCAGTTGCGACGGTTGCTTGGATTGGACCATGTGGTGGACATGTGGGTGCTGAGCAGGGACTTGAACTTTCCTTTGGGTGGGGAAAACCTGGAAGCTTTCAGATTCAGGTTTTCCCAGATGTGCCAATATGATATCTCTAACAAAATGGAACTTTGAGGAACTTCAAGTCTTGGAGTCGTCTTTCATTGGGGGTATTACTTGGAACCCTGACAAGTAAATGGTTGCTGCTGTGTTGGAGGGGAGAGATTTGAAACTAGCTGGGAAACTCACATAAAGTGGAACATGAAGATCACATGACTACACCAGCATCCCAGGAGGCTAGGAGTAGCCACACCTTCCATTCCCTCAGGAGTCATGGATCCCAGATTTTAGACCCATTCTGTATGATAGACCATTTGAGGTACCTGGCTTCAAAAATTGTTACCTGAGGATGCCATGTTTTCAGCCAAATAAAAGGTCATGATGAGAATTTTAGCAGTGCATAGATTTCATGCAATTCGTGAGTGCTCAGTTAATGGCTTTGTAATGTTGCCTCATGCACCTTTTGTGAATTCTTCATATTTTGAAAAATTTTATTTAAATAAAATAAATAAGTTAAAATAGCTTTCTATTTTTTCTTTCAAAAATGAGCATCTTTGGAGATTTGAACAAATGGCATGTGGAAAAGAGGAATTAAATTCCCCTTATCCTGGGGACATGAGCTGAAACCTTTCTCCCAAACACTTATTTTTTTTAAATAGAATAGAATAGAATAGAATAGAATAGAATAGAATAGAATAGAATAGAATAGAATAGAATAGAATAACAGAGTTGGAAGGGACCTTGGAGGTCTTCTAGTCCAACCCGCTGCTTAGGCAGGAAACCCTATACCACTTCAGACAAATGGTTATCCAATCTCTTCTTAAAAACTTCTAGTGTTAGAGCATTTGCAACTTCTGGAGGCAAGTTGTTCCACTGATTAGTTGTTCCAATTGTCAGGAAATTTCTTCTTAGTTCTAAGTTGCTTCCCTCCTTGATTAGTTTCCACCCATTACATCTTGTCTTGCCCTCAGGTGGCAGATGTGATTACAAATCTCTGAAAAATGGGAGGAGGGGGGTTGGCCTTGAGTCAATTTTCAGTTTTAATACTTGGTTACAGTTAAAGGTACAATATGCTAAGTAGAAAAATCTGTGTATTAAAAACAACACAAGAATTCATGTGTAAGCCTTTGCTCCAGAGACAAATCCTCTCATTTGCCTTGCAAATTTGTACAGCGCTATTTTTCATCACTGGATTGACACTTGCATTGTACAATTTCAGATATTCATTGGCCTCTCCTCTTACAATAAATAGAAACGATGTCAGTTATATGACTGAGGACTGTTTAATAAAATCCCTGAAAAATCAGAATACTGGGAGGACAAAAGTTATCTCAAGAACATCTAGATTAAGTCTCTCCATAACAGGAAATGACTTTTTATGCCTCCGTTATTTTTTCCGCAGTAGATTAGCTGATAATTAGCTCTTGTTGTTCCAAAAAGCAGAGTACGTTCTAATTGCTGATCTAAATAGTCTATCATTCGTCATGTCAATACAATCAACTAATGACGTGACCAAGGGACACGGTGGCTTAGTGGGTAAGACGCTGAGCTTGTCGATCGAAAGGTCGGCAGTTCAGTGGTTCAAATCCCTAATGCTGCGTAACAGGGTGAGCTCCCGTTACTTGTCCCAATTTCTGCCAACCTAGTAGTTCGAAAGCATATAAAAAATGCAAGTAGAAAAATAGGGACCACCTTTGGTGGTGGTAAGGTAACAGCGTTCCGTGTGCCTTTGGCGTTGAGTCATGCCTGCCGCATGACCACAGAGACATCTTCAGACAGCGCTGGCTCTTCGGCTTTGAAACGGAGAAGAGTACCGCCCCCTAGAGCCGGGAACAACTAGCACATATGTGCGAGGGGAACCTTTACCTTTACCTAATGATGTGACCAGAGCATGGATCTCCTTCCCATTTTGGCAGAATGACCTACTGGCAATCTGACTATGAAGTCATGACTGGGTTCATCTGCAAAAGCAGGGATATACATACCTGATGTTCCGTGGTTACGGCCAGATCCTGAAGATGAAACTCAAATACTTTGGTCATCTAATGAGAAGGAAGGACTCCCTGGAGAAGAGTCTAATGCTGGGAAAGATTGAGGGCAAAAGAAGAAGGGGACGGCAGAGGATGAGGTGGCTGGATGGAGTCACTGAAGCCGTAGGTGTGAGTTTAAATGGACTCCAGAGGATGGTAGAGGACAGGAAGGCCTGGAGGAACATTGTCCATGGTGTTACGATGGGTCAGACATGACTTTGCAACTGACAACAACAACACACACACACTTGTGCGTGCTACTTTGGAACTAGGATTTAAGGCACAACTGATGAAATAGAAAGTCACAGGACCGTAAACACTCTTGTAAGGGCTGAAGCAGGTGAGGAGGGAAGAAGTTGTCAAGCTAGACAGAATCTTTATATTGAACTGATGTCTTTCACTCTCAAGACTGGGGGGGAAATGGCCAAATTTCCACTGAGTCTAAAAGGCAGGAGGAAAAGACCTAGAAATTAAACCCTGCAACTGAAACATCCGCCGACTGGATTTCTGGCTTCTGCAACAGGCGTATCCTCTTGTCTGTATATGACTTCCAGGTTCTCTGCCAAAAAGGGCCTCTGGTGGCTCAGCAGACTAAGTCTGTCTGTTATTAACACAGCTGCTTGCAATTACTGCAAGTTCAAGTCCCACCAGGCCCAAGGTTGACTCAGCCTTCCATCCTTTATAAGGTAGGTAAAATGAGGACCCAGATTGTTGGGGGCAATAAAAAGTTGACAGTTGACTTTGTATATAATATACAAATGGATGAAGACTATTGCTTAACACTGTGTAAGCCGCCCTGAGTTTTCGGAGAAGGGCGGGATATAAATTCAAAAAAAAAAAAAAAGAGAGAGAGAGAGAGATTTATCTGGCTATTTCTTGTCTGTGAGCTTCTGCTGCAAACAAGCTCCTAAATATGGCCTTGGGGGTTTGAAGAGCTGATTGCTATTGCTATATACAACATGGTGTTTGACAACTGTATGGTTTCTGAATTCACAGTTAGGAATGGCTCATTTCAGCCATGATTTCCACTGTTTCACTTATGCTACCTAGTCCAATTTGAAGTCTACCAGATGTTTTGGAATACAATTTCCAGAACGTTAGTCAACATGGATGATGGGAATTGGCATCCAGCTTGTCTGCTGAACACATTAGGAAAGGCTGAAATTATGAATTCTTACATCTAGAATTTCTATCTAGTGAGTGTCCATTCATTCAAGCTCAACTTTCTGCTGTGGAGATTATCCTTACAGTAAGATAATATTTAGGCTACTTTACATCAAAGTAGCAGATGAACTAAGTAGCGGATGAAATATTAAAGTGCAAGTATCCTTTGCCTTAAGGCTAGCAGGTACAGATTAAGGTAGCTCATGTTTGAATAAAGAACTAAAGGTATTGGTGAAAATCAGAAGAAAGAATATATGATGTATTCCCTAATTTCTTAGCATATCTCCCTTTTATCTTCTTACCTCCCAAAATAAAAGCAAGATATTTCTTGGGTATTTGGATAATTGGCTCCATTCTGAGGTACAGTTTCTAGTAACACAGTCTTCTCTTTCCGAGGTTAACATTCAAACATTGCTCAATTATTTTTCCCCAATTTGCTGCTTAACATCTCTTCTGATGTTGCTGTTGTTAATTAATTTAGAGACTCTAATTATCAACTGCAAACCTTACTATTCGCCTCGTGAATTTTCCTCATTTCTTCTAATTGCTGTTTATGTTCCACCACAAGCCTGTGTAAACAAGGCATTACGAACTCTAGCTGACCAAATCATGGAGGCTGAAGCCAAACACCCTGATTCACTGGCCATTGTTTTGGGAGATCTAAACAAGGCAAACTTAAGGAAAGAGCTACCAAAATACTTTCAGCATGTCAATTGTCCCACCAGAGGCAAGAATACTCTAGACCATTGCTACACAACACTAAAAGATGCCTATCGGTCTTTACCACGTGCAGCTGTAGGACACTCTGATCATTGCATGATTCACCTTGTACCTGCTTACAGGCAAAGACTTAAAGCCACAAAACCAATAATTAAATCAGTGAAAACCTGGACGGAGGAATCAGAATTAAAGCTACAGGCATGTTTTGACTGCACTGATTGGAATATTTTTAAAGATACCTCTGCAGACCTGGATGAACTCACAGATACTGTAACATCATATGTCAGCTTCTGTGAAGACCTATGTGTACCTACAAGGAACTTGCGAATACACAGTAACAACAAACCTTGGTTTACACCTAAACTTAAGCAGCTACGACATTCCAAAGAGGAAGCCTACAGAAAAGGTGATAAAATGCTGTACAATCAGGCCAGAAATGCACTAACAAGGGAGATAAGAGCAGCAAAAAGAAGCTACTCTGAAAAGCTAAAGAATCAGTTTTCAGCAAATGAACCAGCAAACATGTGGAAAACTCTTAAAAATATCCCCGGCTATGGCAAACCTCCTCCCCAGGCTGAAGGTAATCAACAACTGGCAGATGACCTGAATGAGTTTTACTGCAGGTTTGAAAGGAAACTACAGCCACCTATCTCCACAACCCCCATCTCAGACACACCAACAACAGCCAAGCCTCCTACAACTGACCCCATTTCATTGGGTTCACAACCCCTAGTGATCACAGAAAAGGAAGTGCAGGACCTATTTCACAGACAAAAGCCAGGAAAAGCTCCAGGCCCAGACAAGATAACTCCTTCTTGCTTAAAAGTCTGTGCTGACCAATTGGCCCCATCTTCACCCATATTTTCAATAAATCACTAGAGATGTGCTATGTTCCTTCTTGCTTCAAACGCTCTACCATCATCCCAGTGCCGAAGAAGCCCACCATCAAGGAACTGAATGACTACAGACCAGTTGCTCTAACATCTGTAGTCATGAAAACCTTTGAAAGGCTAGTGCTTTCCTACCTGAAAACCATCACGGATCCGCTGTTAGACCCTTGCAATTTGCATACCGAGCAAATAGATCAACAGATGATGCTGTTAATATGGCTCTGCACTACATCCTACAACATCTTGAGTCTCCAAAGACCTATGCAAGGGTCCTTTTTGTAGACTTCAGTTCAGCATTCAATACCATCATTCCAGACGTTCTTCTAACTAAGCTAAACCAGCTACAGGTACCGGAACAGACTTGTAAGTGGATCACAAGCTTCCTAACAAACAGGAAGCAGCAGGTGAAGCTAAGCAAGATCACATCAAATACCTGTACAATTAGCACAGGGGCCCCAAGGCTGTGTGCTCTCCCCACTTCTCTTCTCTCTGTATACCAATGACTGCATCTCCAATGATCCATCTGTTAAGCTACTGAAGTTCGCAGATGACACAACAGTGATTGGTCTCATTCGAGACAATGACGAATCCGCATATAGACGAGAGGTCGAACGACTAGCCTTGTGGTGCAACCAAAACAATCTGGAACTGAACACACTCAAAACCGTAGAAATGGTGGTAGACTTTAGGAAAACCCTTCCATACTTCCACCTCTCACAATACTTGACAACACAGTATCAACAGTAGAAACCTTCAAATTTCTGGGTTCTATCATATCGCAAGATCTCAAATGGACAGCTAACATCAAAACATCATTAAAAAGGACAACAAAGAATGTTCTTTCTGCGCCAACTCAGTAAGCTCAAACTGCCCAAGGAGCTGCTGATCCAATTCTACAGAGGAATTATTGAGTCTGTCATTTGCACCTCTATAACTGTCTGGTTCGGTTCTGCAACCCAACAAGAAAAACACAGACTTCAGAGGATAATTAGAACTGCACGAAAAATAATTGCTACCAACCTGCCTTCCATTGAGGACCTGTATACTGCACGAATCAAGAAGAGGGCCGTGAAAATATTTGCAGATCCCTCGCATCCTGGACATAAACTGTTTCAACTCCTACCCTCAAAACGACGCTATAGAGCACTGCACACCAGAACAACTAGACACAAGAACAGTTTTTTCCCAAAGGCCATCACTCTGCTAAACAAATAATTCCCTCAACACTGTCAGACTATTTACTGAATCTGCACTACTATTAATCGTTTCATAGTTCCCATCACCAATCTCTTTCCACTTATGACTGTATGACTATAACTTGTTGCTGGCAATCCTTATGATTTATATTGATATATTGACCATCAATTGTGTTGTAAATGTTGTACCTTGATGAAGGTATCTTTTCTTTTATATACACTGAGAGCATATGCACCAAGACAAATTCCTTGTGTGTCCAATCACATTTGGCCAATAAAATTCTATTCTATTCTATTCTATCACTTGATTTAAGTGGTGGCTTCAGAACAGAAGTCCAGAAATCATGGAAAGTCCCCAGACACATGAACTTACTGGCTTATCCACATTCGGGGAGTGGGGAGGGGACACAGCAAAATACTCTAATATTCAACCATGGGAAAAAGTCAGGGAGACTTTTCCATTTGTTTGCTCTGCTTTGGTTTTTGCAACTATGCAGAAGTTGGACAGAGCTTTGGCTAGCTTTCACGAAAGAGGTTTGAACTCATTACATACTGCAATTCGCAAAAGCTTAGGCCTTTTAATATCAGAAATAGTGGATCAGACTCCTTTCCATTTTCATCCAGTGGGATATCTTTCAGTTACACTGAGAGCACAACTCCCAGAATTCTCAGTCAGCTTGATATTCTGGTTTCAGAAAGCACATTGGAAAAGTGGGCCTCTGAAACCCTTTCCCCCAAATTCCTACATACCTTTTCTTTTTTCTTTTTTTAAAATTAATTTTTATTACAATTTTTCCTTTACACAACAGTAGTACATAATCAACAGACTGTGTCATTTGTATATACTTCAAATCAACATTCCAGACTATATATTATATACATTCAATATCTAATCCTCAATAGCCTTATAGATATTTCCAATTTTTATTTCAATTATCTATCCAGATACACCATTTTCCCCAAACCGCGTAAAATTCCGAATCTTTTAGTTCTAGGGTATGTTTATCCATTTCAGCACAGTCATATATCTTCTGAATGATCAATCCCTCTGGTGGTGTACTGCGTTCCTTCCAATATTGCGCAAACACAATTCTTGCTGCTGTTAATATGTGTAGAATCAGATATCTTATATTTCTATCAAATTTTGTTTTAAGTATTCCCAGGAGAAATGTTTCCGGTTTTAGTTCCATTTGACATTTTATTAGATCTTTCTAATAAAAGATCTTTCTTTCATGCTTGGTGGCTATGTTCTGAAGCGAAAAAGTACTGGACTAAGATACAAGGATGGCTACAAGATCTAATAAAATGTCAAATAGAACGTACATACTTTTTCTAACCCTTCCAAATTCCAAATAGTTAAGGGGTGGAAGACAGCTTTCCCCTTAAGGTGAAGATTTCTGTCTATTCTAGTGTTTCCCAATCTTGGCAACTCAAAGATGGATGGACTTCAATCCCCAGATTTCCCAAATCAGCATGGCTGGTTGGGGACTTTTGGAGATTGAAGTCCATTCACCTTCAAGCTGCCAGAGTTGGGAAACGCTGGTCTAATGTATTATCTTCGCGTTCTTCTCTTTGGAGATAGACTGCGTGCAGGTTAAAAAAAAACCCGTCTCCTACTAAAAAAAACAACTTTGAGTTTGCTGCCTCTCAGAATCGACAAGAGCGAGCTGGCCACCTTTTTGCGCCTGGCGTTTGCCTTGGAAAGTTAAGTTGGGAAACCTAGAGAAAGTGGAGAAGGGGAAGAGCAGCAGGTGTATGTGCGGGCGTGATTTGGGTAGGGTGGGAAATCGAAGCCCATCTATCCAACTTGACGGCAACTCCCCCCTCCCCTCCCCTCCCCACCACAAGTCCTTTTCTTCAAGGTCGGTGTGTAAACAGGGCGCCCGTAGGTGCGTGCGCGTGGGAGAGAAGGGTGCCAAGAGATGGCTTGGCAGCGCTGGGTAGGTATGGCAGGAGCAGCAGCTGTTCCTCTGGGTGCTTCTGAAAAGCGGACAGATGTAAGCGCTCGACATATGGTCCCACAAATCACGCTCCCTGGCTAATGGCCCCTCGCCCCTCCCCAGAGTTTCTGGCTTGAGAACTGGGGGGGGAGACGCTGGGGGAAGCGAAGCGCTGAGAAGTTCTCCGAGCGCAACAGGTGTCCCGGCCGTCCTCCGCACCTTTCCGATGGGTTCCTCTTAAGGGCCCGTTTGTCAAGCGCTGAATAGGGGAGAGGTCCGGGTGCGCGCGCGGGCGGAGAGGCCAAACGGGAAGGGGGTCTTGCAAATACAAAGCCCTCCCGGTCCGACTCCCCATCCCTTGTCTCGCCCGGGGTCTGTCTGCGGGGACCTCTTTCCTTTCCCAAGGGAGCGGCGTGCGCCTTGGTTTTTACCCAAAAGATGCCATATGGCGGGCCTCTTACCTCTCCAAAAATTATTATTATTATTCTAACAATAAATATGAAGTCAGAAAGATTTGGAGGGTCCTTTGGAAATCCAAAGAGTCGGGTTTTTAGTTTTCCTGGGTTGTGTGGGGTGTGTACCTGCCTGTCTCTGATTGATAAACTAAACAGTACCAGTTGGTCGCAGCAGCCCTGCAAGTCAGAGTCCAGATTGCCCCAACCCTTCCCCGACGCCTGGCAGGCGAAAAGTAGGATGCTCCGCTCCTCTAGTTACCATATGCTTTCAATAAAATAAGACAAATAGGACCGAGCGATTAGGATTGCCGTAAACCTGTTGTAAAGTAGCAGAAGGGAGGCCAATGTAAACGCCAGAAGGGTCCCAACTGGAAGGCCCATTTCAAGCCAGCAGGCCTGCAAGCTGCCCGGACAGGTGTGAGGAAGAAACCAAAGCGGCCCCCACCTTACCTCGGTCAATTTTTATCACATTTTGTGGTCATATTGCTCTTGTTATGCTAACTGTGAGTAAACAGAAGCGACCAGCCAGTGATGGCAATTGGAGGGAAGTTATCAGAAAATGGCACAAAGGGAGGAGTGTTAAGGCGGGAGAGAAGGTGATTTAACAATAAAGTTGCCTTCTTTTTCTGAGCAGGTGATGGCTGCCCCCAGCCTCATGATTAATGTTTCCCCAAAGCACTCCACTTGGCAAACTCCTGCCATTATTTATTAAACGAAATCTATTTATTATTATTTTAGCAAACAGTGCGGCCAGGTGGGGCTTTCTTCTCCCTCGTTAGCCTTTGTTTGGAGGACGTTTGAAGTGGGTAGTCTAAGGGGTTGGTAACTCGCTCGCCAGATTTTTTTGTCATCCATTTGCGTGCTAGTAGAAAAATCTGCCCGGGCTATTCAGTCCCTCCGCCGCTCTCCTGGCTGCAGATGTAAAGGGGGCACAGAAAAATTCGAGAGGGAGAAAAGCCCACTTCCCATCTCCCTTGGGAAAACACACACACAAAAAAGACGGCGACTCTTTCATACCTCTCTTTTGAAGAAGAAAAAAAGAGCAGGAGCAGAGAACCGAACGGCTGTCGCCAGATGCACCAGGCTCCCATCTCTCGGGGCCTCTTTCCTGCGCCTTTGGAGACAGCCGTGCGTAAAAGGACATCCGCACCCCCCTCCCATCAGATTGCCCGGCGCCTCAGGGGAGCTGAGGACGGGCTGAGCCCCCCCACCGCCCAGCTGGCAAAAGGGAAGGAGCTGTTTCAGCACCACCACTTTTTCCCATAGGGATCTGCCACCAATTCCAGCAGGGATTACCGCAGCTCATGCCAACGCCTTCAAGAATGGCTTTGGTGAAGGAAGTGCGGGTGACCTGGCAGAGCCGCCAGTAACCCACCTTTGGGTGATGGTGGAGATTCCGGCCCCCTTCCAATCCCAGCTGTAGGTATCCCTCTGAGCCTCGGAAGAGTCTTCCGGGGGAATCATTCATTACCTCGGCTGGAAAAACTGAGCAAAAGCTCTCCAATTTCTCAGATTCGGAAGTGCAATTGCGCACAATTCCGAAGTCATTTTTGCGCACTGAAGTGTTTCCTCCATTTCTTTCGTTCGGGGCATTCTCTTCAAAGAAAAGTCTTGTTAGACCTTAGGCTTCCCTACTATCCAGCATACCCTGCTATTGGCCACTTTCCTGGTGCTCTGGACGTTGCCCCTTTTGGCGACGACCGCAGAGATAAGGGAGAAGGAGTTGTGAAAACGTCCTGCAGTCCTTTATTTTACAAGAGAACCGGAACGCGGAGGTCTTTGGGGAGGAGGCAGGACAGTTTCCCCCCTGGCCATTACTGAAATGAAACACTGGATTCTTTGTCTGTGGAGGGGCTCCGAAGAAGTGTTAGGACATCCCACCCAGCCTTTTCTAACCCAGATAGGTGAGAAACTGCAACTTTTATCTCCTCTCAGCTCGAAGCCCTATGCCTGATGTGGATAGAAAGAGTTGGAAGTTCCACAGTTTGGTGGGCACCTGGTTGGAGAATGATAGCTCATAGATATTAGGGGTGTTAGGTATAGGGGTGATTCCTCATCCCGGATGGCTGAAACCAGTGTGCATAAAGGAAACGAACCCTAACCCTAACCCAACTGTGGCGTCTTTAATTCTATGGTATCCAGTCCACAACAACAGCAGTGTCTTGTGCTCCTGGTTGCATCTTTTGATGGTGGCCCTGTGCCAATGCCTTTGTTTTCACTCCTAGTTATACATGCATATCACTACAAATACTTCCTGGCAGCTCACACCCTGCTCCTAGGTAGATCTCTCCATCCCCCACCCCCTTCACCCACAGGCAGTCTATGCAAAACTGAGTCTAGCGATTGCTTTTACTAGGAGCCAAGAAGAAAGGAAGAGGGAGGGAGGGAAAGAAAGAAAGAAAGACAGGAAATAAGGAAAGGGCATAAAAATGAAGTCACAAATGAAGTCAAATGGAGAATTGAATTTGTACTTGGAGTAGAGGACTTGAACCATCTTCCCAATAAAACTATCCACTTTCTAGAACATAAAGAATATAAAATATAATTAAAACCAGAAGGAAACTTAGTGGATTAGATGTGAACATAGATCCACTCCCCAACACACCTCCTGCTGGAAGTTTTCTACCCTGAGCTGAACAGAAAGGTAGCTACCAAAATAATAAACAGAGGTCAGAGTGAAATGATTTCTTTTGATTATTTTTCCGTGGTTAGGAAGATGCTTCAACCTCATCGTAACTGGACTTCTTGCTTAATATTACCACGAACATAGCTTTGCATTGTAATAGAACAGATTATAAAATGTTCATCCCTGCTATTGCATCTTTCTGCAGTAGAAGTGTAAAAACAGAGTGCTAGGCTTTCAAAGTTTCTTCTGTGGGCTTTGTTGTCACAATTCCATTGCCTCCTAAATACTTTGCGAAATGAACTTACAACTGTAGATCTTCTGGATGGTCTGGGTTATTACTTTAGATTCCTTAAGTCTAAAATGGAAACTATAGACACGGAATATATTTATGAAACGTTTGCTTTTTGTATGCTAAATTAAATTAAATTTATGCTGTTTAAAGGTGTGAGTTTTCTTGGAAAAACCATTTCTTCCATCCCAAAGAGACCATGATATCGGACCTGGCTCTAAAACTTAAGTGAGCTGTGCTAAATACCAACCCTTTATAAGAATGGGCCACAAGGGTGAATGTAGCCAATTCCTTGAAGTAATGTCTTACTAATTATGAACTGATAAATTTGCCAATGTATTTTGAAATTTAGTAGCTTCTGAGTTATTATCACCTTGGGACATATTAGTTGGGAGTTTTAACACATCTGGAGGGTTCTAGATCTAGAAGAAGGACTTAAATGAAGAACCCGGTTTAAAGTATTTCCCCCTTAATTTCATTTAAATGTATTTGCTTAAACTGTGAATGCTTCCTTTACCTGGTGAATGCTGTCTGTGGTAAATAATTCAATGGAGATGTTGGCATTCGCTCCAATGGCTATTCTTCGTGCTGCAGCTTGTAGTGGTGTTTCTCCTCTACAGCCAGACTATTTTTAGGACCATCTTTCTCTCATTACCTCTGCTCACCCCTCCAAATCTAGCACAGATGACAATACTCCAAGTTCCTTCTAGCAAACAATGCAATCTTGTTGGGGAGCCTGGAGTTGTGCCTTCTCAGTGGCACCATCTGCCCTAACAAACAGACTTGCCTTGAACAGTTTGGATAGTTCTGGGTTGCTTTCAGAAGGCACTGAAGACCTGGCAGTTTCCCCAGGTGTTTGGGTCAGAATAGGTGAGGTCAGCTGCTGCTAATGTGTGTGTGTGAGAGAGAGAGGGAGGGGGGGTAGGGAGAGAGAGGGAGGGGAGGAGAGAAAGAAAGAAAGAAAGAAAGAAAGAAAGAAAGAAAGAAAGAGGGGAGACAAAGAGAGAGAGGGAGAAAATGGGGGTATTATTTTATCCTTTGGCATTGGAGATTGTATATTGCAGTTTTTATGCTTTTAATTCTCACATGTTGCCCAGAGTCACCTGTGGGAGATGGGCAGCTGTCTATATCAAATAAATAATGACTAACATTTCAAATTATGACTCCAACGTGATCCAAAGTGATTTTTAGGCTTTCTGTGTTTTTCAGCTTCATCCACTTCATAGATGCTGTGGAGAGAGAAAGACAGAAATGGATGTATTGCTTCCCTAAGCTCGTTCTTGGAAGAACAGGATAAGATTATATAGTGGTTAAAGCTTCAGGTTGGAAACCAGGAGACTGAGTTCTAGTCCTGCCTTAAACATGAAAACTGGCTGAGTGACTTCTTTGTCACCCCTCTCAGCACAAGGGGAAAACAGGAAGGGGAGTATTAAGTATGTTTACTGCTTGAGTTATTCATCAAAATAAGAAAGGTGGGATTTTTTTAAAAAACCAAATCAAGTAAATCAATAAATGAAAAGAGTCTTGATAATGTCGAATTTCTTTTTGCCCAACTGAGTATTTTTATATCATTATTATCTCTCTACCCCATAGGAAGATACTGTTGATACTTTTATGCCTAATTCCAAAATTCAGAAGTATGCTTAGGAATGGAGACAGGGCATATCTAAGGACACTCTTCGCAAAGAAGCCTCACCCATGGGAATTTGCTTGAGTTGATGGGCAATGTTTTGCTTTAGGACTATCCTTTTTAGCATTTCGTTCTTGATTCTCAAAAGAAAGAAGTCCAGGGCACAATAGACCCATGGAAGTCCCTGCCACAAGATGTGGTGATTCTCACACTCTTAGCAGGAAAATGATTAGATAATGGACCAAAATGGGACTAAGGTTTCTATGTAAGTGTAGAGCAGGGGTCCCAAACTTGGCAGCTTTAAGACTTGTGGACTTCAAGTCCCTGAATTCTCCAGCCAGCATAGCATAGCAGGCTGGAGAATTCTGGGAGTTGAAGTCCACAAGTCTTAAAGCTGCCAAGTTTGAAGACTTCTGGTGTAGAGCAACATCATTATAATTCTTGAGACAAACAATAAAGGCAAGCAACTGCTTTCTACCAGGTGCTTATGTGTTTCCCAAAGAAACCATTTAGGTACCAGATTAGAGAAATCTGGTACCTGAATAGTAGTGTATCCACAGTCTCTGCAGCTTCAACCTACAAGTATTCACTTGCCCACCTACAAATCTGTAGTTAATTTCTGGACTTCAATACACCATCCATAGCTGTTTTTGAATTGGTGCCCTCCTTCCCCAATTTCTCTAACTGCATAGTCTCGTAGTCATTGAATAGCATGGCTCTTTCCTTGATGTAGTTTATACATTTACATATGTGGGGAGGTGAGGATGGGGAACCAGATTGGAGAAGCTGGAACAAGTGTGCATGATTGTGGCTCATTCCTAGAGGGAAAAAAATCAGGATTTTAGGACAGGAAGGCTGCGCATCTATTTAAAGCAGTGGTTCCCAACCTTTTTTTGACCATGCCCCACCTAAGCATCCCTAAAATCCTGATGCCCCCCCCACCCCACCCCGTGGCATATAATTCTTACTATTCAAAAAGTGAACTCACGCGGAGGAAGCCTTAAACCAAGTTAACTTGGTTTAAACAAGGTTCCAATTGCCCCCATTAAAAATAAAATCCCCCCCCGCGGGGCGTGGGCCCCACGTTGGGAACCACTGATTTAAAGTATCTAATAAGGAAGCAGATACTGGTTATGTCCTCCTCGACCACGGAGTCCTGACTCTGTCCCCCTCTTCCAGGATAACCAGCCTCACAAGGCTGTTGTCCTGTGCGCAGCGTCAGGGAAAGAGGCAACCTCATCGGAAATGGGGACTTTTAGTACCAAAGAGCCCTTTTCCGTGGAAAAGGCCTCACAATCCTTCGCGCGTCACTCAGGAAAAGAGGCGCTGGGCGCAAAGCGCGATATAAAGTCGCGCGGGACAAAACGTGGCGGCTTGCAAGTCACGCGTCTGAACAATCCGGCCGGCAGTCCCAGGACTAGGCAGCCGCCTCTCCAAATTAATGGCAACGCTGCGTCTTTGCGCGCGCTCGAAGCGCCGGGCGTTGCAACTGAGGGGGCTTCCCATCCTCCCCAATGGCAGCCGACCCGCCCCCCTCCCCCAACCAAAGGGTCGGTGGGGCCCCGACGGCCAGCCAGGGGCTCGCGTGGCTGGGTCGAGCCGCCGCCGCCGCCTTCTAATTGGCCCGAGAAGCCGGCACGCTCCCAGCCGCTCCGATAAGCTCAAGCGTGCCAAAAAGCGGGCAGGCGTGGCGACGGCCGGTGGGAGGAAGGGAGAGGAGAACCCCCTCCCCCCATGCAGCCCAGAAGGGGAAATCCCACACTGGGCCACAGAGCGCCACACACACATATATATAGGAGCCCCGCGGCAGGCGTGTGCCCAGTCCCCAGCTCGCTTCCCCTGCCGTCGGGGAAGGCGCGCTCCTCTCCTCTCCTCTCCTCTCCTCTCCTCTCCTCTCGCCTCCAGCCTGGGCTCCTTTCCTAGGCAGAGCTTCGGCGTCGGCTCAGGTAAGCAGAAGCATCCCGCCGCCTCTGGGCGGAGATGCTGAAGTTCTCTTCGAAGCGGCCTCTTCCCCGCAGCGGGCAGCAGAGAGGAACCGCGCTCTGCTTATGCGCAGAGGCCTCCCTGAGAGAAGCAACCCAAGTGCCGCGGAGAGGGCCTGTAAGCCGAGCCGCCTTCGGGGAACGGAGGAAGGAAGGGAGGCCTGGGGAGCCTCCGCCTTCCTTGGCGGGTCCTTCTCCTTCCCCGCGCGCGCTCGGGCCAAGGGGCCCTTTTAGCCGGGTTGGGTCTCTCCGGGCAGCTTATCTAACGGGGCCTCCTCCCTCTCCGCTCTCCCCTCAGGATGCCACCGCAGACGGCCTCTTCGCCAGCCTCGCGGGAGACGAGCGAGGGAGGGACGCCCTCCTGGGCCATCTCGGACGACGACGACAACGACAGCGGCGCCTCCTCCTCCTCCTCTCCCTTGCGCGCCGCTGCCTCCGCCGCCCGCCCGCCCGCCTCCCCAGCTCCTGGCCTGCTTGCACTGGAGGCCGCGGGCGAGCGGTCCTGCGAGGGAGGCGGCGCCTTCAAGGCCAGAAGCCGTCGAGGCCGCGGCAAGGGCAAGAGCGACGGTCTCGCGGGGGTGTCGGGCAGAGCCAAGCGGAGCCGGCGCGCCAAAGCCAACGACCGCGAGCGCAACCGGATGCACAACCTGAACTCGGCACTGGATGCGCTGCGCGGCGTCCTGCCCTCCTTCCCCGACGACGCCAAGCTGACCAAGATCGAGACGCTCCGCTTTGCCCACAATTACATCTGGGCGCTCGCCGAGACTCTCCGCCTGGCCGATCAGAGCGCGCTGGCCCGACCCAGCCAGGAGGCCGCTTTCCCAGGGGCCGGCAGCCCCGAAATCCCCGTCGCTTGGCTCTGTCCCTGGGACTCGCCCGGCTCGCAAGAGAGCAGCCTCAGCCCGAGTGACTCCGCGGAGGAGGCGCGCATTTTCCGTCCTCCCTGTCTCAGGCTCCCCACTCAGGCGGCCTTTCCGGACTTCGTCTGAACTCTGTGCTTTGCGCAAGAGGTCGAACCAGGGCCAGGATCCCGGGGGGTGGGGGGACGGGGACGGGGACGGACTCTGGTGGTTGCTTGCCGCACAGGGCTACTAGCGAAGGGAGAAGAATCCCTCCCTTCAGAGCCCCTTAGCCTTTGCCTTAAATAGGAAGTTTCTGTCCACTTCCCTGCACTTTCCCCAAAGTCCTTCCTTTCTCTTCCTTTCCCCGAGGAAGATTCTAGCGCTTAGGGCAGGGCAGATTGAAAGAATTGGGATTCAGCGCCGAAGGGATTTCTTCCCTGGTGTGATTGAACCATAAAACCTGGCGGTCTGATTTGATATATGGAACGCTTGCCTTAACAGGCTCTGGGATTCAGTTGCTGGCTGTTAAAATACTACAACAGTATTTCTGTAGTATGATTCCACTGCAGCTGAAAACTTTTGGGGTATCCTTAAATTATTCAATGAAGTATACTCATCTTATTGAAGCTGGTTTTGCCAAGATTTTTTTGCTAGTGTGCGTTCCAGACTAATTGATCATTCTGGGCTGTCTGGAGGAAGCAAGAATCCCTAGGGAAGTCTGCTTTAAACCTAGCTCTTAGACTCTCCTTTAAACTCTGGAATGAAGTTTTGTCAAGCTCTGCTAATTAAGGTCTTCTTAAAAATTGACCTACGCCTCTCTTGGAAAGGTTGCCTCGCTTTATGTTGAGTAGGTAGAGCTGGGCAAGCCTACTCAGGCACACATACTGGTGAGTTTAGTGAGACAAAATGAGATAACTCCCTCCCAATACCTGTCTTTCTCAAGTTAGAGAACCTTTCCATCTTCGAGGGGTGTCCAGGTGATACAATAGCACTTTTGAAACAATTTGTGTGAACAGCCTGCTAAGAATGTGAGGTGGAAGCACAATCCCATCAATTTAAGTATGCACTCAGTTCTTCTTAACATTGAAATAAATAGGATTTAAGTCTTGGTTGGGTTGGGCAATGGATATCCTTTGTTCCCACCTCCAGCCAATCAGCTGTGTGCTGAATATAGCTCTTTAAAAGTTGCTGAGTTCAGCTCAGAACTGTCTTATACTTCAGGGCTTTGCCACTTTGCCCAATTGGGAAGCAAATTAATTCTGAACATCAAATTTCCGTCCCTTCTTTTGAAAGAAATCCTCTCTGTGTGTTGAAGGATGGATAAACCAGCCTTTTTACATTATTCTCAAATCACCCAGAGAATACTTAACCAAGAGCACTTAATATAAACTATGAAGCCGTTTTTTTCTTTTAACTATTCTGTGAGAGAATGATGTGCAGTGCAATTGTTCTATACATGCCTACTCAAACCTAACTCGCCTTGCATTTAATGAGATTTATTGGGACCAGTTGGTTCCGAAGTAGGCAGATTTAAACTGGGAAAGAAGGAGAGTAGCATTTTTCTTTTGAATGTTGCTTTTCTTGAAGAATACTTTGTTGGGACCCAGCTGCATGGCAGCAACTAGCTGACTTTAAAAAACTGAAAAGTATTTAAATAGGAAATTTCAGGGCTGTAGGCAAGACTGGGAATTACTGTATGTCCTTGAAGAAGGCAATGGCAAACCACTTCTGTTTGGTTACCAAGAAATTATATGAACCTCTGTAAACATTAGAGGTGGGTTTCAGCAGGTTCTGACCAATTTTTCAGTAGTTCGGAGAACCGGTAGTAAAAATTCTGACTGGCCCTGCTCCCATCTATTCTCTGCCTCCCAAGTCCCGGCTGATGGGGAGGAAATGGGGATTTTGCAGTAACTTTCCCCTGGAGTGGGGTGGGAATGGAGATTTTACAGTATCCTTCCTCTGCCACACCCATCAAGCCACACCCACAGAACCGGTAGTAAAAATTTTTGAAACCCACCACTGGTCATCAGAAGTTGAGGTGATTATATCAACTTATCGAGGACTACAAATGGATGAAAGCCAGTTTGGTATAGTTGTTAAGAGGCCAGACTAGAAACTGAGAGGCTGAATCCTACTTCCAATTTAGACACAAATCTGGGCCAGTCACACGCTCAGCCATAAGAAGAAGTCAAGGGTAAACAAGTCCTGAAAAGTTTGCCAGGAAAATGGCCTGGGCTTGTAGCCAGGAGCCAAGAATGACATGACACAAAGCAATCAAGATATACGGCTCCTCCATTTTCTCTTTTTGTGTGTGTTATTTGATTGTCTTTTTTCTTTCTATCTTGCCTTCCATCCGTTCCCCATCCCTGTAGAGTGAAAGATCACTCTAGAGATGCATGCTACAAGCACTTCCAGACACTTCCAAAATGAAGCTGTCGCCACCTCTGACTTAGAGGAATCAATAGCTCAGTCCATGAAATAAACAGCACAATCTATTCCCCTGAGAATGAGAAATAGCAAATGAATAAACTTAAATTAGTATGTGTTATTCTGGAATAATGACTATTAAGATGTTTTGTTTTGATCTTGAGTTCCTCTTGTAACTAAGAAATTTGTGTGTGTGTGTGTGAGAGAGAGAGAGAGAGAGAGAAATCAGAAATGCCTATTCCTTTTAGGCAAAACTTCCTATTTTCCTTTTTCTACGGAGAGATTTTAATTTATAAAAAATTCTCATATTTATTGATTACATTATAGAACAAAGATATATGTGTATATATATAAATTTATTAAAAGTTTGGTACCTAAGATTATAAATTATATGTTTTGGAGAACGGTGATGGGAAAGATTAAAATTAATATTCATTAGTGATGGGGCATTGCATTTTGTTTGGAAATCTTTATTTGCCACTTTTCAATCTTCACAAGCACAGGGGAGTTTTGAATGGCACTCAGTTCTGGCTTGGGGCACGTTTGGGTGGAAAAGGTTGGTATTTTTTGCTTATCTTTTCCAGAAATAAAAGTCACCTTTGAAATCTTCAATTTTGAGTATTCATTGTGTATGTGGAGAAACATTTACTTTTGAGTAAAGGTGACTCGGGATTTTTGCTCCAAGCAACTTGACTGCTTTGGAGTTACAGCCACTTCTGATGCGACTTCCATAGTCTTCTCCACTGCCTTTTACAAGCAGACAAGAAAACCTACACTTTTCAGTAGGTTTTCTCTTAATTGATGTCAGCTACCCATTTGAACAGGTTGTCCACCCATTCTCCTTAGTTTCTGTTTAAAATAAATGGGATTAATAGAATTTTACTGGGCCCTATCTAACAAAATGAAATTCAATATAGAAAAAAGTAAAGTCTTACACTTAGGCAAAAAAAACCAAAAATACACTTATAGACTGGGTGAAACCAGACTTAATAGAGTAAATGTGAGAGGGATAGTAGTGGACAACCAGTTTAAATATGAGGCAGCAGTGTGCGGTGGCAGCCAAAAAAGCCAATGCAATCCTAAATTGCATTAACAGAGAGATACAATTAAGATCAGGTAATACCACTCTATAAAGCCTTAGTAACACCACAACTAGAATACTGCATCCAGTTTTGATTACCATACTATAAAAAATGTTGAGATTCTAGAAAAAGTGCAGAGAAGAGCAACCAGGAAGATTAGGGGACTGGAGACTAAAACGTGAAGAACATTACAGGAACTGGGCATGGCTAGTCTAGTGAAGAGAAGGACCAGGGGAGACGTGATAGTGGTGTTCCAATATTTGAGTAGCTGCTACAGAAAGGAAGGGGTCAAGCTTTTTTCCAAAGCACCTGAAGGCTAGACAAGGAATAATGGATGGAAACTGAACAAGAAGAGATTCAGCTTGGAAATAAGCAAATATTTTCTGTCAGGGCAATCAACCAATGGAATAGCTTGCCTTCAGAAGTTGTGGGAGCTTCATCACTGGAAGCTTTCAAGAAGAGACTGGACTGCCATCTTTCAGAAATTGTGTAGGGTCTCCTACTTGGGTGGGAGGTTGGACTAGATGACCTACAAAGTCCCTTCCAACTGTTAATCTGTTAAAATGATATGTACTATAAAATGGGGAAAAACGCAGGATGGAAGTTTGTTTATGTCTACATGCCAAAGAAAAGTTAGTGCTACTTCAGAATTGTGTGGACAAATAGACAACAGGAAATCAGAACTGGCTGTAGTGGTTAATTATGTCTCATAAAACTAAAGCGCGGGAAATCACATTTAATGTAAATTTGATCCAATGTGTTTTGAAATATGAATGTTTGTTTGTTCGTTTTGTTTTGTTTTGTTTACATTTATATCCCGCCCTTCTCCGAAGACTCAGGGCGGCTTACAGTGTGTAAGGCAATAGTCTCATTCTATTTGTATATTTACAAAGTCAACTTATTGCCCCCCCCAACAATCTGGGTCCTCATTTTACCTACCTTATAAAGGATGGAAGGATGAGTCAACCTTGGACCTGGTGGGACTAGAACCTGCAGTAATTGCAGGCAGCTGTGTTTTAATAACAGGCTTCTTACAGCCTGAACCACACCTATGTCAATTTCCAGTATTCTGTTGAGTAGATGTTCTACCCACCTCCTCTAAAGGATCCCTGTAGGAAATAAAAATAGAAAACCCAAATAGATCGATATTATTTTATTTATTTATTTATTTATTAATCGTATTTATATACCGCCCTATCTCCCGAAGGACTCAGGGCGGTTCACAGGCATTTAAAAACATATAAATATAAATACAGAATAAAAACAATTAAGAAACTTATTTGAAAGCCCGTTAATTAAAATATACAAATAAAACCCAATTAAAACCCATGAATTTAAAACCTAGCTCAGTCCTGCACAATTAAATAAATATGTTTTAAGCCCGCCGGAAGGTCCAAGGTCCGAAGCTGGCGGAGTCCGGGGAAGTTCGCTCCAAAGGGTGGAGCCCCACAGAGAAGGCCCTTGCCCTGGGCGCCGCCAGACGACATTGCCTTGCTGACGGCACCCTGAGGAGACCCTCTCTGTGAGAGCGCACGGGTCGGTGAGAGGTATTCGTAGCAGTAGGCGGTCCCGTAAGTAACCCGCCCAATGCCATGGAGCGCTTTAAAGGTGGTCACCAAGACCTTGAAGCGCACCCGAAGGCCACAGGTAGCCAGTGCAGTCTGCGCAGGATGGTGTTATACGGGAGCCACGAGGGGCTCCATCTATCACCCGCGCAGCCGCGTTCTGGACTAACTGCAGCCTCCGGACGCCCTTCAAGGGGAGCCCCATGTAGAGAGCATTGCAGTAATCCAGGCGAGACGTCACGAGTGCGTGAGTGACCG
Source organism: Ahaetulla prasina (assembly GCF_028640845.1). Taxonomy (NCBI): domain Eukaryota; kingdom Metazoa; phylum Chordata; class Lepidosauria; order Squamata; family Colubridae; genus Ahaetulla; species Ahaetulla prasina. The sequence continues at coordinate 21,229,601 of NC_080544.1, forward strand.
TGCATAGGGCATCCCGGTCCAGAAAGGGGCGCAACTGGCGTACCAGGCGAACCTGGTAGAACGCTCTCCTGGAGACGGCCGTCAAATGGTCTTCTAGAGACAGCCGTTCATCCAGGAGGACGCCTAAGTTGCGGACCCTTTCCATCGGGGCCAATGACTCGCCACCGATGGTCAGCCGCGGATTAAGCTGACTGTACCGGGATGCCGGCATCCACAACCACTCTGTCTTGGCGGGATTGAGCTTGAGCCTGTTTCTCCCCATCCAGATATTATCTTGAGAATGGACTGTGCATATCCTTAGTGTGCCTGAATCTCTCCTTTTGGTATCTTCATAGGGTTTATTTTCTTACAGGAACTTAGTGCAAAAAGTTGGCTTTCTTGTTCCATTGTACGGGGCTGTAAGTAAACAGATAGGAGTCAGGCATGATCTAGAAACCAGAAGACCATGAGTTTGTCCTTGTTTAAGCACAAAGCTAGCTTGATGACCTTGGGTTGTCTCTGAGCCCTAGGAAGAAAAAGATAGGGGCAAACCATTTCTGAAATCTCACCAAAAAAGCTGCAAGACTTATCCAGATAGTTGCTAGGTGTCATAGTTGCTAGGTGTTTGGGGGTGGCTGACCAGAAGGCACCCACCCCCCAAAAATAAAATAATTGCAAATTTCCTGGAAGATGAATATATATCATGGGTGGAATTAATAAGTCATTATATTTTAAATACGGCATGAAATATGGGCATTCCCTTAAGTTATAACATAGCCTTTCAATATTATTCTCATAACAATGTAGGAAGAATGTGAGAAGGATTTTCTTTTTCTGTTGGTTCTGTTCTGCCCCATGGTTTATTTTGTAGCCTCTAATACCAAAACTCTTTCCAGTGGTCCTGAAGCTGCTATTTTTTTCCCTTTGCCCATTAAGATGCCACTATGCAAATGAATATGATCTATTCTTGACCAATCTCATGTCTATGAAAAAGAATGTTCCCCACTGATAGTTTTTAAGTGTAACTAGACAATTTATGCCCTATTGGGTCATTATTTCAGAGATATTTCCTTACCTAAAGAGAGAAACAGAATGACCAAGGATGGGCAAAAAAACATTGTGCATTGTCAGCTTCCCCGTTGATTTTGTTGTGGCCTGCCAGCTGTCAGTGGAGCTGGTGGCAAATTCAGACAGTGAGAAGGTTGGAGAGGAACTTGGGCCAGTCCTGGAGTTTGGGGAAGGCTCTGATGGGTGCTCTGCGTTGGAGGCAGAGATAGGGCCAGGGCCGTCCGACATTTATCAGCTGCCTTCAGAGTCAGAGATAAGTGGGGAAGAAGAATAGCTGGAGCCTGTTCCAGATGTGTGTATGCACAGAGCTGTCAGGAGAAGGGAACAACTAAGGAACAAGGGTCGATTTGGAAGTAAAGGCACAAGGGGACGCTGAATGGCCCCTCCCATAGGAGTAAATAGGAGCAAAAGTGGAGTTGTGTTTGCAGGAGACAATTAGTTTGCTTATTATTGTGAAGTTTTGCTTATCTGAGTTTGTGCCTCACAGAGACTCCTCGCCAGGTATTTCATTTTACAGTGTTGCGACTGGAAGCTCTCTGTCTGGCAACTATCCAAGGACTGATAATGTCTGTTTTTGCAATTAAACATTGAAAGGCTTATTGCTGGGACTTTTCTGGATGTGAATGTTAGGAATTCACATTAACCAAATAAAAAGGGTTTTTTTCGGGCCAAGGAGTTTGTTTTGTGATTCTGTTAAGCCTGGGTCAGAACATATTTTTCCTTGTAGGAAATGACTAGATGACTTGGAAATGATGATGTGTCCATGAATAGAATAGAATAGAGTAGAGTAGAGTAGAGTAGAGTAGAGTAGAATAGAATAGAATAGAATAGAATAGAATAGAATAGAATAGAATAGAATTCTTTATTGGCCAAGTGTGATTGGACACAAAAGGAATTTGTCTTGGTGCATACGCTCTCAGAGTACATAAAAGAAAGGTTACATTTGTCAAGAATCATAAGGTACAACACTTAATGATAGTCATACGGAACAAATAAGCAATCAAATCATATTAGGAAACAATATCAATATAAATCGTAAGGATACCAGCAACAAGGTTACAGTCGTACAGTCATAAGTGGAAGGAGATGGGTGATGGGAAAGATGAGAAGATTAATAGTGCAGATTTAGTAAATAGTTTGACAGTGTGGAGGGAGTTATTTGTTTAGTAGAGTGATGGCATTTGAGAAAAAACTGTTCTTGTGTCTAGTTGTTATGGTGTGCAGTGTCTATAGTGTCGTTTTGAGGGTAGGAGTTGAAACAGTTTATGTCCAAGATGCAAGGGGTCTGTAAATATTTTCACTGATCACTGTAGCATGGCACTACTGAAGTGGCCACAACTTGACAAATTTAAATCCTCCAGGAGTCATGGGTCCTGAATTTTGGAAGCGTTCTTTAAATTAGTCCATTTGAGGTGTGTTGATTTAAAAATGGTTGCCCTATGATGCATCATTTCACCCAGTTGAAAGTTACAAACAGACACATGACTTTTACTAATACATACTGGTAGATATTAGTGATAGCATTCCCTTAAGTTATAACATAGCCTTTCAATATTATTCTCATAACAATGTAGGAAGAATGTGAGAAGGATTTTCTTTTTCTGTTGGTTCTGTTCTGCCCCATGGTTTATTTTGTAGCCTCTAATACCAAAACTCTTTCCAGTGGTCCTGAAGCTGCTATTTTTTCCATTTGCCCATTAAGATGCCACTATGCAAATGAATATGATCTATTCTTGACCAATCTCATGTCTATGAAAAAGAATGTTCCCCACTGATAGTTTTTAAGTGTAACTAGACAATTTATGCCCTATTGGGTCATTATTTCAGAGATATTTCCTTACCTAAAGAGAGAAACAGAATGACCAAGGATGGGCAAAAAAACATTGTGCATTGTCAGCTTCCCCGTTGATTTTGTTGTGGCCTGCCAGCTGTCAGTGGAGCTGGTGGCAGATTCGGACAGTGAGAAGGTTGGAGAGGAACTTGGGCCAGTCCTGGAGTTTGGGGAAGGCTCTGATGGGTGCTCTGCGTTGGAGGCAGAGATAGGGCCAGGGCCGTCCGACATTTATCAGCTGCCTTCAGAGTCAGAGATAAGTGGGGAAGAAGAATAGCTGGAGCCTGTTCCAGATGTGTGTATGCACAGAGCTGTCAGGAGAAGGGAACAACTAAGGAACAAGGGTCGATTTGGAAGTAAAGGCACAAGGGGACGCTGAATGGCCCCTCCCATAGGGAGTAAATAGGAGCAAAAGTGGAGTTGTGTTTGCAGGAGACAATTAGTTTGCTTATTATTGTGAAGTTTTGCTTATCTGAGTTCGTGCCTCACAGAGGCACCTCGCCAGGTATTTCATTTTACAGTGTTGCGACTGGAAGCTCTCTGTCTGGCAACTATCCAAGGACTGATAATGTCTGTTTTTGCAATTAAACATTGAAAGGCTTATTGCTGGGACTTTTCTGGATGTGAATGTTAGGAATTCACATTAACCAAATAAAAAGGGTTTTTTTCGGGCCAAGGAGTTTGTTTTGTGATTCTGTTAAGCCTGGGTCAGAACATATTTTTCCTTGTAGGAAATGACTAGATGACTTGGAAATGATGATGTGTCCATGAATAGAATAGAGTAGAGTAGAGTAGAGTAGAGTAGAATAGAATAGAATAGAATAGAATAGAATAGAATAGAATAGAATAGAATAGAATAGAATAGAATTCTTTATTGGCCAAGTGTGATTGGACACAAAAGGAATTTGTCTTGGTGCATACACTCTCAGAGTACATAAAAGAAAAGTTACATTTGTCAAGAATCATAAGGTACAACACTTAATGATAGTCATACAGAACAAATAAGCAATCAAATCATATTAGGAAACAATATCAATATAAATCGTAAGGATACCAGCAACAAGGTTACAGTCGTACAGTCATAAGTGGAAGGAGATGGGTGATGGGAAAGATGAGAAGATTAATAGTGCAGATTTAGTAAATAGTTTGACAGTGTGGAGGGAGTTATTTGTTTAGTAGAGTGATGGCGTTTGAGAAAAAACTGTTCTTGTGTCTAGTTGTTATGGTGTGCAGTGTCTATAGCGTCGTTTTGAGGGTAGGAGTTGAAACAGTTTATGTCCAAGATGCAAGGGGTCTGTAAATATTTTCACTGATCACTGTAGCATGGCACCACTGAAGTGGCCATAACTTGACAAATTTAAATCCTCCAGGAGTCATGGGTCCTGAATTTTGGATGCGTTCTTTAAATTAGTCCATTTGAGGTGTGTTGATTTAAAAATGGTTGCATTTTTATGATGCATCATTTCACCCAGTTGAAAGTTACAAACAGACACATGACTTTTACTAATACATACTGGTAGATATTAGTGATAGCAGTGGCGGTAGTAATAATATTAACAAATTTCCATATACTCGTTACTTCCATTTATAAAATTAAAGCAAGAAGTAAAAGCGAGACTACATAGAGTAACAGAGATGATGTATAGGTGCTGTCGTGTCCCACTCCTCCGCTGACGGCCGGGTCAGGGAAATCCGAATCAGGCTTGCCTCTGCAGCTCTGCCCAAAGTCCTAGCAAAGTCCTCAGAGCATGCAGGAGACCAGTAAGTGACTTCAGCAAGATAAGTTCGACTTTGCCTGACTCAAAGACTGCCAGAAAACAGATCCTTTATATAGGCCATGGGGTGTGGCTCCATGACTCAGCACTCATTAAGGCCTGCCCCTCCCTTCCTTCTGTTGCCTCCGCCTATCCAGTCTTCTGATGCGAGGGTCACTCCAATCAGCTGTTGGAAGTAAACTTTCCTCAGGCTCACATGCTGTGGAGGAGGGGGAGGGGTCTAGCTGCTCCGTTTGCCTGGGCATGGAGCCAGGGCTGGGGCCGGGGGATGCTCCCTCCTCTGCAGCCTGCTTGGGTATGGAGCCAGGGCTGGGACCGGGAGGTGCCCCCTCCTCTGCAGCTTGTCTGGGCATGGAGCCAGGGCTGGGGCTGGGAGGCATACATTCCTCCGTGTTTGGGAGCAGATAAGCAGACCCCGGCTGCGGTGAGAGCGGACAAGACACAACAGGTGCATGAGAATTATTTGCACCACAAGCAGTGCTATTGGGAGAGCTATCGGAGTATCAAAGGTCGGTGAGACGAGGGGTCTGGCATAACATAATCTCTCATTCATTCTATCATATGATATGTGAATAATGTGTTGGCTGCAGGCAACACCTGTAGGGTTGCCCTTCACATTTTCTCAGCCATCTGATCAGAAGAAGGACAAACGTCAGTAGGTCAGTAGGAAGCATTGCAATGCAAAAGATGATGGCAAATAGGATTTTGCTTGATTCTTGTTTGGTAGTTTCTCCTCAAGAAAAAAAAGTCATAAAAACACACCTCAAAATTCCAGATGGTCCCAACAGCTCACAAAAGTTGAGGAGCCTACAAGAGCTGGAGGCTACGTTTAGAGTATGAAGTTGTAAACAGTTTCTTTCCAATTAATATCAATATTATTCAGATAAAAAAAATGGAAAAAAGGAAAGAAATGGGTTATATATGTAAAATTGTACGAATAAGATTTATAACTGGAATGATGGAATCTAGGGAAAATATGTCAAATTATATAAAAATGGAAAATTGGGTTTATTTTTTAAAAAAATTAGAATTGAGAAATAGAAATGAATGATTTTAATGTTATATACTTAAGTGAATTGTAGTATAATATATTTGATTGTACTATTTGGTTAAGATGATAAAAAAGAAATGGAAAAGAGGGAAGGAAATGGGTTATATATGTAAAACTGTATGAATATTAATATTTATAATTGGAATAATGGAATTTAGAGGAAATATTTGATATATTGTGAAAAGGGAGCAATGGGACAACATTTGAAGAAGATGATTTAGAGTTAGGGTTAGATTTTAGAAAAATGACTGACTTTCAACTTGAAAAAAGTAAGGAGAGGGGTGGAAAAAGAAAAATGTATTAAGATTAGAGATTAGGGCGAATGGTAATATTGCTTATATATCAGAAGAAACAGAAGGAAAATAAAACAAAAAAATTAGAGAGAAAGAATATTATAACAAAAAGTGAAATATATAAAGTGGTGCTGGAGAAAACTAAAAGCGGTACAAATTTTGACTCGGCCAATACTCTGTTCAGAAAAAATGTATTGTTTGTTTGTATGTGAAAAGAACAAGAAAAAACTTCTGTAAAAAAATATCAATATTATTACCCTTGGGCTTCAATGAAATGCAGGCAGCAAATTTTGGACATTTTAAAAGCAGGCTTAAGACTCTGTCTGTATATATTAGTAATTGAATATATGTTCCCCACCTAATCAAGGAAATGGAACTGCCAATTTCATAGCACCTCTTGTGCTGCCACCAAAGTGCATTACAATTCCGCAAAAGTGTCTCAGTTTATCTCCAGGATGGCATATGACACTAATCAAAACATGGACAAAGGTTGAATAGCTAACATATATGTTGTTCCATTCTCGGGGATTTGATTGAATAGGCTAAGATTAATGGATGATTAGGCATGCTTGCCGGGCTCAGTGGAAGAGTAACAATTGTACCAGGAGCCTTCAGGCACAGCAAGTTATAGCTACAACCTGGGGAAATGACAGCAAGAAAAGGCAGCAATTCATACAAATTAGGCAGAGTGCTAAACCTCTCCTTATATGAGATTGCAGGAGACATTTCAAGGGATGACTAGCCATCATGAGCAAGGCCTCTTCACTTTTAGAGGACAGGCAGAGCATTGAAAATCTAGGTTAGGAGACACCTCTCCCCTCAGGGCTTGCAAGAAGCAAGAGTTAAGGGAAGGGAAAGACAGCATAAATGCTGAAATTTTAGGAGTGATGCCAGAAAAAAGGAACAATGAGGGGCTTTAAAATATATGCTGATATCTATTGAGTTCGAGGAGAATTGTTACCAGCAAGTAAGTAGAACATAGAATCATAGGGCTGGAAGGGACCTTGCAGGTCTTCTAGCCCAACCCCTTACTCAAGGCAGGCACCTACTACCATCGTAGTCAAATTCATTGATTAATTGTTCTCACTACCAGAAAATTTCTCCATACTTCTAGGTTCTCTCTTTAACAGGCTTTTATCCATTACTTCTCTTTATGCCCTTTTGTGATTTGGAGAATTAGTCACTCCCCTCTTCTCTGTGGCAGCCCCTCAAGTACTGGAAGACTGATATTAAACGTAAAGGTAAAGGTTCCCCTTGCACATACGTTCGTTAGTCGTTCCCGACTCTAGGGGGCGGTGCTCATCTCCGTTTCAAAGCCAAAGAACCAGCGCTGTCTGAAGACGTCTCTGTGGTCATGTGGCCGGCATGACTAAATGCCAAAGGCACATGGAATGCTGTTACCTTCCCACCAAAGGTGGTCCCTATTTTTCTACTTGCATTTTTTACGTGCTTTCGAACTGCTAGGTTGGCAGAAGCTGGGACAAGTAATGGGAGCTTGCCCCGTTACGCGGCACTAGGGATTCGAACCGCTGAACTGCCGACCTTCTGATCGACAAGCTCAGTGTCTTAGCCACTGAGCCACCGTGTCTCCTAAATTGATATTATGATATTAATACTAGACCAGGGGTCGGCAACCTTAAACACTCAAAGAGCCACAAAGGTCCTAACCAGAAGCCCCCCATTTAATTCTGGAGCCGACCGGAAGTCCAGTTCCCCCACCATAGAGTCTTCTCCTAGCACGTCTTCTCCTAGAGTCTTCTCCTAGACGTCCTTTTTCCTCTACCTGTCCTAACCGTAAGCTCTATCAAATGTGGAGCCAACCAGTGACAGGGAGCCACAGCAGAGGAATGGAAGAGCCACATGTGGCTCCAGAGCTGCAGGTTGCTGACCCCTGTAGTAGACTGATATTATGTCACCCTTAATCCTTCTCTTCCATAGACTACTAGACATACCTACCTTCCTGAACTGTTGATCATGCAATTTAGCCTGCAGACCCTCTATCATTTTTGTTGCTTTTCTCTGCATTTCCCCTTCTGCGTCCAAATGTTCTTTAGAATTTGAGTCTTCAGATTGATGCTTGGGTCAGTAATAGTATCCACTGATATATATTTTTTTGTTTCACTTGTCGGCTTAAAAAAAAAGAAAAAAGATGAGAAGCTTGCAGGCTGCAAAGCAAAACGTCGACTTCCAACGTCCCCTTTGCTTCCAAGAGGGCCATCATTCCCAGAGCCTTTCTTAAGAATTAGTAAGGGTGGCATGACCTCAACAGCCTAAATGCATCTAACAGGCTAGAAAGCTTGGAAATTTCACCTGTAAATCCTTAAGCAGAATCTTTCTGACAGTTGTGGGGGTAAGAACTGCTCCTCTCCTAGAGCAAGGGTCTCCGACCTTGGTCCCTTTAAGACTTGTGGACTGGCTGAGGGACTCTGGGAGTTGAAGTCCACAAGTCTTAAAGGGACCAAGGTCGGAGACCCCTGTCCTAGAGCAAGTAGGCAAAAACAAAACAAAACAACCAGCTATTGTGCCAGTTAAAGGAAGTAGAGAACATTCTTTTTTTTTTTTTATTATTTAATTTTGTCATAACAGTATACATAAACATTGTCAAAAGTAAAAAACATATCATGAAGAAAATATATATATATATATAAGTAAAGAATATGCATTAGCTATATTAATTTGATATAATAAAGGGAACAATAGGACAGGAACGGTAGGCACTTTTGTGCTCTTATGCACGCCCCTTATTTATTTATTTATTTATTTATTTATTTATTTGCTTGAATTTTGCATTCAAGCAAAATCAATATTTCACTGCGGCTGTCTATCGCTGTGTATGAGAAACTGATTTGTGCCCTGTTGGGCTCTTTCTTTCATTCAGGAGGGAGAAGCTGTGGGTCTCCAAATCCTAGATAACATGGCCAACAGTACATGCCAGTGGTTCTCAATCTTTTCTTCATCCAAGACTCCCTTTAAACATCTTTTGTGACCACGGCCAAGGCTTCTCAAGATTAAATCATAACATTTCTTCAAGCCTTCACAAACTCCCTATGGTAACATCATGCTCCCATCCCACCCCCGGGATCCATGGACTACAGTTGAGAACCACTGGTATAGGATGCTGGGAGAAATAAGAAAAAAACTGATTGGTGGGTAGATCAGCCTCCCGGAATACCCCCAATCAGCTGTTCCCAGAGGTGAATTTTAGCAACAGGTTTATTTTATTTATTTATTTATTTTTGTCACAACAGTATACACAAACAATTGTCATAGATAAAACAACATATTTTGAAGAAAATATACTAATATGTATAAAAATATGCATCAACTATATCAATTTGATATGATGAAGGGAACAATAGGACAGGAACGGTAGGCACTTTTGTGCTCTTATGCACGCCCCTTAGTTCCTTGGTTGTGAGCTCTGTGTCTTGCTTTTTTTGGCTTTTTTTTTCTGCCTCTGAAACTCTGTTTCAGAAAAAAACTTTTTTCTGCCTCTGAAAGCCTCCAAAACAGAACTTCAGAAAAAAAAAGCCTCTGAAGCTCTGTTTGGGGGCTTTTTTTCTGAAGCTCTGTTTGGGGGCTTTTCTTCTGAAGCTTCTTTCAGCCTCTGAAACCTCCATTTGAGAAGCTGCGTGGGGCTACATTCAGAGTATAAGACGCACCCAGATTTTCACCCTCTTTTTTGGGGGAAAAAGGTGCATTTTATACTCCAAAGAATACGGTAGTTAAACTAATATTATCATACTTAAACAAATAAAGCACACACTTTATGTAAATTGTGCAACCTCCCTCATTGAAAACATAATGAAAGCCCGGTCTTCAATAATTTCAGTGTTTCCTAATAGTGAAGAAGTGTACTATACCGTTACACTGAATTATATTTTTGGCTCTCCTCATCTGTCACTGAGGTTTAGGCATGTTAATGGTTTATTTGATATAGACATGTGGTGTGTTTGTCAAAAGCAGTCCAGACATGTTTCTGAACCTTCCTGCTTAACGAAGTTTGAGTATTGGTAGATACTGGAAATAGGAAACTTGGTGAATCTTCCATTGTTGCAGCAACGACATTGACAAGATCGATTCCTTCTTGGCCAGAAGTTCAGGAATGAAGTGGATGGAAGTAGATGCTAGGAATATATTGTTCACTATTAGACAGGGATAAATATGGCTTCAACACCTGTCCCAGGTGGCATCATAGTCCAATGTCTTGAATAAACACATAGGGTTTATTAAGATATATGGATCATCCAAAATGTGTCTTAGCTAATACATTCTGTAGCTTGCTGTTCTCTAAATTATTGGAGAATTTGGCAAGATGAGGTCTAGCCAATTGCCATTCATGTCCTATATCTGTCTTTGTCCAATCAACTTTTTTGGTTTTTACCGAAAGAAGATGGTTGCTCCTCTTTTAGAGTCCCCCTTCCTTCTCTAAGTCTAAAGGTTTTGTCTGGGTTAAAGAATGCATAGCTTAAAAGCCATGAATCTTGGCTCCCCCCCTCCTTCCTTCAGCCTGCCCTCCTCCTCTTCCACCATTAACTCCCCAGTCTGAGTTTGTTCTAGGTAGATTTATGGGGCCTCTCCTTTCTCTGCCTTCTCCCACTGCCTCTTTGGCCATCCATCCCGTCAACAAAGGGAGGCTCCTGGGCCAAAAAGTCAATTGTCATGCTAACTGATGTCAGTTGGAGGCCTCTTGGCCAGCGAGTAAAGAGACCCTATTGAGGCAATTTGTAGAACAAAAGAAATTTGGTTATTTGGGGACAAAAGCACACGATGCACATATCGCACATCGCTTCCATGCTTCGCCCCTCTAAGAAAAAGCAGACTTGCAAAACTGCCGCTTAAACTAAGATGCCTGTCTGTCTAGGATGGTTTATAACCTGCCCCTCTGAATGGCTTTTGTAGGGCATTTATTTTTATGCTCCCCTGTTTCCCCACAGGAAAGCTTGATTATTTTCTACCACCCTCTTATTGCAATATGCCGTGGGATGTTGAGGACATATCATGAGCGCTTTCATAAACTGACAAATCAGTGGGTCGTTCTTAATAGCGAGAAGCTAGGTCTTCAACCCCTGAAGTCAGGAATTCAGCTACTTTAATGAAGAGATGAATGCTTATGTGAGGGATTTGGACTTGTGTTTCTTGAATGGTTGCCCTTTGACTCATTTCCCTACGATTGTCTGACAATGGAGGGAGGGTAGAGGAACGGAATCAAAAGAATGGAGGATGGGAGGCATATGTAGACATCTTGACCTGACACATTTACTGAGGAATACATCCCATTGATTTCAATGGGACACTTTTCTAGTCCAATGAATTTAGAGCCAAGGCATTAGCTAAAGGTTACAAATTAATGAATGCATACAGCGGAGGCTGGTGACCTGAAAAAGAATTGGTGGGTGACGGGGTCTTCAACCATTAGTCCACCTGCATATGCTCCAAGTTGACTCTCAGATTTACTCGCTCTCTTCTCCTGACCTTCATATCAGGGGTGAAATCCAGCAGATTCTGACAGGTTCTGGAGAACTGGTAGCGGAAATTTTGAGTAGTTTGGAGAACTGGCAAATACCACCTCTGGCCTGTCCCAGAGTGGGGTGGGAATGGGGATTTTGAAATATCCTTCCCCCAGGAGTGGGGAGGGAATGGGGAATTTGTAGTATCCTTCCCCTGCCACCCCACAGAACCGGTAGTAAAAAAAAATGGATTTCACCACTGCTTCATATATATAGTGCCACTTATTGCTAAGCATCCATAGCAGTGTTTCTTAACCTCATCAACTTGGACTACAATTCCCAGAATTCTGGATGCAGGAATTTGGCGAGTTGAAGTTCACACATCTTCAAGTTGCTGAGATTGAGAAACACTGCTCTAGATAATTTGTTGATACATCTTGCAATCTTTTCTTCCATCTTAATTCCTTCTCTTTCCAATGCATCTGAATCAGTCCAAGGCTTCTTGTTGGAACCTGTCCATTTATTTATCATTTAAGAAAGTCATACTTTCCTTCTAAGGGGGAGTGGTACGGTGGCCTGGAGGTAGAGTTCTCATCTCACAATCAGAAGGCTGTGAGTTTGATCCTAGGTAGAGGCAGATATTTCTCTCTCTAGGCACAATGAGAATATATCTGCTGAACAAAATTCTGCATTGGTGACAAGAAGGGCATCTGGCCATTAAAACACTCTGCCAGCTCCATTCAGTTGCCCAGACTCCACTGCACAAGGGATTATGGGGTCATTAAATGATGATGGTGATACTTTCCTTCTAAGGAGAATAATGCAGAACATATGCTTCCTTCAATCCCCATGTCGTTATCACAGTCATTTGGATGTGTTGCATTAGCTGTGGATGATGGTGGAGATTGTAGGGCACATGTAGGAATGGTGGAAAACCAATCTGATTTCTGTGCTGGGATCTGCAGTAATCCTTTTTGGATTACTCTTTGGCATTTGCAATAATCGGAGAACATTTGCATCGTATCATACAAAGCTGTCTTCTCTCATCTCAAATACTTACGAAAGTCAAATCTGGCCCACAGAAATATTCCCATCTCACGACCTTCAGCATTTATGTCCTATAATCCCCCCCCCTGGTCAACTATTTTTGTAAGGACCTAAAATATTCAGCTGGTGCAGGGGTTCCCAACCTTTTCTATATCCTGCACCCCTAGAATGCTTCTGATATATTCTCACACTTCTTACAAAAGTAAATAACCATATGCATATAGTTATGCATATATACTATAATTTTGAATAGAATAGAATAGAATAGAATTTTTTTATTGGCCAAGTGTGATTGGACACACAAGGAATTTGTCTTGGTGCATATGCTCTCAGTGTACATAAAAGAAAAGATACGTTCATCAAGGTACAACATTTACAACATAATTGATGATCAATATATCAATGTAAATCATAAGGATTGCCAGCAACAAGTTATAGTCATACAGTCATAAGTGGAAAGAGATTGGTGATGAAACGATTGATAGTAGTGCAGATTCAGTAAATAGTCTGACAGTGTTGAGGGAATTATTTGTTTAGCAGAGTGATGGCCTTCGGGAAAAAACTGTTCTTGTGTCTAGTTGTTCTGGTGTGCAGTGCTCTATAGCGTCGTTTTGAGGGTAGGAGTTGAAACAGTTTATGTCCAGGATGCGAGTGATCTGCAAATATTTTCACGGCCCTCTTCTTGATTCGTGCAGTATACAGGTCCTCAATGGAAGGCAATGAAACTTCTAAACCCAAGTTTTCACATACCCCTGGAATATTGTCTCGCACCCCTGAGCTAGTGAGTTGAATTATGTAGGTGGCTGGCATATTTTCTAACCCACTTGGCTTGATATCTCTCTGTGAAGCAGCTTCTCATTCACTAGGATGTTACATGCGTGTGGCATACTGCAAAAGTATAACAAAGGCTAGATTTCATGCAGTGAAGAAAAGCAGCATATTGGCCACTGACCATGGTGCTGAAAAATGAGAGCCATGATTCTGATTTTTTCAGAAATTCGAAGGATTGTTGTGGAGATGACATGCACAAGCCAATAGCTGCCTGTGTAACCACATTGCTTGTTTATGTGGTTTGTTTGAAATAGCTAAGATGGATCTTGTGAAGGAGATACTCTCAAATTTTATTTATACTTGGAGTTCATTATAAATTTGTCAACAGTGAAGATCCATTGGCTGAAAATGAAAATTGATTGAAAGTGACTTGGTGGTTAGCAGTAATTGACTGGACCTAAGAAATGGTTTTTGTCCAGAGCTAAATTGTCTGTTAAGTAAAGTCATTCAGGTTCAGAAGAGGAAGACAAACACCTTTGGTTTCATATCCTTCACTAATAATTATTAATTTTTGTTTCAGGGTGCAGATGGAATATTTGTTGTGTTTTGCAAATTTGTTAAGTAAAGGTTCCCCCACACATGCATATCTCCAGCTCCAGGGGCAGTGCTCATCTCCATTTCTAAGCCAAGGAGCCAGTGCTGTCCGAAGATGTCTGCGTGGTCATGTCGTCATGACTAAATGCCAAAGGTGCACGGAGCACTGTTAGCTTCCTACCAAAGTAGTCCCTATTTTTCTACTCGCATTTTTTACGTGTTTTCGAACTGCTAGGTTGGCAGAAGCTGGGACAAGTAATGGGAGCACACTTCATTATGCGGTGCTACAGATTCGAACCGCTGAACTGCTGACCTTCTGATCGACAAGCTCAGCAACTTAGCCACTGAGCCACCATGTCCCTTTTGCAAATTTGTTAGCTCTTTACAAATCACCTTGGTCTTTTCCTTATCTTCTTGCATCGATAGCTAATAGAACTGATTCCCTGCTAAAATAGGGTGTTAATAAACTGAAGTAGATTGGATAGATTGGCGTAATTTAATAATTACATTATGCATCATAGCAAAATTGTTAATTCATTCAATTCAATGAAGGTAGTCCTTGATTTACGAGCACAATTGAGCCCAAAATTTCCATTGGCAAGTAAGGCAATTGTTAAATGAGTGTTCCCCCATTTGGCAACGTTCCTAGTCACAGTTGTTAAGTGAATCACTGTAGATAAATGAACCACATGGTCATTAAACGAATCCCGCTTCCCCCATTGATTTTGCTTGTTAGAAACCAGCTGGGAAGGTTACTAATGGTGATCACATGACCCCGGGACAGTGCAATTATCATTTAAATACATGTCAGGTGCCAAGCAACTAAATTTTGATCACATGACCATGGGGATGATGCTGCAATGGTTGCAAACATGAAAAATAGCCATAAGTCCCATTTTCTCCAGTATTGTAACCTTAAATGGTCACTAAACAAATGGTTGTAAGTTGAAGACTATCAGTCATAATTTTTGAGATAGAAAATCCTTGCAGAATTCCACCCAAAACTGTCAGAAAGTCAGCCCTTTGAGGAAGACCAGATGAGGAAACAAGACACCGGAAGGACGATTGGAACTGTATTTTTGCAGGACAGAAGAACAAAATCTTGCTTTTGCCTCCTGTTGTTATTATTATTATTATTATTATTATTTTATTATTATTTATTACATTTTTATACCGCCCTTCTCCCAAAGGACTCAGGGCGGTGTACAGCCAAGGATAAAACTCAATATATATACAATTAAAACCAGAATTTAAAACAAAGCAAATTACAAAAAAGGCCGACAATTAAAATTTAAATTTAAAATTTAAAAATTTAAAACCCTAAAACAATAAAAACCCAATTTAAAATAGTAAAACTATTATGCCAGTCCCGCTTGAATAAATAAGTATGTTTTTAGCTCACGGCGAAAGGTCCGAAGATCAGGCACTTGGCGTAAGCCAGGGGGAAGTTCGTTCCAGAGCGTCGGTGCTCCAACAGAGAAGGCCCTGCTCCTTTGATTTTGTTTATGCCAAACAAAATCAAGTTTGAAATCCAACATGAGTTGGATTTCTTCCTTATGTTACTTCCTTATGTTACTTTCCTTCCCAGGGCTGAGATTTCATTTACTACCTCTATCATCTGCTAATGGTTTTCACATTTCTGTGCTATCTTGGTCACTTCTGCCCTGACCCTCATTAAGCCTCCAGCTTCTTTCCCATGTATCCTGAAAGCTCCATGGCTTATAGAAATGGTGGCAGCTCCAGTGGTGGGATTCAGCCGGTTCAGACTGGTTCGACGGAACCGGTAGTACCAACCTGCGAGTGGGTGGCCTGCCCCGGCACTATGCTGGCCTATTTAGCCACGTTTTCTAAGCCACATGCATGTGTGCAAGCCGCATGCGCTCACATTTTCAGTGCTGGGTGAACCGGTTGTTAAATTATGTGAAGCCCACTTTTGGGCAGCTCCCTGCTCATTGCAGATTTTCAAACATGAGTTGGATTTTATTCAAGAAATAGAAATAGAGTCAGGAAAATGTGATGGGGAATATACGAATTTGATAAATAATTAAATACACATGTGCCAAACTTTGTTCCTGCTGGCATTCATCTCATTATTTTAAATTATTTAATACCTTTTATGTATATATCCTTATCTGACTTCTTTATTTTGAATAAAGCTCTGTAAAGCTCTACCTAAACTCACGTTCCAACAAATTGGGGCTGGATCAAGGGATTTGGAAGTCAACCTTTTCCTCCATGTACATGTTTTTGTATGTTTCACTTTTTTCATCATTGTATATCCCTCGATGTTGAGAGAAGACCTTTCAAATGCACGTGGTTTCAATTGAAAGGGAAAGCTTTTGTCTTAATGTTGTGACGCAGGCCCAAGTAGGTAGTAGTAAACTCAGTCAGTTTAAAAACAAACAAACTTTATTAGAACAGCTGAGAATTAACTCATTCTCAGCGTAGTCCAAACTAAATCAAAGCAAATTCTTCCTAACACAATTCTTCAGTCTTATCACCAACCTTGGTCTAAATAGGCAAACTGCCAAAGGCTTTTCTTGGCAAAAGTTCAAAAGCAGAAGACATCAACAAGAAATAAATGCAGCAAGACAAAGTTATCAACGTTGTTTTCCGGCAAAGAGTTCAAATGCTGTTGCTGGTCTTTTAAGCCTTATGGGAGGGGTCAATCATCTCTTGGCCCTACTCCCAAGTCGTCCTCTTTGCTTGAGCTGCTCTTGCCTTCTGGCAGCTCTTCTCATGCGTGCATTAGGAACAGGCTCCTCCTGTTCCTCTGCCTCACTACTGTCAGCCTCTGGAGGCTCTGGAGTCTACACATCACTCCCCAATAGTCCTGGCCGCACCTCTGCCTCTGGCACAGAACCCTCATCTGGGCCTTCCCCATCCTCCAGGACTGGCCCATGTTCTTCCTCAGCCTCATCGCTTTCTGACTCCGTTGCCAGGTCCGCAGGCTTCTGGCAACCACAATACTTAATGAAATGAAGCCCTCCTCCCTCAGCTTCTTTTCACTATTAAAAATAATAACATCAAGATTGTTTCCAAAACTTAAAAGTCTCTCTTCCTCGTTCTTACCCTCTTGTCTGCTATAATGACAATCAAAAGTGTTCTTGATTAGTTTTAAAACATGGTTATTCATTCACTGTCCGCAAAGCGTAAAACTCCGGCTCATTTCTTCCCTTTCTTTGTGCAAATCACCGTGAAGGATTCAGGATTCTAACGCCCAGGGCCTGAAAACCTGTCATTCACACTTTAAACTTCTTTCTATTGCTTTCTTTCTATTTTTTGGTTGGGGTTTTTTGGGTGCTTTTTTTGGCACTCTGCTTCTACAATTAATCTTCTCATCGTTCCCTTCTCCTTCCACTTATGACTGTAATTTTGTTGCTTGTATCCTTACAATTTATACTGATATTGTTTCCTGATTGCTTATTTGTAGTCTATGACTATCATTAAGTGTTGTATCATTAAATGTTAAATTTGTACCCTATGACTATCATTAAGTGTTGTAAGTATTGTACCTTGATGAAGGTATCTTTTCTTTTATGTACACTGAAAGCATATGTGTCAAGACAAATTCCTTGTGTGTCCAATTACACTTGGCCAATAAAATTCTATTCTATTTTTCTACAACTCCACCCTCTTTTGTGGTAACAAAGGGAAGTCTGGGAATTTCTTTAAAGCAGCCATATCTTTCTTTAAGGCCTATATTACAAATAAATACCACGTTTCCCCAAAAATAAGACCCTGTCTTATATTTTTTTGAACCCTGAAATAAGTACTTGGCCTTATTTTCAGGGGGGTCTTATTATTTTGGGGTGCATGGAGCAAGACGGGGCTCCTCTTGCCATCTTACCTGATTTCCAGTTCTGTCTCCCTAACCCTAACCAGACAAAATGGCAGGGACAGGCTGCACATGCATTTAAATATTTTCGGGGGAGGACTTATTTTTTTGGGGGGGGGGGCTTATTTTAGCGCATGCACTCAAAAGCCCGATTGGGTTTATTATCAGGGGATGTCTTATTTTCAGGGAAACATGATAAGTACATTGCTGAAAGGCAACTGTTTGTATATGTGTACTCCTTTTGAGTAGGAATAAAAAATAAAGTGGGATTTTTATTCCATTCAGTATCAATAGTGGTTTATATTTCCAGACGTGATAGTATTGACATCAGTTATTTTGAGCTGAGGAAACATTTGCACTTTGCAATATCACATCAGAAATCTGCTATATGCTCAAAAGAAGTTCTGCATAAATAATGTTGCTACTGTTGCTACTGCCACCCCAGAACTGCTCTGCTTCTTTTTTTTAATTTTATTTTATTTTTTTAATTTGAATTTATATCCCGCCCTTCTCCGAAGACTCAGGGCGGCTTACATTGTGTTAAGCAATAGTCTTCATCCATTTGTATATTATATACAAAGTCAACTTTTATTGCCCCCAACAATCTGGGTCCTCATTTTACTTACCTTATAAAGGATGGAAGGCTGAGTCAACCTTGGGCCTGGTGGGACTTGAACTTGCAGTAATTGCAAGCAGCTGTGTTAATAACAGACTGCTTAGTCTGTTGAGCCACCAGAGGCCCCTATCCACAAGTACCAACTGTTTCCAGAGCTTGTTCATTTCTGAGTTTGGAAGGCCTGGGGACTGGACATCTGAGAACTGTACTTTGTGGCTCAGAATTGAGGGGGAACTAAAAACAGGCAAGACTACCAAGAGCAAATTGGTGAATTCCTTTGCATGAAATTGGTTGATGATTGCTTGATTGCTTGCATATTCCACCCATCTCACTGTCCAAAGCAACTCTTATAGTTAAAACTATATAAATAGCCACTGAAGACGAAGCATGTTTTTTAGAATACAGCCAGTTATCAAAAAGCAGGCCAAGAAAACCAGTACAAATTTGTGTGTGTGTGTGTGTGTGTGTAGGTCTTTGGTTGTTCAGGTTTTCTCCCATGTAAAATTGGAAGTGTCTTGGCGATGTTTCGACGAAGTCTCATTCGTCATCTTCAGGCTTCAGCTTCGTGCTTCACGAAGCTGAAGCCTAAAGATGACGAATGAGACTAAATGTCGCCAAGACACTCAATTACACGGAGAAAACCCGAACAACCAAAGACCTACAAACAAACACCCGTAAAAACCTCAGAAAACACACACACACACACATTTGTTTTCTGAGGTTTTTGCGGGTGTTTGTATGTAGGTCTTTGGTTATTCAGGTTTTCTCCCGCGTAAAATTGGAAGTGTCTTGGCGACGTTTCGACGAAGTCTCATTCGTCATCTTCAGGCTTCAGCTTTGTGCTTCTGGTATATACCAATACAAAATTTCTTCTTGCATATATTGATAATCTGATTGGAGGGAGCTTTTTTTCCCCCCAAGGGGAGGGGATCTGGATTCCTACCGTGAACATGGAAGACTTTGGACAGAGCAGAGTTTTGAAATCATCCTGTTCTCATATAATAAAAACACTCTTCTCTCCAGAGCCCCATTACTTTTTAATGCTTATAAAAAGAGCTATTTCAGGGTTTTTTCTCCCCCTCAATAGTACAGTTGTGGTCTCAGTATATGTTGCCATTCTATTTTTGTTCTGCCCTTTTTTGTAATAGAGTCCTCTGAACCAGGGGTCTCCAACCTTGGCAACTTTAAGCCTGGGGGGACTTCAATTCCCAGAATTCCCCAGCCAGAGAATTCTGGGAGTTGAAGTCCACCTGGCTTAAAGTTGCCAAGGTTGGAGACCTCTGCTCTGAACAATCATGAAGTTCTCCTCTGCAGGACAAATACACACCTACACACGTGCATTCCAATTCTTGTATTTCCAACCTGTCATTTATTTTTTAAAAAAACAACACCACCAATTAACAGTTTTGCTTGCTTAGCAACAGCAGGTAGAGAGCGTGAAAACATCACACCTTTGGGTTTCCTTCAACCATTTTGCGAGGTCAGCAAATAACCTGTTCTTAAAACAAGCCCTCTTTTGCCTGGTTTAGGAGATTAATGGATTAAAACAGGTGTTTTAGGCCAAGAGCTGGAAAGACTACAGATAAGGTCTTAGTCCCGAGATAGGGTCACATCTGATCAGGCCCACCTGGAGAACAGAGCTGTCTTTCAGGAATGGGAAAGGGAAAGACAAAGTGCATGCGTTATCTGTGGCTGGAAACTTTTAGATCAACTCAGCTGACTGTGGTTAGGCATCTCTCACCGGCTGCCAATCAGATAGATAATGTCCAGCACAATACAGAGAGAGAGGGAGAAAAAAAACATGAACAAAAAAGGCATAAAGTGAATTTTCTTCGATAAGAAATGAGCATTCCTTGAGTCAGAATAGCAGAATAACAGAGTTGGAAGAGACCTTGGAGGTCTTCTAGTCCAACCCTCTTGTTCTGACTTAGGCTTCCCAAGCAGCACGAAGCCGAGTCCTTGTTCCGATAAATCCCTTTTATTTAATATATAGTGAATTCCTCTCCAACAAAGTCGTTCTTCTCCCACAGTCTTTCAAGATAGTTCACAATTACTGACCATTATCAGGCTTGGAAAGTGGCCAGGCTGATATCTTTCAGATGCGGCAATATTTGGCAAGAATGCAGTAATGGACTAATCGTCTCCTGCAAACTCCACTCCCCTTTCGCTCCTTTTTTATTCCCTCTGGGAGGGGCCATTCATTGTCCACCTGTGGCCTTACTCCCAAGTCAACCCTTGTTCTTTAACAGTTCCCTTCGTCTGGCAACTCTGCGCATGCGCACACTGGGAACAGGCTCCAGCTGTTCATCTGTCTCACTGATGTCTGACTCTAAAGGCAGATGATAAGTGGCATACGGCTCTAGCCCCCTTTCCGCCTCCGCCTCCGACGCAGAGCCTCATCAGAGCCTTCCCCAGACTCCAGGACTGGCCCTTGTTCCTCCCTAACCTCCTCACTGTGCAAATCTGCTGCCAGTTCCGCTGACCGCTGGTGGGCCACAACACCCCTGTTCGTATAAGCTTTTTCTTGGTTATTGAGCAATAGTACCTCATTACTATTGCTAGTACTCCATAACATCACTTCTTTTCTGTCTTTTAAAAATATTTTCTATGTTTTCCAAGCATCAGGACTTTCTCCAGGGACACTTGTCTCTACATTATATATACAAAATGTCTCAGCTTTAGTTCCATTATTCTAGTGAACAGTCTTGTTTTACTTTTGTCTAAACTGAATTATTTTTTCTTTTAATCCAAGGTATCCACAACCAATATTTCCAGTACCACATTTCAAAGGCTTCATCTTTTATTCAGTTAGCCTTTTCGATGGTCCAGATTTTATAAACTTATGTTCCCTTCATGGCCAACATTCTTCTTCTTCCCCTTCCCCTTCCCCTTCCCCTCCTCCTTCCCCTTCCCCTCCTCCTCCTCCTCTTCTTCTTCTACTCTTCTCCTTCTTCTTTTCTTCTTCTACTTTTCTCCTTCTCCTTCTTCTCTTTAATTTTTTTTAGACTTGTCATGGTCTTTCTCCCAGGTAGAGGATGTGTCTATTTTATGGCTACAGTCATTATCTCTAGACATTTGGAGCCTAGGAAGATAAAATCTGTTACTATTTCAACTTCTCTCTATTACAATATGTAGTAGTGAGCATTTGCACTCAATTCTCTCACCTTAGGAGAGCTTTCTTAAATCTTCCAGCCTTCCATTTGGCATCGTCTGTATATCTGAAGCCTTTGATGGGACTCAGTGATCAAATTTTATACATCATTTATTTTAGGTGGCATATTGAGAATATGGAATAGATACAAGCACCCTTGTGGCTCTGAGAACAAGAAGATTTTACAGACCAGGAAAAAAAACAATCAAACACAAAGATATTAGTATTCTGAAATACTAGAATTTTGTCAAGGGAAATGTAAAATAAAATCAAGAGAAGAACTGGTGGCAGAGGAATATAGTTTTCCATGAGTCTCCTATTTACAATTACTAGAAAGGTTCAAAGTGGACAAAATAATATATGGTTCTGAACATTCTTAAGCCTGAGTTAGAATTGTGTACCAATGATAAACATGTAATAGCTAAATTTTTACTGAAATTTGAAACAGAAGAACAAGTGAATGACTGCATGATAAAGTAGACTAAACAGTTTGGATGATACAGATAATCCTCAATATATCACTGTTTATTTAGCAACAACTTACAATAGTTACTGTCAGGTTGACTGGTTGGAATTTTTGGTTTGGACATTCACTATCCCAGGTATGATGTCATGTCATGTCAGTCTTTCCATCCATGCAACCAACCAACCAACCAACCAACCAACCAACCAACCAACCAACCAACCAACCAACCAACCAACCAACCTGGATTTTCCTATAACTATTGTGCTAGTTACATCAGAGGTGTCCAACCTTGACAATTTTAAGACCTGTGGACTTCAACTCCCAGAGTTTCCCAGCCAGCATTCAATTTGTAAATTTAGTGGGTGGCCATCTAAACCCGCAACTGTTCTGATGTAACGTCAGCCTTCTAATGCAAAGACTGGGCAGAACGTTTACGACTTTCTTTCGTGGACCCGACATATGTTTGCAGAAGTGTCATCTCCCTAAGATTTTTGCCTGGGCTCCAGCAAGGAAGCACGGATGATGGCAGAGGCTCAAGATCTTGGTGTCAGAAGAGCTGCTCTCCCTCTGAAGCAAACGCAGGGCCGGCAATGAGACTTTGCAAGAGAGCACCCAAGTCTCTTCTGAAAAACAGCCGCCTCCCCCCCACGCCCCAATCCTGAAAGGTCCGGAGCAAACAAGCCAAGAAAAAGGTCAATTTAGACCTTAATGGGAGGCATACGGCTGGCTGTCTGACCTTGCGGCTCTGGTAATGATTTAACAAGAGATTTGTAAACCTGTCAGATGTGAGAATGTGTGTGTGTGTGTGTGTGAGAGAGAGAGAGAGAGAGAAAAAAACAGAGGTTCTTGCCTATATTTCTATGTTGCAGGAGAGCTTCAGCAGAGCCCTTTATCTGGTCAGGAGTGGGGGAGGCAATAAGGGTAGCCCTTTTGCTTGTGGTCTCTGTCCTGCTTAGTGTCCCCCCCCCCCCACCTGGCCTCTCTTCAGCCATCTGCTGTGGCTGGCTGGTTCTATTGATAAAATGACACTCAATAGCTCATCTTCCCCCAAGCTAGGCCAGGCAACCCCAAGGTTTCGGCTCCCGTCCAATCAGTAGAACAAATTAATCCTAAAATATTTAAAACCAGCTAAAGCATAAAAATCCAATCCAGTTCAGAGAATCTCCCTTATAACTTCTATAACCATATAACCATATAATTTCCCCCCCAAGTCCTTCTTACATAAGATCTTTCAAGAATATTCTATTTAAAATTCAATACAACAGATTATAAAATTTATAAAATTTCAATAGAGAAAATTACAATATTATTTAATTAATTACAATATCTATTCAACTTTAATCCTTCCTCATCAAAGTCCAGTATATCCAAATATCTAGTCTCTTATAATCACAAATTGCCTTCGGGACACTAATATTTTGTCTATTAATATTTTAAAAACCTTGTTTCAAAAATAATACTTTTGTCTCTTGCCATTTTTTTGGTGCATTAATCTCTGTCTTTCCTTCGTTGCTCCTTTTAAAAGTCAATCACAATATTTCCTAGTAATTCCTTATGTCCAGAAATCCAAAATTACTGCCGATATTCCATCAGTCCAAAAGAGAACTCTTGGGAAACATTAAGCTTGTGAGTCTTTTCCATTTGAGGACAATCTCCTGTAGCACAAATTCAGGCAGCTCATCCAAACTATTTAAAGAAAACTTCTTTAGATCACCTTGTTTCTTCACGATCAAATCTTCATATTTATCCACTTTTATTTGTATGTCCTCCATTCCATTTTCCGAATAATTGCACTGGTTAATTTGCTCCAAACTCTCATCCAAAACGCCCCATTTTTATCAATTTGTATTTTGAATAATTAAATACATTCTTTCTGTGTAGTCCTGTATAACGTCCGAACCCATTCTTCTGAAAGAACCTCCATAACAAAATTCCTGCTGAGAATCCCTTGTAAAGTACTTAAACAGCGTAATATAATCCAACAGTCCACAGTCAAACACAATAAGATAAAATCTCCATTCAGTTTCGATTCAACAGCAAAGCTCCTTTGATGTATCGCTCTGCTTTCAGTTTCTAAAACGAAACTGAAGGGGAGGAAGTCAGAAAATCAAAAATACTTGCAAACCAATAATTGTTCCTCACACTCTTCCGCCTGCTTTTCAGATCCACAAAAGAAATCAATTGTTAGCAGAAGTGGACACCTTCCTTTTCCTGCTTTTTCAGGAGCGCAGAGAATACTGGAGGTGGGGAGGTAACAAGGATTCGACTGCTCAGGACTTTGTATTACAAAACAAAGCCCCTAGGAGAATCTACCCAAATCCTCCCTGCTCTGTCTCTCTCTCTCTTTCAACCAGAGAGAGAAATGAAGCCGGATCAGTTGTTAAATCCGGCTTACCATATTCAATGCGGAGTGCGTGTTCTTGATTAGTTTTAAAACATGGTTATTCATTCACTGTCCGCAAAGCGTAAAACTCCGGCTCATTTCTTCCCTTTCTTTGTGCAAATCACCGTGAAGGATTCAGGATTCTAACGCCCAGGGCCTGAAAACCTGTCATTCACACTTTAAACTTCTTTCTATTGCTTTCTTTCTATTTTTTGGTTGGGGTTTTTTGTGTGCTTTTTTTGGCACTCTGCTTCTGCAATTAATCTTCTCATTGTTCCCATCTCCTTCCACTTATGACTGTAATTTTGTTGCTTGTATTCTTATAATTTATACTGATATTGTTTCCTGATTGTTTATTTGTAGTCTATGACTATCATTAAGTGTTGTATCATTAAGTGTTAAATTTGTACCCTATGACTATCATTAAGTGTTGTAAGAATTGTACCTTGATGAAGGTATCTTTTCTTTTATGTACACTGAGAGCATATTTATTTTTTATTTATTTATTTATTTTATTTATTTATCAAACTTCTATACCGCCCTTCTCCCGAAGGACTCAGGGCGGTGTACAGCCTCCATTTAAAACAATTAACATACATATTAAAATAACAATTAAAAAACTTATTCAATAAAAGGCCAAATTAAAACCGTCGATTGACCATAAAAATACCCAATAAAATTACCATTAAAAGTTTAAAATTTAAATTTAAAATTTAAAAATCAGGCCAGTCCCGCTTGTATAAATAAATAAGTTTTCAGTTCCCGGCGGAAGGTCCGAAGGTCAGGCAATTGGCGTAAACCGGAAGTTCGTTCCAGAGGTAGGTGCTCCCACAGAAGGACCTTCCTGGGGCCACCAGCCGACACTGCTTGGCGGACGGCACCCTGAGAAGACCCTCTCTGTGAGGCGTGCGGGTCGGTGGGAGGCATGTGGAACAGCAGGCGGTCCCGTAAGTACCGGGCCCTAAGCCATGGGCGCTTTGAAGGTGGTAACCAAAACCTTGAAGCGCACCGGAAGACCACAGGTAGCCAGTGCAGACTGCGCAGGAGTGGTGTTACCGGGAACAGCGGTGCTCCCTCAATCACCAGCGCAGCTGCATTCTGGACTAACTGCAGTCTCGGGTACACTTCAGGGTAGCCCCATGTAGAGAGCATTGCAATAATCCAGTCGAGAAGTGGCGAGGCGTGAGTGACCGTGCATAAGGCATCCCGGTCAAGAAAGGCGCAACTGGCGGACCAGGCGGACCTGGTAAAAGCTCTCCTGGAGGCGGCCGTCAAGTGATCTTCAAGCGACAGCCGTTCATCCAGGAGAACGCCCAAGTTGCGCACCCTTTCCGTTGGGGCCAGTGACTCGCCCCAACAGTCAGCCGCGGTTGCAGCTGACTGTGCGGGATGCCGGCATCCACAGCCACTCCGTCTTGGATGGATTGAGTCTGAGTCTGTTTCTCCCCATCCAGACCCGTCGGCCTCCAAACAGCGGGACAGCACTTGACAGCTTCGCTGGGGTGGCCTGGGGTGGAAAAGTACAGCTGAGTATCATCAGCGTACAGATGATAACTCACCCCAAAGCCACTGATGACCTGTAGCGGCTTCATGTAGATGTTGAACAGGAGAGGCGAGAGAATCGACCCCTGCGGCACCCCACAAGTGAGGCGCCTTGCGGCCGATCTCTGCCCCCCTGTCAACACCGTCTGCGATTGGTCGGAGAGGTAGGAGGAGAACCACCGATAAACGGTGCCTCCCACTCCCAACCCCTCCAACCGGCACAGCAGGATACCATGGTCGATGGTATCAAAAGCCGATGAGAGATCCAACAGGACCAGGGCAGAGGAACAACCCCTATCCCTGGCCCTCCAGAGGTCATCCACCAACGCGACCAAAGCTGTCTCCGTGCTATACCTGGGCCGGAAGCCGGACTGGAACGGGTCTAGATAGACAGCTTCCTCCAGGTACTGAGGGAACTGCTGTGCCACCACACTCTCTACAACCTTCGCCACCTACATACATATGTACCAAGACAAATTCCTTGTGTGTCCAATTACACTTGGCCAATAAAATTCTATTCTATTTTTCTACAACTCCACCCTCTTTTGTGGTAACAAAGGGAAGTCTGGGAATTTCTTTAAAGCAGCCATATCTTTCTTTAAGGCCTATATTACAAATAAATACCACGTTTCCCCAAAAATAAGACCCTGTCTTATATTTTTTTGAACCCTGAAATAAGTACTTGGCCTTATTTTCAGGGGGGTCTTATTATTTTGGGGCGCATGGAGCAAGACGGGGCTCCTCTTGCCATCTTACCTGATTTCCAGTTCTGTCTCCCTAACCCTAACCAGACAAAGTGGCAGGAACAGGCTGCACATGCATTTAAATATTTTCGGGGTAGGGTTTATTTTGGGGGGGGGCTTATTTTAGCACATGCACTCAAAAGCCCGATTGGGTTTATTATCAGGGGATGTCTTATTTTTGGGGAAACATGATAAGTACATTGCTGAAAGGCAACTGTTTGTATATGTGTACTCCTTTTGAGTAGGAATAAAAAATAAAGTGGGATTTTTATTCCATTCAGTATCAATAGTGGTTTATATTTCCAGGCGTGATAGTATTGACATCAGTTATTTTGAGCTGAGGAAACATTTGCACTTTGCAATATCACATCAGAAATCTGCTATATGCTCAAAAGAAGTTCTGCATGAATAATGTTGCTACTGCTACCCCAGAACTGCTCTGCTTTTTTTATTTAATTTTATTTTTTTAATTTGAATTTATATCCCGCCCTTCTCCGAAGATTCAGGGCGGCTTACATTGTGTTAAGCAATAGTCTTCATCCATTTGTATATTATATACAAAGTCAACTTTTATTGCCCCCAACAATCTGGGTCCTCATTTTACCTACCTTATAAAGGATGGAAGGCTGAGTCAACCTTGGGCCTGGTGGGACTTGAACTTGCAGTAATTGCAAGCAGCTGTGTTAATAACAGACTGCTTAGTCTGTTGAGCCACCAGAGGCCCCTATCCACAACTTGGTTCAGAGATCCTAAACCATGGTGGGCTTAGTGTGTTGCGCAAACTCAACCTGTCAGCTAGGGGTGAGATTGAAAAATTTTAGCAACTGGTTCTCTGCCCAGTTTCTGGGTGGGCGTGGCCATGTGGGTGTGGCCTACTCAGCCTCCTGAACCACTCGAGCCTCCCCCAGGCTCCGGAGGCCCGGGGTCTGGAGTACCGGATTTCCGGTACTTTCGATAGGCCCATTTTTCACCCTCCCCAGGGTCTGGAGGCTTTCCTCAAGCCTCCAGGAGGGCGAAAACAGCCTCCCCTGGGCTCCAGAGGCCCTCCAAAGATTGGAAATAGGGCCATTTCCAGACTTTGGGATCTTCCAGGAGGCCCATTTTTTACCTCCTAGCGCCTCCGTGAGGGCACTGCACTTACCTGGCATCCAAAATGGGCCATGTGGAGACTCCCGGGAGGGGCGGGGTGGGTGGGTGGGGTCAGCCAGTCCTTGCAACTCAACTACCAGTTCGGCGAACCAGATGTAAAATTAACATCTGGTTCATCCAAACCGGTCTGAACCTGCTGAATCCCACCCCTGCTGTCAGCCCTTTGAAGTAGTCTGGACCAGGGCACTGGCTGAGGAATTCAGGGAGTTGAAGCCCACAAGTCATAAAGCTGCCAAAGCTGGTCTAGACAAGAAGCACCAACCATGAATAATAACACTAACTTTATTGTAAAGTTACAGCAACAGAATCTTGCGCATCTGAAAGAACATCTCCCCTACCTCACCTTTACAGCCCAAGAAACTAGGGAGTGTCTTTTCTGAGATGTTTGCCATTCCCCCATTCCATTTGTGAGCTCAGCTCCTCTCCCTCCTGCTTCTGAAGGACATTCTCACAGACTATTACAACCCATATGAACACTTCAGAAAGTTAATAACTTGGCAGCTGCATGAAGCCATGACATCCAGTTCTGTGTCACCGTGCCACCTGATGATGACTTCATTTTATTTTTCGGAGAATGCCTTCTACTTTTACAAATAATGTACAATATTATGTACATTATGTACATAATTACGTACGTATATGTACAATGTTATTATTTTTTTAATGTGATTTACATTGATTAGAATAGTGTGTAAGTCCTGTAAATGAACAAACTATTGAATGAACCAATCAACCAACCAACCAACCATATTCTAATATTTTGAGCAAATGTACCCGATTGTGGATTCATAATTTGCTAATTAAATCTAAATCAAACGAATTCACAAAGGTGAATTTAACCAATGGTGCATTAAACATGTTTAAACACTGAACTTATGTCCTAAGGCAGGGGTAGTCAACCTTTTTATACCTAACACCCACTTTTGTATCTCTGTTAGTAGCAAAATTTTCTAACCTGCCCACCGGTTCCACAGTATCGTCATCTGCACATGCCTCTTGCTCATCGTGGATTGGGTTGGAGGTGGGCGCCGGCTACCAGCTCTGCTTGTCTGTTACAGCTGGGTGGTGTGGGGGAAGATGTGCAATCTATTCTGGGATGAGGCTCTTTTGTTTGTGGTCGCACTATAGTTTCACTTACGTAACGTGAACTAAACTTATGCATGGGCAATACAAATAGTATATTTTCAGAAATTTAAATTGTCACGGGGAAACCTAATTATGAAAACCTAATGAAAATGTTTTTAAATAATGCTATGAATCTTTTAAAAAAAAGTCAATTAAATTAAAAAAAAAGAAAGTGCTTCAGTATCGGACAAAACCCCTACTGCCCACTATGAAAGCTGGAACGCCCACTAGTGGACAGTAGGGAGCAGGTTGATTACCACTGTCCTAAGGTGTCCTACTAAAATTAGAGTCAGTGAGACATGTC
Organism: Ahaetulla prasina; assembly: GCF_028640845.1. Classification (NCBI taxonomy): domain Eukaryota; kingdom Metazoa; phylum Chordata; class Lepidosauria; order Squamata; family Colubridae; genus Ahaetulla; species Ahaetulla prasina. The sequence goes on from NC_080544.1 coordinate 21,258,777, forward strand.
AAGTAGTCCTGATGTATTTGGGTTCTTCCAGATCATTCTGTTAATAGGGACTCTAATTTTTGTACTGAAGACTTTTGTGAAGCCCCGAAAAGCTTGCCATACCTGGGGGGTGGGGGAGAGGGGGAAAATGGAAGCCACCACGATGGAGGGAACAACGGTGCAGCAATGACCTGGCTGGTGACGAAGTGCTCGGTTGGGGGTGGCATTGCCTTTTATCGCAGTGGCCGCGGACCAGAGGTGGGTTTCAGCAGGTTCTGACCAGATCTGGAGAACCGGTAGCGGAAATTTTGAGTAGTTCAGAGAACTGGTAAGTAACCGGTCAGTAAAAATTCTGACTGGCCCCACCCACATCTATTCTTTGCCTCCCAAGGCCCAGCTGATTGGGACGGAATGGAGATTTTACAGTATCCTTCCCCTGCCATGCCCACCAAGCCACAGCCACAGAACCGGTAGTAAAATTTTTTGAAACCCACCACTGTCGCGGATGTGAGGCCGATGACAGCATTCTCCCAGCCATCCGTACAGCTGATTGGCGGCTCTCTGAAGCCCAACTGATTGGTGATCAGAGGCTAGGTGGAGGCTGGAAGTGCAGACACCGGATGGTGGACTGCTGAGGAGAAATCTAATGCTGATGCTGGATGCTGGGGCGGGGCGTGGTCTTGCCTATAAATAGAGCACTGAGAGCCATTAGCTCCCAGCGCTGACATTGCAACCATTCAAAACTGATTTGTGCACCACCTCAGGCTTGAATAAAAAAGTACCAACTGTTTCCAGAGCTTGTTCGTTTCTGAGTTTGGAAGGCCTGGGGACTGGACATCTGAGAACTGTACTTTGTGGCTCAGAATTGAGGGGGAGCTAAAAACAGGCAAGACTACCAAGAGCAAATTGGTGAATTCCTTTGCATGAAATTGGTTGATGATTGCTTGATTGCTTTCATATTCCACCCATCTCACTGTCCAAAGCAACACGTATAGTCAAAACTATATAAATAGCCACCGAAGACGAAGCATGTTTTTTAGAATACAGCCAGTTATCAAAAAGCAGGCCAAGAAAACCAGTACATATTTGTGTGTGTGTGTGTGTGTGTGTGAGTGTGTGTGTGTGTGTGTGTGTGTGTGTAGGTCTTTGGTTATTCGGGTTTTCTCCCGCGTAAAATTGGAAGTGTCTTGGCAACGTTTCGACGAAGTCTCATTCGTCATCTTCAGGCTTCAGCTTCGTGCTTCTGGGAGCAAATACTCCCAGAAGCAAATTGCTCCCAGAAGCACGAAGCTGAAGCCTGAAGATGACGAATGAGACTTCGTCGAAACGTCGCCAAGACACTTCCAATTTTACGCGGGAGAAAACCCGAATAACCAAAGACCTACATACAAACACCCGCGAAAACCTCAGAATATATATATATATAAAGGAAGAAACAGCTGCGATCACACATTGCTCCCAGAAGCACGAAGCTGAAGCCTGAAGATGACGAATGAGATTTCGTCGAAACGTTGCCAAGACATTTCCAATTTTACACGGGAGAAAACCCGAACAACCAAAGACCTACATATATATATACACACACACACACACACACACACACACACACACACACACACACATACACCAATGCAAAATTTCTTCTTGCATATATTGATAATCTGATTGGAGGAAGCTTTTTTTTCCCCCCAAGGGGGGGGGGGTCTGGATCCCTACCGTGAACATGGAAGATTTTGGACAGAGCAGAGTTTTGAAGTCATCCTCATATAAGAAAAACACTCTTCTCTCCAGGGCCCCATTACTTTTTAATGCTTATAAAAAGAGCTATTTCAGAGTTTTTTCTCCCCCTCAAGAGTACAGTTGTGGTCTCAGTATATGTTGCCATTCTATTTTTGTTCTGCCCCTTCTTTGTAATAGAGTCCTCTGAACCAGGGGTCTCCAACCTTGGCAACTTTAAGCCTGGGGGGACTTCAATTCCCAGAATTCCCCAGCCAGAGAATTCTGGGAGTTGAAGTCCACCTGGCTTAAAGTTGCCAAGGTTGGAGACCTCTGCTCTGAACAATCATGAAGTTCTCCTCTGCAGGACAAATACACACCTACACACACGTGCATTCCAATTCTTGTATTTTCAACCTGTCATTTATTTTTTTTAAAAACAACACCACCAATTAACAGTTTTGCTTGCTTAGCAACAGCAGGTAGAGAGCGTGAAAACATCACACCTTTGGGTTTCCTTCAACCATTTTGCGAGGTCAGCAAATAACCTGTTCTTAAAACAAGCCCTCTTTTGCCTGGTTTAGGAGATTAATGGATTAAAACAGGTGTTTTAGGCCAAGAGCTGGAAAGACTACAGATAAGGTCTTAGTCCCGAGATAGGGTCACATCTGATCAGGCCCACCTGGAGAACAGAGCTGTCTTTCAGGAATGGGAAAGGGAAAGACAAAGTGCATGCGTTATCTGTGGCTGGAAATTTTTAGATCAACTCAGCTGACTGCGGTTAGGCATCTCTCACCGGCTGCCAATCAGATAGATAATGTCCAGCACAATACAGAGAGAGAGGGAGAAAAAAAACATGAACAAAAAAGGCATAAAGTGGATTTTCTTCGATAAGAAATGTGCATTCCTTGAGTCAGAATAGCAGAATAACAGAGTTGGAAGGGACCTTGAAGGTCTTCTAGTCCAACCCTCTTGTTCTGACTTCGGCTTCCCAAGCAGCACGAAGCCGAGTCCTTGTTCCGATAAATCCCTTTTATTTAATATATAGTGAATTCCTCTCCAACAAAGTCGTTCTTCTCCCACAGTCTTTCAAGATAGTTCACAATTACTGACCATTGTCAGGCTTGGAGAGTGGCCAGGCTGATATCTTTCAGATGCGGCAATATTTGGCAAGAATGCAGTAATGGATTAATCGTCTCCTGCAAACTCCACTCCCCTTTCGCTCCTTTTTTATTCCCTCTGGGAGGGGCCATTCATTGTCCACCTGTGGCCTTACTCCCAAGTCAACCCTTGTTCTTTAACAGTTCCCTTCGTCTGGCAACTCTGCGCATGCGCACACTGGGAACAGGCTCCAGCTGTTCATCTGTCTCACTGATGTCTGACACTAAAGGCATACGGCTCTAGCCCCCTTTCCGCCTCCGACGCAGAGCCTCATCAGAGCCTTCCCCAGACTCCAGGACTGGCCCTTGTTCCTCCCCAACCTCCTCACTGTGCAAATCTGCTGCCAGTTCCGCTGACCGCTGGTGGGCCACAACACCCCTGTTCGTATAAGCTTTTTCTTGGTTATTGAGCAATAGCACCTCATTACTATTGCTAGTACTCCATAACATCACTTCTTTTCTGTCTTTTAAAAATATTTTCTATGTTTTCCAAGCATCAGGACTTTCTCCAGGGACACTTGTCTCTACATTATATATACAAAATGTCTCAGCTTTAGTTCCATTATTCTAGTGAACAGTCTTGTTTTACTTTTGTCTAAACTGAATTATTTTTTCTTTTAATCCAAGGTATCCACAACCAATATTTCCAGTACCACATTTCAAAGGCTTCATCTTTTATTCAGTTAGCCTTTTCGATGGTCCAGATTTTATAAACTTATGTTCCCTTCATGACCAACATTCTTCTTCTTCCCTTCCTTCCCTTCCCTCCTCCTTCCCTTCCCTCCTCCTCCTCCTCTTCTTCTACTCTTCTCCTTCTTCTTTTCTTCTTCTACTTTTCTCCTTCTCCTTCTCCTCTTTAATTTTTTTTAGACTTGTCATGGTCTTTCTCCCAGGTAGAGGATGTGTCTATTTTATGGCTACAGTCATTATCTCTAGACATTTGGAGCCTAGGAAGATAAAATCTGTTACTATTTCAACTTCTCTCTATTACAATATGTAGTAGTGAGCATTTGCACTCAATTCTCTCACCTTAGGAGAGCTTTCTTAAATCTTCCAGCCTTCCATTTGGCATCGTCTGTATATCTGAAACCTTTGATGGGACTCAGTGATCAAATTTTATACATCATTTATTTTAGGTGGCATATTGAGAATATGGAATAGATACAAGCACCCTTCTGGCTCTGAGAACAAGAAGATTTTACAGACCAGGAAAAAAAACAATCAAACACAAAGATACTAGTATTCTGAAATACTAGAATTTTGTCAAGGGAAATGTAAAATAAAATCAAGGGAAGAACTGGTGGCAGAAGGATATAGTTTTCCATGAGTCTCCTATTTACAATTACTAGAAAGGTTCAAAGTGGACAAAATAATATATGGTTCTGAACATCCTTAAGCCTGAGTTAGAATTGTGTACCAATGATAAACATGTAATAGCTAAATTTTTACTGAAATTTGAAACAGAAGAACAAGTGAATGACTGCATGATAAAGTAGACTAAACAGTTTGGATGATACAGATAATCCTCAATTTATCACTGTTTATTTAGCAACAACTTACAATAGTTACTGTCAGGTTGACTGGTTGGAATTTTTGGTTTGGACATTCACTATCCCAGGTATGATGTCATGTCATGTCAGTCTTTCCATCCATGCAACCAACCAACCAACCAACCAACCAACCAACCAACCAACCAACCAACCAACCAACCTGGATTTTCCTATAACTATTGTGCTAGTTACATCAGAGGTGTCCAACCTTGACAATTTTAAGACCTGTGGACTTCAACTCCCAGAGTTTCCCAGCCAGCATTCAATTTGTAAATTTAGTGGGTGGCCATCTAAACCCGCAACTGTTCTGATGTAACGTCAGCCTTCTAATGCAAAGACTGGGCAGAATGTTCACGACCTTCTTCTTATGTTTGCAGAAGTGTCATCTCCTAAGATTTTGCCTGGCCTCCAGCAAGGAAGCACGGATGATGGCAGAGGCTCAAGATCTTGGTGTCAGAAGAGCTGCTCTCCCTCTGAAGCAAACGCAGGGCCGGCAATGAGACTTTGCAAGAGAGCACCCAAGTCTCTTCTGAAAAACAGCCGCCTCCCCCACCCCAATCCTGAAAGGTCCGGAGCAAACAAGCCAAGAAAAGGTCAATTTAGACCTTAATGGGAGGCATACGGCTGGCTGTCTGACCTTGCGGCTCTGGTAATGATTTAACAAGAGATTTGTAAACCTGTCAGATGTGAGAATGTGTGTGTGTGTGTGAGAGAGAGAGAGAGAGAAAAAAAACCCAGAGGTTCTTGCCTATATTTCTATGTTGCAGGAGAGCTTCAGCAGAGCCCTTTATCTGGGCAGGAGTGGGGGAGGCAATAAGGGTAGCCCTTTTGCTTGTGGTCTCTGTCCTGCTTAGTGTCCCCCCCCCCCACCTGGCCTCTCTTCAGCCATCTGCTGTGGCTGGCTGGTTCTATTGATAAAATGACACTCAATAGCTCATCTTCCCCCAAGCTAGGCCAGGCAACCCCAAGGTTTCGGCTCCCCGTCCATTCATAACTCTACTGAGTCTGCTGTCTTTAAATTTATTGCTACTCCTTTTTAAAAAAAAAAAAAAACATTCTTCATGTGTTTCTCCTCTTTCTTTCCATTTTAATGCGCTGGCATTTCATCATTTGTGCACAATGGCTTGCAAACACTCTTCTCTCTTGGCTAATTCGAAGCCTCCCCATCATTTCTCAGAGACACAATTATACCCCCACCCACTGTACTACCATTTGGACTAAGTTATTGCTTTGAACTTATGGCCTCTCTGTCCCTAGGATTATTTTCCTCAATTGCCTTTATGTTTAACAGTTTCAGAGAATTAAACATGGTTCCTCACAGCCTTGTATGCACGTAAGATTTTTTTTCTTTCTCCAAGGGCAAATTATATGGAAATCATATTCAAGGAGGGAATAGTCTTGTCTCATAATATTTTTTTGTGTTGAACATATCCATTAGAATAGAATAAATAGCATTGGAAGGGACCTTGGAGGTCTTCTAGTCCAACCCCCTGCTTAGGCAGGAAACCCTACACCATCTCAGACAGATGGTTATCCAACATCTTCTTAAAAACTTCCAGTGTTGGAGCATTTACAACTTCTGCAGGCAAATTGTTCCACTAATTAATTGTTCTAACTGTCAGGAAATTTCTCCTTAGTTCTAAGTTGCTTCTCTCCTTGATTAGTTTCCACCCATTGCTTCTTGTTCTACCCTCAGGAGCTTTGGAGAATAGCTTGAGTTCCTCTTCTTTGTGGCAGCCCCTGAGATAGTGGAACACTGTTATCATGTCTTTCTTTTCATTAAAGTAGACATACCCTGTTCCTGCAACCGTTCTTCATGTTTTAGCCTCCAGTTCCCTAATCATCTTTGTTGCTCTTCTCTGCACTCTTTCTGCAATGTAAACATCTTTTTTACATTGTGGTGACCAAAACTGAATGCAGTATTCCAAGTGTGGCCTTACCAAGGCATTATAAAGTGGTATTAACACTTCGTGTGAGTTAGCATTAGCATTCTCCAGTTTGTAGCTCTTTAAGTGTGCTGGCTTCAGATGTGAACCAGATTGAGAGATGGTGAGATTTGACATTTCATACAAATAATTGCTGCTAATTTTGTTTCTCCACCTGGCCCAATCATAACAGAGGATCTATTGAGAATCAAGGAGAAGCTGAATTCAGAAATAATGTTGTTTTGGAGCTCCACAGATGTTTGGGAGATAAATTCTGAAAGGTCTCACCTCTCCTTCAATGCCGCACCTCAAAACTTCCTTTACCATTTTGAGTGCTCCATTCATAGTTAACTCGATTCAACATTGTTATGTTTTGTATGTTTCTAACTACAGAGTCCAGGCTGCACAAGGTCAGTTAAACTCCAACCCCCCCCACCATAGCCCAATATTATTAGTTTTGTAAAGTAATTCATTGATTATAAACTATGTTCTAACTCTAACATAACCAAATCTCTATGTATTAAAGGCCACCAGAAAGCTGAAAATCCAGGCTCTTCCTTTCACAAGTACTCCATGTGGTAAGACTTTCTTCTTCTATGTTTACTTGCATGGCATTCTTCTAGGACAGGGGTCAGCAACCTGGGGCTCTGGAGCTGCATGTGGCTCTTTCACCCCTCTGCTGCAGCTCCTTGTCACTCAAAAGATGCGTCACAACCGCCAATGTGCGACACCCGCCGGCATGAGATTTACTGAGCTTTTCAACTCCTGGTAGGCCAACGATGGATAAATCCCAAAAAAAGAAAAGTTTCAGAAGAAAACTGAACGTTTTAATTCAACTATGTATGCTAGTTTTGTGGCCGCTCAAGAAATAGTGAGGCACGAGAAGGGTTTTGTGGCTCCCAGTGTTTTCTTTTCTGTGGGAAACAGGTCCAAATGGCTCTTTGAGTGTTTAAGGTTGCAGACCTCTTTTCTAGGACCACCCCAACTCACATACACTTCTCCCCTCCCTCTTCCTTCCCACTGGCAAAGACCTTGTTCATTATACAACTTCTTCCTGAAAGAAGTTGGCCAAAATTGTAGAAACCTTTTGGGGAAAGTGTATTTTTGAAGTTTGATGGCTAATCCCACCACTTTTTTGGGGGAGTTTCAAGATAATCATATTCCATTGCTGGAATGGCCTGGGAATAGCCCAGACCCAATTAAAAATCTGTGGAGCCGACTAAAAAAACTTGTTAGTCATAAGCGACCCAGCAATAAAACCCAGTTAATAGAAGCAATCATTCAATCTTGGTTTCATATTATAACAGCTGCAGAACTAAAAGATTTGGTTTACTCCATGGGAACAAGTTGTACGGCTGTAATTCATGCTAAAGGTTACCCAACTAAGTATTAACTGATGTGATAATTTTTGTATATCTCGTTTTTTTGACGTGTTTCACTTTTCTTTATACTGCAACTGCTATTCTAATAGCAAATCCTTCATAAAAGTTATTGCATTACATTCTTGATTAAATTATAATTCCATTGATATATAATTTTATGGTACTACTAAAAAAAAGTGGTGTTATTAGCTAGTTTTAGAAAATGCACTTTCCCAAAAGGTTTCCACAATTTTGGCCACTACTGTAAGCAAGCTTTCAGCCGGATATCCATCCTTATCCTTTCAATCTCTAGTACTTGGGCAGAACCTAATAAAAGTTTGGTTAAATAATGACCTCCCTCTCCCTCTCTCTCTCTCTCTCTCTCTCTCTCTCTCTCGGTATCTTGAAAGTAATATAGAACTGGGCAGAGGAGGGCTGCAGTGCTGAAATAATTTCTGGAGGACCAGCAGTCAAGGCTGGTGTTTCAGACACATCTAATAGAGCGTAGTGACTAATTGGAATTGAAAGGAAGAGATTCAGGGAGGAGCACTTCCCAGGCACTACCTTGGCCATCTAGTTTCTAACCTCCTGACCCTGAAGATGCTGTTTGGAATCAAAGTTCATTCACTAGGTTGGAAAAAAGGGTCCTTTCTCGTCCCTCTCCCCTTTTTTTTTCTTTTGTGCCCCTTCTCCTGCTGTTCTTCATGGAGGAACTCTTGTTCAGAGCTTCCCGAAAAGGAGAGTTCAATTAGCTCAGTCAATCGTCAGGCTGAAGAAAAGGCGGCACAATGTGTGGGCTTCATTCAATCCCGCAGTGGCTTTGAAGGCACAATTTGCTCAGCCCTGGGCAGAACCCAAACAGATGCTAATTCACCTGCAGTGCAGAGCAGGCCGAGTCAATTCTTGTCTCCAAGGCAGTGGATGGTTGATCAGGCTTGTCTGAATTGACAGAAGGACTAAAAGGGGAACTTTGTGTATCTCTGTGTGTGTGTGTATATATGTGTGTGTGTGTGTATGAGAGAGAGAGGGAGGGAGGGAGGGAGGGAGAGAGAAAAAAATTAAATTCACTTCTCTTCCTTCACTTTCTCTTATCCTTTTCTCTCTCTGCCTTTGTTTCTCTTTTATCTGAAGTGATGATAGTGTTACTCTTCGTCTTCGCTCTTTCTCGAGGAGAGACAAAAGCAAAGGCAGTCAGAGAATTTTTGTGTAGAAACTCCTACGGGGAAATACTTTGGAATAAAACCTAGGTTACTTGCTCAGATAATTGCTACTGGACAGAGGTGGGTTTCAAAGATTTCTACCATCGGTTCGCTTGCACACACACCTTCTGCATGTGCTCAGCCTTCTGTGCATGCGCCCGGCCATGAAAATGTGGCTAAACAGGAAGCCAGCATGCTGGCTCAGGAATTCTGAGGAAGTCCATAGGTCATAAAGGCCATAATGCCCAGCTAAGTCTAGAGAGATGTGGTGGTCACTGCTAACTCAACAAGTGGAAGGCTCCGGGGGAAAAAAATTCTACATTTGTATAGGAAGGGACTGTTGTTCCTTGCTGGGAATCAGGTAGGCATACTGATTCTCCATTGAAGCTCTAAAGTAGTATGGGATCAGAACAGTTTTATTAGCTCATTGATTCGCAGGAGAGAATGAAGGCTCTTGGGGAAAAGAGATCTGGGTGTGATAGAGCAGGGGTCTCCAACCTTGGCGACTTTTACGATGTGTGGACTTCAACTCCCAGAATTCCTCAGCCAGCATACAATAGCACGTTGTAAAGTTGTCAAGGTTGGAGACCCCTGTGATAGAGGGCCAGGGGTTTGATCACATGCTTTTGGTTGCATCCAAACTATTTTTGAAATCCCTATCCTTCCCCACCCCACCGATGCGCCTGTATCTGAAATGTAGTTGGCTTTGGGACTATGCTGTGAAGAACATCTCTTAGAACAGGTCTCAATTGGTCCCTTTAAGACTTGTGGACTTCAACTCCCAGAGTTCCTCAGCCAGCTTTGCTGGCTGAGGGACTCTGGGAGTTGAAGTCCACAAGTCTTAAAGGGACCAAGGTTGGAGATCCCTGTCTTAGAACATAGAATAAAAGGGTTGGAAGGGAACTTGAAAATTCACCCCTCTTGTCAAGCAGGAGACCCTTTACCATTTCAGACAAATGGCTGTCCAATCTCTTCTTAAAAATCTCCAGCATTGGGACCACCCACAACTTCTGGAGGCAAGTTGTTCCACTGGTTAATTGTTCTCATAGCCAGGAAATTTCTCCTTAGTTCCGAATTGGATCTCTTCTTGATAAGTTTCTGTCCATTGCCTTCTGTCCTGCCCTCAGCTGCTTTGGAGAGTAGGTTGACCATCTCTTCCCTGTAAGAGTCCCTCAAATGTTGGAGGACTGCTATCAAGAAGCTTGTTAACAAAGTTGTTGTTAGCTGCGAAGTCGTTTCTGACCCATCCTAACTCCATGGACAACATTCCTCCAGGGTTTCCTGTCCTCTACCATGCCCTGGAGTCCATTTAAACTCACGCCGACTGCTTCAGTGACTCCATCCAGCCATCTCCTTCTCTGCCATCCTCTTCTTCTTTTGCCCTCAATCGTTCCTAGCATTAGGCTCTTCTCCAGTGAATCCTTCCTTCTCATAAGGTGCCCAAAGTATTGGAGTTTCATCTTCAGGATCTGGCCTTCCAAAGAGCAGTCAGGATTGATCTCCTCTAGGACTGACTGGTTTGATCGCCTTGCAGTCCAAAGGACTCGCAGGAGTCTTCTCCAGCACCAGAGTTCAAAGGCCTCAATTCTTTGGCGCTCAGCCTTCCTCATGGTCCAACTTTCACAATCATACATTGCAACTGGGAAAACCATAGCCCTGACTATAGGGTTAATAAAGTAGGAATGCTAAGCCCAATTCTTAAAAAATGGGAACAACTACAAAAACAATAACAAAAATGTCCATCTTTATTTTGCCTGTGGATCAATGCTCCTGGAGCCTTTAGATTAGCTGGTTTTAAAAAAACAGCATAGTTAAAATATAAGGGTATAAAAAGTTTTAAACTACTAGACTGCCAATTAACAACTAAACATTGTCAAAATCATCATTACACTGAATTGACTTGAATTAAATATAATTCACTAGTTGAGAAAACCAGTAATGTCCCAGTTCTCATTTTAATAACTATCAACACAAAAATCTGGGGGAGAAAAATGGACAAGTTAAAATATAGGTCTCAAACTACTAATAAAGCACATTAGAATAGAATAGAATAGAATAGAATAGAATTTTTTTTTATTGGCCAAGTGTGATTGGACACACAAGGAATTTGTCTTGGTGCATATGCTCTCAGTGTACATAAAAGAAAAGATACGTTCATCAATGTACAACATTTACAACACAACTGATGGTCAGTATATCAATATAAATCATAAGGATTGCCAGCAACAAGTTACAGTCATACAGTCATAAGTGGAAAGAGTTTGGTGATGGGAACGATGAGAAGATTAATAGTAGTGCAGATTTAGTAAATAGTTTGACAGTGTTGAGGGAATTATTTGTTTAGCAGAGTGATGGCCTTCGGGAGAAAACTGTTCTTGTGTCTAGTTGTTCTGGTGTGCAGTGTTGTCTTAAAACTTTAAGACAAAAAAAAAATAACTGGAACTTTAACAAATATCTACTACTATCAAAATTACGTACGGTAAACAGTTCCAGAATAGAAACCAAGTAACAAGAGGACAGATCTTAACTCCTCAAAAGCACAAATAATTATGTATTTTATTCCCCCCACCCCAGCTGGCTACTTTAAAATACATAGACTTACCAAGACATTTTACCTACCTGTCCTAATCATATTAGGAACTTTGGCACAGCTAAGCTACAGCACAGCTAAGTATATTGTGGGGTTGAGAGGTTATTTAATCAAAAGTATGCAGTTTGTCTAAATCATGTTTCACTTGTACCAAAAATGAAATGTGAATTTACATTCATCAGTTGAGAAATCACCTTAGAAAACACTGCATTAAGAAAATAGAAAGGCATACTTGAACTGCCTATGTCAGAATTGTTAATGAGATTCCAAGTTTTCCAGTCTGTAGAGACAACCGTCCTGTGGAATATCATTCAGCCCTTAAATTGCTGCAGGAATTTTATGTGAACAGGTGCTGAATTTCTAGACAGATAAAGAACTGGTGTTTGAGCGGTTACTATAATGGTTTTAGTTATTAGTCTTCAGCGGCAACGAAAACCTTTGATTTGTGATTCCCTGTTTGCGGTTCTAATATGTAGCGAAGGAACTTCCGTTCAGGCCCTCTTCTAAAAGCCTGACCTTTGACATCTGTCTGGCTTTAATCCAGTGTGGATAGCGGCCACTCCACACCTGACACTGTTTTCCCCTCTGCCAGAACGCTGCCCACATTGTATCTGCCCAGTATACCATAACTGGGGGTCTCCTCCCAGACTGGTTTGGGAGAGTTGTTCCCCACCTCGTCTGTCCCGTCAGGCAGTCTTCCACTTGAACGGCCTATTAGGGAGCCTCTTTGTGGTGCAATTGGATTTATCCCCTCGTTCGTTGCCAATGAAAATGTCATTTAGCTAGAGGGAGGTGCCCATTCATCTCCAATTAAATTCAGTTATCTCTTGGGGGTGGGGGACTGTGACACTATTCAGGCTGCAACAAGCAGCTGCAACTGGAGCTGCCGAGGAAAATATGCCAAGCAAAGCTCACTTCATTCCTGGCAAATTAGGTGGCCTTAACCCCAGCGTTTCTCAGCCTGGTTGGCTTTAAGATGCTTGGACTTCCAACTCCCAGAATTTCCCAGTCAGCAACGCTGGCTGGGGAATTCTGGGAGTTGAAGTCCACCTGGCTTAAAGTTGCCAAGGTTGAGACCTCTGCCTGAACAATCATGAAGTTCTCCTCTGCAGGACAAATACACACACACACGTGCATTCCAATTCTTGTATTTTCAACCTGTCATTTATTTTTAAAAACAACACCACCAATTAACAGTTTTGCTTGCTTAGCAACAGCAGGTAGAGAGCGTGAAAACATCACACCTTTGGGTTTCCTTCAACCATTTTGAGGTCAGCAAATAACCTGTTCTTAAAACAAGCCCTCTTTGCCTGGTTTAGGAGATTAATGGATTAATCGTCTCCTGCAAACTCCACTCCCCTTTGCTCCTCTTTTATTCCCTCTGGGAGGCCATTCATCGTCCACCTGTGGCCTTACTCCCAAGTCATCCTCATATAAGAAAAACACTCTTCTCTCCAGGGCCCCATTACTTTTTAATGCTTATAAAAAGAGCTATTTCAGAGTTTTTTCTCCCCCTCAAGAGTACAGTTGTGGTCTCAGTATATGTTGCCATTCTATTTTTGTTCTGCCCCTTCTTTGTAATAGAGTCCTCTGAACCAGGGGTCTCCAACCTTGGCAACTTTAAGCCTGGGGGGACTTCAATTCCCAGAATTCCCCAGCCAGAGAATTCTGGGAGTTGAAGTCCACCTGGCTTAAAGTTGCCAAGGTTGAGACCTCTGCTCTGAACAATCATGAAGTTCTCCTCTGCAGGACAAATACACACCTACACACGTGCATTCCAATTCTTGTATTTCCAACCTGTCATTTATTTTTTAAAAAAACAACACCACCAATTAACAGTTTTGCTTGCTTAGCAACAGCAGGTAGAGAGCGTGAAAACATCACACCTTTGGGTTTCCTTCAACCATTTTGCGAGGTCAGCAAATAACCTGTTCTTAAAACAAGCCCTCTTTTGCCTGGTTTAGGAGATTAATGGATTAAAACAGGTGTTTTAGGCCAAGAGCTGGAAAGACTACAGATAAGGTCTTAGTCCCGAGATAGGGTCACATCTGATCAGGCCCACCTGGAGAACAGAGCTGTCTTTCAGGAATGGGAAAGGGAAAGACAAAGTGCATGCGTTATCTGTGGCTGGAAATTTTTAGATCAACTCAGCTGACTGCGGTTAGGCATCTCTCACCGGCTGCCAATCAGATAGATAATGTCCAGCACAATACAGAGAGAGAGGGAGAAAAAAAACATGAACAAAAAAGGCATAAAGTGGATTTTCTTCGATAAGAAATGTGCATTCCTTGAGTCAGAATAGCAGAATAACAGAGTTGGAAGGGACCTTGAAGGTCTTCTAGTCCAACCCTCTTGTTCTGACTTCGGCTTCCCAAGCAGCACGAAGCCGAGTCCTTGTTCCGATAAATCCCTTTTATTTAATATATAGTGAATTCCTCTCCAACAAAGTCGTTCTTCTCCCACAGTCTTTCAAGATAGTTCACAATTACTGACCATTGTCAGGCTTGGAGAGTGGCCAGGCTGATATCTTTCAGATGCGGCAATATTTGGCAAGAATGCAGTAATGGATTAATCGTCTCCTGCAAACTCCACTCCCCTTTTGCTCCTCTTTTATTCCCTCTGGGAGGGGCCATTCATCGTCCACCTGTGGCCTTACTCCCAAGTCAACCCTTGTTCTTTAACGGTTCTCTTCGTCTGGCAACTCTGCGCATGCGCACACTGGGAACAGGCTCCAGCTGTTCATCTGTCTCACTGATGTCTGACTCTAAAGGCATACGGCTCTAGCCCCCTTTCCGCCTCCGACGCAGAGCCTCATCAGAGCCTTCCCCAGACTCCAGGACTGGCCCTTGTTCCTCCCCAACCTCCTCACTGTGCAAATCTGCTGCCAGTTCCGCTGACCGCTGGTGGGCCACAACACCCCTGTTCGTATAAGCTTTTTCTTGGTTATTGAGCAATAGCACCTCATTACTATTGCTAGTACTCCATAACATCACTTCTTTTCTGTCTTTTAAAAATATTTTCTATGTTTTCCAAGCATCAGGACTTTCTCCAGGGACACTTGTCTCTACATTATATATACAAAATGTCTCAGCTTTAGTTCCATTATTCTAGTGAACAGTCTTGTTTTACTTTTTTCTAAACTGAATTATTTTTTCTTTTAATCCAAGGTATCCACAACCAATATTTCCAGTACCACATTTCAAAGGCTTCATCTTTTATTCAGTTAGCCTTTTCGATGGTCCAGATTTTATAAACTTATGTTCCCTTCATGGCCAACATTCTTCTTCTTCCCCTTCCCCTTCCCCTTCCCCTTTCCCTTCTCCTTCCCCTTCCCCTCCTCCTCCTCCTCTTCTTCTTCTACTCTTCTCCTTCTTCTTTTCTTCTTCTACTTTTCTCCTTCTCCTTCTCCTCTTTAATTTTTTTTAGACTTGTCATGGTCTTTCTCCCAGGTAGAGGATGTGTCTATTTTATGGCTACAGTCATTATCTCTAGACATTTGGAGCCTAGGAAGATAAAATCTGTTACTATTTCAACTTCTCTCTATTACAATATGTAGTAGTGAGCATTTGCACTCAATTCTCTCACCTTAGGAGAGCTTTCTTAAATCTTCCAGCCTTCCATTTGGCATCGTCTGTATATCTGAAACCTTTGATGGGACTCAGTGATCAAATTTTATACATCATTTATTTTAGGTGGCATATTGAGAATATGGAATAGATACAAGCACCCTTCTGGCTCTGAGAACAAGAAGATTTTACAGACCAGGAAAAAAAACAATCAAACACAAAGATACTAGTATTCTGAAATACTAGAATTTTGTCAAGGGAAATGTAAAATAAAATCAAGAGAAGAACTGGTGGCAGAAGAATATAGTTTTCCATGAGTCTCCTATTTACAATTACTAGAAAGGTTCAAAGTGGACAAAATAATATATGGTTCTGAACATCCTTAAGCCTGAGTTAGAATTGTGTACCAATGATAAACATGTAATAGCTAAATTTTTACTGAAATTTGAAACAGAAGAACAAGTGAATGACTGCATGATAAAGTAGACTAAACAGTTTGGATGATACAGATAATCCTCAATTTATCACTGTTTATTTAGCAACAACTTACAATAGTTACTGTCAGGTTGACTGGTTGGAATTTTTGGTTTGGACATTCACTATCCCAGGTATGATGTCATGTCATGTCAGTCTTTCCATCCATGCAACCAACCAACCAACCAACCAACCAACCAACCAACCAACCAACCAACCAACCAACCTGGATTTTCCTATAACTATTGTGCTAGTTACATCAGAGGTGTCCAACCTTGACAATTTTAAGACCTGTGGACTTCAACTCCCAGAGTTTCCCAGCCAGCATTCAATTTGTAAATTTAGTGGGTGGCCATCTAAACCCGCAACTGTTCTGATGTAACGTCAGCCTTCTAATGCAAAGACTGGGCAGAATGTTCACGACCTTCTTCTTATGTTTGCAGAAGTGTCATCTCCCTAAGATTTTTGCCTGGGCTCCAGCAAGGAAGCACGGATGATGGCAGAGGCTCAAGATCTTGGTGTCAGAAGAGCTGCTCTCCCTCTGAAGCAAACGCAGGGCCGGCAATGAGACTTTGCAAGAGAGCACCCAAGTCTCTTCTGAAAAACAGCCGCCTCCCCCCCACACCCCAATCCTGAAAGGTCCGGAGCAAACAAGCCAAGAAAAAGGTCAATTTAGACCTTAATGGGAGGCATACGGCTGGCTGTCTGACCTTGCGGCTCTGGTAATGATTTAACAAGAGATTTGTAAACCTGTCAGATGTGAGAATGTGTGTGTGTGTGTGAGAGAGAGAGAAAAAAAACCCAGAGGTTCTTGCCTATATTTCTATGTTGCAGGAGAGCTTCAGCAGAGCCCTTTATCTGGGCAGGAGTGGGGGAGGCAATAAGGGTAGCCCTTTTGCTTGTGGTCTCTGTCCTGCTTAGTGTCCCCCCCCCCCACCTGGCCTCTCTTCAGCCATCTGCTGTGGCTGGCTGGTTCTATTGATAAAATGACACTCAATAGCTCATCTTCCCCCAAGCTAGGCCAGGCAACCCCAAGGTTTCGGCTCCCCGTCCATTCATAACTCTACTGAGTCTGCTGTCTTTAAATTTATTGCTACTCCTTTTTAAAAAAATAAATAAAACATTCTTCATGTGTTTCTCCTCTTTCTTTCCATTTTAATGCGCTGGCATTTCATCATTTGTGCACAATGGCTTGCAAACACTCTTCTCTCTTGGCTAATTCGAAGCCTCCCCATCATTTCTCAGAGACACAATTATACCCCCACCCACTGTACTACCATTTGGACTAAGTTATTGCTTTGAACTTATGGCCTCTCTGTCCCTAGGATTATTTTCCTCAACTGCCTTTATGTTTAACAGTTTCGGAGAATTAAACACGGTTCCTCACAGCCTTGTATGCACGTAAGATTTTTTTTCTTTCTCCAAGGGCAAATTATACAGAAATCATATTCAAGGAGGGAATAGTCTCGTCTCATAATATTTTTTTGTGTTGAACTTATCCATTAGAATAGAATAAATAGAGTTGGAAGGGACCTTGGAGGTCTTCTAGTGCAAACCCCTGCTTAGGCAGGAAACCCTACACCATCTCAGACAGATGGTTATCCAACATCTTCTTAAAAACTTCCAGTGTTGGAGCATTTACAACTTCTGCAGGCAAATTGTTCCACTGATTAATTGTTCTAACTGTCAGGAAATTTCTCCTTAGTTCTAAGTTGCTTCTCTCCTTGATTAGTTTCCACCCATTGCTTCTTGTTCTACCCTCAGGTGCTTTGGAGAATAGTTTGAGTTCCTCTTCTTTGTGGCAGCCCCTGAGATAGTGGAACACTGTTATCATGTCTTTCTTTTCATTAAAGTAGACATACCCTGTTCCTGCAACCGTTCTTCATGTTTTAGCCTCCAGTTCCCTAATCATCTTTGTTGCCCTTCTCTGCACTCTTTCTGCAATGTAAACATCTTTTTTACATTGTGGTGACCAAAACTGAATGCAGTATTCCAAGTGTGGCCTTACCAAGGCATTATAAAGTGGTATTAACACTTCGTGTGAGTTAGCATTAGCATTCTCCAGTTTGTAGCTCTTTAAGGGTGCTGGCTTCAGATGTGAACCAGATTGAGAGATGGTGAGATTTGACATTTCATACAAATAATGGCTGCTAATTTTGTTTCTCCACCTGGCCCAATCATAACAGAGGATCTATTGAGAATCAAGGAGAAGCTGAATTCAGAAATAATGTTGTTTTGGAGCTCCACAGATGTTTGGGAGATAAATTCTGAAAGGTCTCACCTCTCCTTCAATGCCACACCTCAAAACTTCCTTTACCATTTTGAGTGCTCCATTCATAGTTAACTCGATTCAACATCGTTATGTTTTGTATGTTTCTAACTACAGAGTCCAGGCTGCACAAGGTCAGTTAAACTCCAACACCCCCCCCACCATAGCCCAATATTATTAGTTTTGTAAAGTAATTCATTGATTATAAACTATGTTCTAACTCTAACATAACCAAATCTCTATGTATTAAAGGCCACCAGAAAGCTGAAAATCCAGGCTCTTCCTTTCACAAGTACTCCATGTGGTAAGACTTTCTTCTTCTATGTTCACTTTCATGGTATTCTTCTAGTCCAGGGGTCAGCAACCTGCGGCTGTGGAGCCGCATGTGGCTCTTTCACCCCTCTGCTGCAGCTCCTTTTCACTCAAAAGATACATCACAACCGCCAATGTGCGACACCCGCCGGCATGAGATTTATTGAGCTTTTCAACTCCTGGTAGGCCAACCATGGATAAATCCAAAAAAAGAGAAGTTTCAGAAGAAAACAGAATGTTTAAATCAACAGTGTATGCTAGTTTTGTGGCCGCTCAAGAAATAGTCAGGCACGGGAGGGGTTTTGTGGCTCCCAGTGTTGTTGTTTTTTTCTGTGGGAAACAGGTCCAAATGGGTCTTTGAGTGTTTAAGGTTGTAGACCCCTGTTCTAGGACCACCCCAACTCACATATACTTCTCCCCTCCCTCTTCCTTCCCACTGGCAAAGACCTTGTTCATTATACACCTTCTTCCTGAGGTACAGTAGTGGCCAAAATTGTGGAAACCTTTTGGGAAAAGAGTATTTTTGAGTCTTGATGGCTAATAACACCACTTTCTTTGGGAGTTTCAAGATAATCATATTCCACTACTGGAATGGCCTGGGAATAACCCAGACCTTAACCCAATTGAAAATCTATGGAGCCGACTAAAGAAACTTGTTAGTCAGAAGCGACCCAGCAATAAAACCCAGTTAATAGAAGCAATCATTCAATCTTGGTTTCATATTATAATAGCTGCAGAACTAAAAGATTTGGTTCACTCCATGGGAAGAGGTTGTAAGGCCGTCATTCATGCTAAAGGTTACCCAACTAAGTGTTAACTGACATGGTGATAATTTTTGTATATCTCATTTTTTCTATGGTGATTTTTGTATAGCTCATCTTTACTACGTGTTTCACTTTCCTTCTTTATACTGTAACTGCTATTCTAATAGCAAATCCTTCATAAAAGTTACTGCATTACATTCTTGATTAAATTATCTTTCCATTGATACATAATTTTATGGCACTACTCCCCCCCCCCCCAAAAAGTGGTGTTATTAGCTAGTTTTAGAAAATACACTTTCCCCAAAAGGTTTCCACAATTTTGGCCACTACTGTAAGCAAGCTTTCAGCCGGATATCCATCCTTACCCTTTCAATCTCTAGTACTTGGGCAGAACCTAATAAAAGTTTGGTTAAATAATGACCTCTCTCTCTCTCTCTCTCTCTCTTTCTCTCTCTCTCTCGGTATCTTGAAAGTAATATAGAACTGGGCAGAGGAGGGCTGCAGTGCTGAAATAATTTCTGGAGGACCAGCAGTCAAGGCTGGTGTTTCAGACACATCTAATAGAGCGTAGTGACTAATTGGAATTGAAAGGAAGAGATTCAGGGAGGAGCACTTCCCAGGCACTACCTTGGCCATCTAGTTTCTAACCCCCTGACCCTGAAGATGCTGTTTGGAATCAAAGTTCATTCACTAGGTTGGAAAAAAGGGTCCTTTCTCGTCCCTCTCCCCCTTTTTTTTTCTTTTGTGCCCCTTCTCCTGCTGTTCTTCATGGAGGAACCCTTGTTCAGAGCTTCCCGAAAAGGAGAGTTCAATTAGCTCAGTCAATCGTCAGGCTGAAGAAAAGGCGGCACAATGTGTGGGCTTCATTCAATCCCGCAGTGGCTTTGAAGGCACAATTTGCTCAGCCCTGGGCAGAACCCAAACAGATGCTAATTCACCTGCAGTGCAGAGCAGGCCGAGTCAATTCTTGTCTCCAAGGCAGTGGATGGTTGATCAGGCTTGTCTGAATTGACAGAAGGACTAAAAGGGGAACTTTGTGTATCTCTCTGTGTGTGTGTATATATGTGTGTGTGTGTGTATGAGAGAGAGAGAGAGGGAGGGAGGGAGGGAGAGAGAAAAAAATTAAATTCACTTCTCTTCCTTCACTTTCTCTTATCCTTTTCTCTCTCTGCCTTTGTTTCTCTTTTATCTGAAGTGATGATAGTGTTACTCTTCGTCTTCGCTCTTTCTCGAGGAGAGACAAAAGCAAAGGCAGTCAGAGAATTTTTGTGTAGAAACTCCTACGGGGAAATACTTTGGAATAAAACCTAGGTTACTTGCTCAGATAATTGCTACTGGACAGAGGTGGGTTTCAAAGATTTCTACCATCGGTTCGCTTTGCACACACACCTTCTGCACATGTGCTCAGCCTTCTGTGCGTGCGCCCGGCCATGAAAATGTGGCTAAACAGGACAGCATAGCGCTGGCGTGGGCCCACCTGCGATCTCTGCTACCGGTTCGCCCAAACTGGTACGAACCGGCTGAATAACACCATTGCTACTGGACTCTCGTCTAGAAGCAGGGCTGGGCAACTATGGCCCCTTTATGACCTATGGACTTCAACTCCCAGAATTCCTGAGCCAGCATGCTGGCTCAGGAATTCTGGGAGTTGAAGTCCATAGGTCATAAAGGGGCCATAGTTGCCCAGCCCTAAGTCTAGAGAGATGTGGTGGTCACTGCTAACTCAACAAGTGGAAGGCTCCAGGGAAAAAAATTTCTACATTTGTATAGGAAGGGACTGTTGTTCCTTGCTGGGAATCAGGTAGGCATACTGATTCTCCATTGAAGCTCTAAAGTAGTATGGGATCAGAACAGTTTTATTAGCTCACTGATTCGCAGGAGAGAATGAAGGCTCTTGGGGAAAAGAGATCTGGGTGTGATAGAGCAGGGGTCTCCAACCTTGGCGACTTTTACGATGTGTGGACTTCAACTCCCAGAATTCCTCAGCCAGCATACAATAGCACGTTGTAAAGTTGTCAAGGTTGGAGACCCCTGCGATAGAGGGCCAGGGGTTTGATCACATGCTTTTGGTTGCATCCAAACTATTTTTGAAATCCCTATCCTTCCCCACCCCACCGATGCGCCTGTATCTGAAATGTAGTTGGCTTTGGGACTATGCTGTGAAGAACATCTCTTAGAACAGGGGTCTCCAACCTTGGTCCCTTTAAGACTTGTGGACTTCAACTCCCAAAGTTCCTCAGCCAGCTTTGCTGGCTGAGGGACTCTGGGAGTTGAAGTCCACAAGTCTTAAAGGGACCAAGGTTGGAGATCCCTGTCTTAAAACATAGAATAACAGGGTTGGAAGGGAACTTGAAAGTTCACCCCTCTTGTCAAGCAGGAGACCCTTTACCATTTCAGACAAATGGCTGTCCAAACTCTTCTTAAAAATCTCCAGCATTGGGACCACCCACAACTTCTGGAGGCAAGTTGTTCCACTGGTTAATTGTTCTCATAGCCAGGAAATTTCTCCTTAGTTCCGAATTGGATCTCTCCTTGATAAGTTTCTGTCCATTGCCTTCTGTCCTGCCCTCAACTGCTTTGGAGAGTAGGTTGACCATCTCTTCCCTGTAAGAGTCCCTCAAATGTTGGAGGACTGCTATCAAGAAGCTTGTTAATAAAGTTGTTGTTAGCTGCGAAGTCGTTTCTGACCCATCCTAATTCCATGGACAACATTCCTCCAGGGCTTCCTGTCCTCTACCATGCCCTGGAGTCCATTTAAACTCACGCCGACTGCTTCAGTGACTCCAACCAGCCATCTCCTTCTCTGCCATCCTCTTCTTCTTTTGCCCTCAATCGTTCTTAGCATTAGGCTCTTCTCCAGTGAATCCTTCCTTCTCATAAGGTGGCCAAAGTATTGGAGTTTCATCTTCAGGATCTGGCCTTCTAAAGAGCAGTCAGGATTGATCTCCTCTAGGACTGACTGGTTTGATCGCCTTGCAATCCAAGGGACTCGCAGGAGTCTTCTCCAGCACCAGAGTTCAAAGGCCTCAATTCTTTGGCGCTCAGCCTTCCTCATGGTCCAACTTTCACAATCATACATTGCAACTGGGAAAACCATAGCCCTGACTATAGGGTTAATAAAGTAGGAATGCTAAACCCAATTCTTAAAAAATGGGAACAACTACAAAAACAATAACAAAAATGTCCATCTTTATTTTGCCTGTGGATCAATGCTCCTGGAGCCTTTGGATTAACTGGTTTTAAAAAAACAGCATAGTTAAAATATAAGGGTATAAAAAGTTTTAAACTACTAGACTGCCAATTAACAACTAAACATTGTCAAAATCATCATTACACTGAATTGACTTGAATTAAATATAATTCACTAGTTGAGAAAACCAGTAATGTCCCAGTTCTCATTTTAATAACTATCAACACAAAAATCTGGGGGAGAAAAATGGACAAATTAAAATATAGATCTCGAACTACTAATAAAGCACATTAGAATAGAATAGAATAGAATAGAGTAGAATTTTTTTTTATTGGCCAAGTGTGATTGGACACACAAGGAATTTGTCTTGGTGCATATGCTCTCAGTGTACATAAAAGAGATGTTCATCAAGGTACAACATTTACAACACAAATGATGGTCAATATATCAATATAAATCATAAGGATTGCCAGCAACAAAGTTACAGTCATACAGTCATAAGTGGAAAGAGATTGGTGATGGGAACGATGAGAAGATTAATAGTAGTGCAGATTTACTAAATAGTTTGACAGTGTTGAGGGAATTATTTGTTTAGCAGAGTGATGGCTTCGGTAGAAAACTGTTCTTGTGTCTAGTTGTTCTGGTGTGCGGTGTTGTCTTAAAACTTTAAGACAAAAAAAAAAATAACTGGAACTTTAACAAACATCTACTACTATCAAAATTACGTACGGTAAACAGTTTCAGAATAGAAACCAAGTAACAAGAGGACAGATCTTAACTCCTCAAAAGCACAAATAATTATGTATTTTATTCCCCCCACCCCAGCTGGCTACTTTGAAATACATAGACTTACCAAGACATTTTACCTACCTGTCCTAATCATATTAGGAACTTTGGCACAGCTAAGCTACAGCACAGTTAAGTATATTGTGGGGTTGAGAGGTTATTTAATCAAAAGTATGCAGTTTGTCTAAATCATGTTTCACTTGTACCAAAAATGAAATGTGAATTTACATTCATCAGTTGCGAAATCACCTTAGAAAACACTGCATTAAGAAAATAGAAAGGCATACTTGAACTGCCTATGTCAGAATTGTTAATGAGATTCCAAGTTTTCCAGTCTGTAGAGACAACCGTCCTGTGGAATATCATTCAGCCCTTAAATTGCTGCAGGAATTTTATGTGAACAGGTGCTGAATTTCTAGACAGATAAAGAACTGGTGTTTGAGCGGTTACTATAATGGTTTTAGTTATTAGTCTTCAGCGGCAACAAAAACCTTTGATTTGTGATTCCCTGTTTGCAGTTCTAATATGTAGTGAAGGAACTTCCGTTCAGGCCCTCTTCTAAAAGCCTGACCTTTGACATCTGTCTGGCTTTAATCCAGTGTGGATAGCGGCCACTCCACACCTGACACTGTTTTCCCCTCTGCCAGAACGCTGCCCACATTGTATCTGCCCAGTATACCATAACTGGGAGTCTCCTCCCAGACTGGTTTGGGAGAGTTGTTCCCCACCTCGTCTGTCCCGTCAGGCAGTCTTCCACTTGAACGGCCTATTAGGGAGCCTCTTTGTGGTGTAATTGGATTTATCCCCTTGTTCGTTGCCAATGAAAATGTCATTTAGCTAGAGGGAGGTGCCCATTCATCTCCAATTAAATTCAGTTATCTCTTGGGGGTGGGGGACTGTGACACTATTCAGGCTGCAACAAGCAGCTGCAACTGGAGCTGCCGAGGAAAATATGCCAAGCAAAGCTCACTTCATTCCTGGCAAATTAGGTGGCCTTAACCCCAGCGTTTCTCAGCCTGGTTGGCTTTAAGATGCTTGGACTTCCAGAATTTCCCAGTCAGCAACGCTGGCTGGGGAATTCTGGGAGTTGAAGTCCACAGATTTTGAAGCCAACCAGGCTGGGAAATGCTGCTTTAATTTGAGGGCCCTTCCAATTCAGAGAGTAGGAGGAGTATGGAAAAGAGCATACAGTAGTGGCCAAAATTGTGGAAACCTTTTGGGAAAATTGCATTTTCTAAAACTAGCTAATAGCACCACTTTTTTTTTTTTGGAGTAATACCATAAAATTATATATCAATGGAAAGATAATTTAATCAAGAATGTAATGCAATAACTTTTATGAAGGATTTGTTTAACAATATAAAGAAGGAAAGTGAAACGTAGAAAAAAATGAGATATACAAAAATTATCACCATGTCAGTTAATACTTAGTTGGGTAACGTTTAGCATGAATTACGGCCTTACAATGTCTTTCCATGGAGTGAATCAAATCTTTTAGTTCTGCAGCTGTTATAATATGAAACCAAGATTGAACGATTGCTTCTATTAACTGGGTTTTATTGCTGGGTCGCTTCTGACTAACAAGTTTCTTTAGTTGGCTCCACAGATTTTCAATTGGGTTAAGGTCTGGGTTTTTCCCAGGCCATTCCAGCAGTGGAATATTTTTATCTTGAAACTCAAAAAAAAAAAAAAAAGTGGTGTTATTAGCCATCAAACCTCAAAAATACACTTTCTCCAAAAGGTTTCCACAATTTTGGCCACTACTCCCCAATTTCTGACATCACTATTTATACTAAGGGGAGCTGAGCAGATTTAATTCAATTTTATTTCATTTGCAAGCGACATTGCTGTAGCCAATCAGAGCATGCCCCTCCTGACCCAAATGCCCATGCCAATCCGCGCTTGCTTGCCGACCAGTAAGATAAATTTCGCCCCGTTCCCTTGAATTCCCCGCGAGAAGACAAACTCATTTTCCCTCCAAAAGTGCAAAACAGTGGTGAAATCTAAATTTTTTTTACTACCGGTTCTGTGGGTGTGGCTTGGTGGGTGTGGCAGGGGAAGGATACTGCAAAATCTCCATTCCCACCCCACTCCAGGTGAAAGATATTGCAAAATCTCCATTCCCACTCCACTCTGGGGCCAGCCAGAGGTGGTATTTGCCAGGTTTTTTTAAATTTCTTTTTGTCACACCAGTATATACAAACATTGTCATAAATAACACAACATATCTTGAAGAAAATATATATATATATAAGCAAAAAAAAATATGCATCAACTGTATTAATTTGATATAATGAAGGGAACAATAGGACAGGAACGGTAGGCACTTTTGTGCTCTTATGAACTGCTCGAAATTTCCATTACCGGTTCTCCAGAACCTGTCAGAACCTGCTGGATTTCACCCCGGTGCAAAACCTGCTCTGAATTGCAGAGGTGATGCCAAGCAGGCGGCTCCGGTCCAGGATGCCAGTGCGAGACAAAATTTGCACACAATTGGTCCGCTTCAAGCGGCGAGATTTCTAGCTTGCAAAACAGGGCTTGGCGATCTATCCAGCGCCCACCGACCCTTCGCAATTTGCAATTGCGTCCTCCCGTCTCCCCAATTTCCCCGTCTAGCCCAGGGGTCTCCAACCTTGGTCCCTTTAAGACTTGTGGACTTCAACTCCCGGAGTCCCTCAGCCAGCAAAGCAGACTGAGGAATTCTGGGAGTTGAAGTCCACAAGTCTTAAAGTTCCCAAGGTTGGAGATCCCTGCGCTCTAAGGAATCGTCTTCCCTAATCCCTGCGCGCTTTCGCTGATGGCTCGCCGTGAAAACCTGTAATTCGCCTTGGCGCCTGAAGAGGGAGTTTTCCACAGTTTTCTACCCGGGGAGGGCCAATTACTTTGCTCTCTCTCTCTCTATTCTTTCCTTCTCCTGAAACAGTGTCCGGTGATGATGACGTCCCTGGAAGTCGCCGGGATACTGGACAGTCAGCAGAAGGTGGGAAGGCTGACGTCAGCAAAAGGAGACCGCACAGAGAGAGAGAGAGAGAGGCGAACGGTTAGTGGGCGCGTTGCGGGGGGGGGCGGTTGCGACTCCATCCATACAAATGAATTTATCAGCCTTGAAACCATCGCGGAGCAAATTTGTTGGGATGTAGCCTAGGTGGAAGGGCCGGATTTCCCTCCCTAGATGGCTCAGCGGCTAAGACGCTGAGCTTCGTCGATCGGGAAGGTCCGGCGGTTCGAATCCCTAGTATAGGTCTCCTGCGTGAGCAGGGGGTTGGACTAGATGACCTCCAAGGTCCCTTCCAACTCTGTTACTTGCTGGCATTTGGGAAAAGGGTTAATCCAGGTCCCAGGCATACTCTTGACGCTAACCAGACAGCAGTCGTGCCTCTGACCATGTACAGAACATTCATCTCCGGGCCAGGGTGAGGGTTCCCTGAGCTTTAGTGTGATCCCTTCTGTTGAGACAAGTCCAGTACTGTATCACCTCTTGGTTTTTATTTATTTATTTGTCACAACATCATACAAAAAGATTATGTAGTATATACACATATAAACATATATAGGAAGAAGAAAAGAAAAACAATAGGACAGGAACGGTAGGCACGTTTGTGCGCTTATGCACGCCCCTTATGTTTTTTTCTTCTTCTTTTAGGACTGAAGCCTTCGCATCAGGAATAATTGTGACATCATCGCTGTTTGCTAATCATCTCTCTGGCTGCTTGGTGCCTTTACTCTTGGTATGTGCATTTTGAGTATTCATATGTATTATTAAAAAGAGTATTAATCTTTTTAGCATAGATACAGTAGTGGCCAAAATTGTGGAAAGCTTTTGGGAAAAGTGTATTTTCTAAAAGTAGCTAATAACACCATAAAATTATATATCAGTGGATAAGATAATTTAATCAACAATGCAATGCAATGCAATAACTTTTAGGAAGGATTTGCTATTTGAATAGCAGTTACAGTATAAAGAAGAAAAGTGAAACACGTAGAAAAAATGACATACACAAAAATTATCACCATGTCAGTTAATACTTAGTTGGGTAACCTTTAGTATGAATTATGGCCTTACAATATCTTCCCATGCAGTGAACCAAGTCTTTTAGTTCTGCAGTTCTAGTGTGAAACCAAGATTGAATGATTGCTTCTATTAAGTGGGTTTTATTGCTGGGTTGCTTCTGACTAACAAGTTTCTTTAGTTGGCTCCATAGATTTTCAATTGGGTTAAAGTCTGGGTTTTTCCCAGGCCATTCCAGCAGTGGAATATTTTTATCTTGAAACTCAAAAAAAAAAAGTGGTGTTATTAACCATCAAATCTCAAAAATATACTTTTCCCAAAAGGTTTCCACAATTTTGGCCACTATTGTAGTTGGTTCTAGAAGTGAGGCTTAAGGTTACCTTATGGATTCATGCTGAAATAGGAACTTCCTGGTCTTGTGGTTTAATGCTTCATATTGTCTCTGCTTGTAAAATAAAATATTTCTCAAAGCAACATTATATATAGTCCCTTCGTGAAGTAGAAATAGGTTCAAGCTGGTTTCATTGCACTGAGATAACCTATGCAGGGTGGGGTGAATCTTGCATCTCATCATTCTTGCTTTTGATTGATATATTTTCCAGATTTGCATTTAACACCAAACTGAGGGGGAATTAATTCTCTGTAGTTAAGGCTGTGGGAACCTTAGGAATCCTCTTTTCCTCCTAGGAATAAGAGAAAGACTATTTTCTTTCTAGATCTAAGGATATTTTAAGCTGGATCCATTTGTTGACTAAGAAGTTACATTATGCAATTGTGAATTTTTACCTCAGCTGCTGTTTAAAATTACTTCTGTTTTTCAGTATTGTCATATATTTGAAACAAGTAATAGTAACAACAACAACAACAACAGATTTGGAAGGGACCTTAGAGGTCTTCTAGTCCAATCCCCTGCCCAGGCAGGAAACCCTACACCATTTCAGACAAATGGTTATTCAACATTTTCTTAAAGATTTCCAGTGTTGAAGCATTTACAACTTCTGCAGGCAAGTTGTTCCACTGATTAATTGTTCTAACTGTCAGGAAATTTCTCCTTAGTTCTAAGTTGCAACTCTCCTTGATTAGTTTCCACCCATTGCTTCTTGTTCTATCCTCAGGTGCTTTGGAGCAGGGGTCTCCAACCTTGGTCCCTTTAAGACTTGTGGACCTCAACTCCCAGAGTTTCTCAGCCAGCTTTGCTTTGCTGGCTGAGGTACTCTGGGAGTTGAAGTCCACAAGTCTTAAAGGGACCCCTGCTTTGGAGAATAGTTTGACTCCCTCTTCTTTGTGGCAACCCTGAGATATTGGAACACTGCTATCATGTCTCCCCTAGTCCTTCTTTTCATTAAACTAGACAGTGACCAAAATGCCTCAATAATATATGTATTACTTGTTTTTAACTCTGTTGTATGACACCCTGAGTTGCTTATTTGTGAGATGGGCAGCTGCATAAATTGGTTTAATAAATAAAATAAAACATACATTAAATGAGTGAGATCTACCTCCATACTCCTGGCCTTCTGGAAATGTCGGAAAACTTGGCTCTGTCACTAGTTCCGGAGCTCTGACACGGTCCTGCTACATTGAGGGTGAATGAGTAGGTAGAGGAGATACCTCCCTCCCTAGGCTACCCATCATCTTGGTTTTTACCTTTTCAACAATTTCAATTGTTTTGTAATACTATTTAGCATACTGTAAGTCTCCCAGAGTTGCTGTATCAGTGAGAGAGGCAGTATAAAAAAAATTCCATAATATATTATTATTAATTTTATTTTAAACCCATGGAACATATCACATTGATTTTTTTTAATGTAGATCTTGGATATCTGTGCAACAGATATTTTCTCTGAGCCAGGAAGGAAATATCTTTCTCCAAAATGGTGCCCGTTATGACATTTTGAAAACCAACAGCATTTTGCTTACAAGGAAAAATATTTGTCTGATATTTTAGAATTAATACTTCTGCAGATTTACTTGACTTTAAAATCTTGTGAATCAGGTAGGATACTGAACTGGAAAGTGGTTCTAATTGAGAGAATAGGATGTCGCATTTCTGGCCTAGATGATGGTATGGAGCATATACATATTGTCCAAGTAACCCAATGCACAAAAGAACATAATTGCCATAGAATGTGACAAAGAACATTTTTTGGGGTGGGGGTGGGGAATTTGTTGTATTTTTTGCATTTTCCGCCATTGTTCTTACTTTTTTTGTGAATTATTTCAGAAGTTCCTGTATGCAGAAGAAAAGTATTTCAATCAGTTGTGCCCCTGAACTGTAGAACATTGTAAGAAAATTGCTAAGGCGTAACGTGTTTCTCCAAAAAGAAGGCTGGGTCTTATTTTCTTTTGACCCCTGAAAAAACGGCTAGGCCTTCTTTTTGGAGGGTTCTAATTATTGACTCACCTCATGGAGGTGGCAACATCAGCCCCGCCCAGCAGGAGCCCGCTGCTGGCCCACTTCTTCTGCGGCTGCTCGCTGCCACTTGCACGCATCGCCCCAGCCTCCGTTTTGCCTTTAGATGCCTGCCGGAAGGCATCTGCAGCCGATAACAGAGCTCCGGATAGATCCAGAGCTCTCTTACTGGCTGCAGATACCTTCCGTCAGGCATCTGAAGGCAAAAAGGAGGCCGGGGCGATGCGTGCAAGTGGCAGCAAGCGGCCACAGAAGAAAGCAAGGCAGGTGTTGGGGTGTGCAAGGCCTGGTAAGTAGGGCAGTTCCACTGGACCCCATCCCCACCCTAGCTTAGTTTTTACCTGTGTGCCTCACCCCACCCCAGGGTGGGCGGGGTCTTAATTAGGGATAATTTTGTGGGTGAGGCTTAATTTGATTGCATGGCTCAAAAATGTGATAGAGCTTCTTTTCAAGGTGGGTCGTCTTTTTGGAGAAACACAGTAGTAGATCTATACACGTGAAGAATGCAGCAGTGGAATGTCAAAATTCTCATGTATTAGCATTGTGATTGTGTAAGACATGCTTTACTGCTAGAATTATGTATAATGTTGGTATATTCGTTTTATTTGGGTCTCTGTTCCCCAGGGAACTGGTAATCACATTAAAAAAATAATCTTCCCCCTGTTAAATTACAGGTGTAAAAAAGCCAACACAAGACTGCTATAAGGATGGTGCGAATTTTGGCTAATGGAGATATTGTGCAAGATGATGACCCTCGAGTACGACAGACCACTCAGAATAGGGAGAACTCATCTCGACTCGTGAGGAATGGTGTATGTATTGTGGCTTGCGTAGAAATGCTCAGTAAAAACTTTTCTTCTACCACTTGGGCAATTTGAAAAAGGTGTAGGTGAGGCTATGAAAGTATCATCGGTAGCTTTTTAAAGTATCTGTACCTTTCCCCAGGATTACATGGGCATCTTCTAAAGCAGAGGTCACCAACCTTTCGGATCTCAGGGACCACTAAATTCATAATTTTAAATCTCAGGGACCAGTAATATGATTTGCCTAATGACCAGCTGGGTGGGTGTGGCTAGGTGGTCACGTGACTGGGTGGGCGTGGCCAACTCGATGTCACTCCCATTGAGGGACACCTCGCCGGACTCTACTCATCACTCCCCTCCCACCCACAGCTCACCTGCCCGCCCACGCTCCTTAGGACCCCAACAGGAAGCAGTTGTTGGAGTTAAGCAGCCATCACGAGAAAGAGTTGGCAAAACAGCTGCTCAGTTCAAATTGGATCTGGCCGAGAAGGAGGCTCAGTAGAAGCACCTCACTGAGGACTACAAGCATAGGTTTCCAAGCAGAGGGAAGACCTGCGGGAGTGCAAGGCCAGGTACTGGTGCCTGCAGGCTTGGTGGGCTGAGATGGTCAGACAGTTCCAGGCTGCGATGCAGTCCCATTGGAACGACGCCCTTCGGTTCTTCACCACCAGCGGCGATTCCCTTCAGCCTTCGTCCAAAGCCCCGCACCAGAAGGCCGAAGCAGACCCCAAGTCAGAATTTCTGACCCTCTCCAACCCACACAAAAAGACTGAAGGGGGAGACTCTCTGCAGCAACACAAACCTTCATTGCATGTATCCGACCCAGGGGCCGTAGTTTGAGGACCCCTGATTTAGTGCAATATAAAAAAATGCAAATAATTTTTCTGGGGACCACCAAAATTTTCTCACAGACCACCAGTGGTTCACAGACCACCAGTTGGGGACCGCTGCTCTAAAGTCCCCCAAGTGATTCCAGGAGAAGTTGGGATTTCTTGTAAGAGTTATAGACAGGCGCTCTATTTTGTGCTTTTGAACACACTAAAACACCATTATGAAATTGAGCTGTCACCCAAGTCCTATATTCAGCCTTGAGTTAATGCTTGATTATTCAGCTTGTTTAATCTGCTCAAAAGAGAACTATTTTCAGAGCCAATTTATACATTAGAAAGATTGTAGAAAGGACTCTGAATTGGACTAAAGGTTTTTCTTGTGCAGAGTCCTGTGCCTCGCTAAGGTCAATCAGGTACCCTTGATAATAATACAAGGGCAACCAATAGATTTAAACTTAATGTCAACCGCTTTAATCTAGATTGCAGAAAATATGACTTCTGCAACAGAATCATCAGTGCTTGGAATACTTTACCTGACTCTGTGGTCTCTTCCCATAATCCTAAAAGCTTTAACCAAAAACTTTCTACTATTGACCTCACCCCATTCCTAAGAGGACCATAAGGGGCGTGCATAAGCGCACAAACGTGCCTACCGTTCCTGTCCTATTGTTTTTCTTTTCTTCCTCCTATATATGTTTATATGTTTATATACTATATAATATTTTTGTATGATGATGTGACAAAAATAAATAAATAAATAAATAAATTCACAAGTAAGACATGTATGTGTATGTGACATTAGCTGTCCACCTGAGATTCGGAGGAATAAAGCACTCCATGGAAAATTGGAACAGGGTGAACTTTGAGTTGCTTCAAAAATGCATACATGCATGCTTATTTATTTATTTTGCAATTTCAAATGATAATTAGTATATTTAAATGGCTTAGGAAAATATGGCAACGGTGTGATCTCACAAGTTCAGCTGTATATACCGTATTGTTTGGAAAAAGACACACCTTTTTCCCCCCAAAAAGGAGGGTGAAAATCTAGGTACATCTTATACTCTGAATGTAGCCCCATCCAGCTCCTCAAATGGAGGTTTTCAGAGGCTGAAAAAAGCATCAGAAACGAAGCTTCAGAAAGGAAGCCCCACAAACAGAGCTTCAGAAAAGAAGTCCCCAAACAGAGCTTCAGAGGCTTTTTTTCTGAAGCTCTGTTTCAGAGGCTTTCAGAGGCAGAAAAAAAAGTTTTTTCTGAAACAGTTTCAGAAGCTTCAGAGGCAGAAAAAAAAAAGCAAAAAAAAAAAAAAGCAAGGCACAGAGCTCACAACCAAGGAACCTGTTGCTAAAGTTCACCTCTGGGAACAGCTGATTGGGGGTATTCCAGAGGCCAATCTACCTGCCAATCAGCTTTTTTCTTATTTTCCTCCCCAAAAACTAAGGTGTGTCTTATACTCCGGTGCGTCTTATACGCCAAAAAATACGGGATGCGTATGTGAGAAGCATGTGAGTCCTTGAGTGAACTTGTGTTGTTCTCTTTCGCCTTTAATTCTGAAAGGAATCTGTTGAATGTTTTATAATACATTTATGTAGGTGGGCCATTCCTGAGAAAAAGCAAGCTTTCACATTCCTGCTTTTGGCTCCTAATGAAATTATTCTTATTGCATTACTCATTGCTTTCTCTTGATGGAATTAATCATTGCTTTCTCTTAGTGGAATCCACATGCTTTCCAAATCTGTTCAAAACTTCCAAGAGAAATGTGCAGAAATCTTCACGTCAGCATGAGTCCATCTTGTGTTCCCCTAGGATTTGGTTTATGTTTTCTACTGTATTTTAATGCCTTGAGTTATAGTTCCTTTATTTTTAAGCATAGGATGGATATGTATATATTTGCATCATAGCTTAGAAGCATATTAGTTAACATTCTATGAGTTTTGTATTGCATCTCTTCTTTTCTAGAGCCATATTCACTGGAATTAAGTGTTTGAGGAAGTGTAGGCGCCTGTGAGCGTTCTTACATACATCAGCTACAATTTTCAGGGCCGTTCTTCGTTTGTTATGCTAGCTGGAGCTACTGATTGAGCAATACCTGTAGGGATTTGTAAATTAGCGACAAGATCATGATGTTTACAGTTACCGATGGTGCGAAGAAAACAGAAAACTCCTCCCAGTTCTCTTAGAATGCTACGATTCAGGGCTACTCTGTAAGCTAAATATTGAGAATTGTGACAAACTAAAATGGAACAAATTTCCATGCAGCAGAGATTGAAAGTATGGGATTCATCATGGCATAGGGTTGATTTTAAAAAATAGAAGGCAGTGTTATTTCACTTGTTACAGTGTGAGTGGGAAGGTGTTGTGTCTTCTTTGGAAATGCCTATACCAGTGATGGCGAACCTTTTCGGCACCAAGTGCCCAAACCGGAACTTGTGCGTGTGCACGTGTATGTGCACGTGTGCATCGGAGTGCCAGAAACTCAAAGACCAGCTGGCAGGCGTGCATGTGCGCGCCGTCCAGCTGGTCTTCATGTGTGCTGGAACGCAAGAAACCGGAAGACCAGGTGGTCTTTGGGTTTCCGGTTAGTGCATGCACACCGGCCTGCTGGCCTTCACGTCTGCTGGAGCACTGGAAACCAAAAGACTAGCTGGTGATGGCGCGCATGCCCACAGAGAGGCATGCCATCACAGGCCTGTACGTTTGTGTAGCACCTTCTCCATAAAAAGCATACACAAAGTCAGAGTAAGAAAAATATTTAAACAGCCTATTGTCAACCAAGTAACCAATTCTTAAGGAGGCAGTTAGCCTCCCTTTCATCTTCAAAGATTGCAGAAAAAGCAGGGTCATCATTGGTGACAACAGAGAAGGGCTCTCCCGACCTTGAGGGCAACTGAAGGTCTAGGAATTATGGATGCTGAAGTCCAGGAAGCCGCCTTACATTTTTCTTAACTTATATGTAAATTGGTTCTGGAACAGAGGCAATTCTTAATGTAATGCCAGTTTAGCGACTGCCTGCCTGATTTAGCAACCATTCAGTTACAACAATGATGAAAAAATAGCTTTACCACCAATCCTCATGTTTGTGATCTTTGGCTCAGTGGCTAAGACGCTGAGCTTGTCGATCGCAAGGTCGGCAGTTTAGCAGTTCGAATCCCTAGTGCTGCATTATGGGGTGAGCTCCCGTTACTTGTCCTGGCTTCTGCCAACCTAGCAGTTTGAAAGCACGTAAAAAATGCAAGTAGAAAAAAAGGGGCCATTTTGGTGGGAAGCTAACAGTGTTCTGTGCGCTATTGGTGTTTAGTCATGTTGGCCACATGACCACGGAGACGTCTTCGGACAGCGCTGGCTCTTTGGCTTTGAAACGGAGATGAGCACCACCCCCTACAGTAGCACATATGCGCGAGGGGAACCTTTACCTTAAAGCAAAAGAAAGCTAAAATAAAAGTTGTAAGTACAATTGCGGTATTGCTTAGCAACATCTTTGCTTAATGGCTAAGTTGCTCGTTCCCATTTGTGGCCGCTAAACAAGGACTACCTGTAGTCCTCCTGCAGCTTGCTATTTCTTAGCCTGGCCCATCACGTATCGTCCTCTGTTAAATAATCACGACTGTAATTTGCCTAAAGTGATGCATTTCTGACTTCTCCCTTTACAGTTCCATTCCTGTGTCTCAGAAAGACAGCGTCTTGTGCTTGTTCACTTTCTTGTGTTTGCTCAACAGGGCTTTTTCAACGCAACCTCCAACGCTGGTCCTAATCCACCACAGCACTACCAGCAGCAGCAGCAACAGCGCCAGAATGCAAGGCCTGGGGAACGTTCACCGTTTTCAGACATCAATCAGCAGCTGGTGAACATGGGCTTCCCCACTTGGCACCTTGGCAACCAGGTGGTGGAGCCAGTGATGTCCATCCTGCTGCTCTTCCTGCTTATGATGGTGGGCGTGCGTGGCCTGCTCTTGGTGGGCCTCATTTATGTCGTCTCCCACCTAAGCCAGCGATGACACGAACTCCTGCACGGACTGCCGGTTGCCTGAGGGATTCGGAACCGAACATTTTTGCCCAATGTATGAGCGTGGGTTAGAGAGAGTCTGTATGTCTGTATATGTGCGTGTTTGAAACAAATTCTCCTTGCTCAAGAACTTTTGTAAAATGGTGTTTTCAAGAGACAGAATTAAGCAACTTGAAGTATGAGCTAATGAGGATGTATATATATATATATATATATGTAGGTCTTTGGTTATTCGGGTTTTCTTCCGCATAAAATTGGAAGTGTCTTAGCGACGTTTCGACGAAGTCTCATTCGTCATCTTCAGGCTGGTGCCTTCTGCTTCATGCTTCGAATGAGACTTCGTTGAAACGTCGCCAAGACACTTCCAATTTTACGCGGGAGAAAATCCGAATAACCAAAGACAGACAGACAGACAGACAGATATATATATATATATATATATATATATATATATATATATATATATATATATATATATATATATATATATCTCCGCTTCTTTCCTTCTCTAGCTTGAAATGAGCCATTTTTTTCATTCTGGGCCCATGATATTCTGGTAGGAATGATAGCTTTTGTTTCTTTTTGCTGAGGGCACCATCTCATGTTTATCAAAGGGAACTTGATTTAGGATTTTCTTCTTTAGGACCGGCGGTAAAAGTTCAGTCTCTGATAGTCTCTGATAGAGAAACATTGAAAAGTAGGCAGGTTTTTAAAAATCAGGTGGGAAATCATGCCTTCCAGATAGGTTGGAGAACTGGAAAGTCATATACAAAGAGAGAGAGAGAGAGGCACAGGCACAGGGTAATAATATACAAAAGTAGGCCTTGGGACTTGGCTAGTTCACATTGTTGGAATCCCTTCCTCTCTGACATAGGAGCTTTGGTTGTGTGAAATGGGCATTGGGTCGTGGTTAGCCGGGATTCGTGAAGAAGAGCCATTTTGTGGCCTCCGGGTTCAGTGAGGCAGCCATGTTGAGATCACTGCATTTTTTTATAAAGCCAGCCTCTTGGTGTGTAATATTCAAAAGTATTTATTTATCAGGTATTTATCTGGAGGCTGCCTGGTGCCTCAGTCAGGCCATTCTTTCGTAATATTAAAGAATACAAATCCAGGGTTTGTATGAGCTGCTGTGGGGTTAGGGGTTGTTTCCAAATGAGACTGCAATTTCTGTATGTAAAAGTGATACTTGTTGCTTCAAATAAGCAGAAATAGTGGGACAGAGCAAACATCCATGTGTATTTAACCTGGTGAAACTGCCCCCAAATGCTTTCTCTGCTAGCATTGGCTGCCTTCTAAAATAGTGGAGGAACTGAGTCAAAGCAAAGAGAAAGTTATTTGTAAAACCTTCATCAAGAGTCTTAATTCCAAAAAGTTTTCTTGAAAAAAAAAGAGTCTTAATTCCAATTACAAACTTTTTTCCTCTCTTTATATTTCCTTTCTTAGCAGAGTATAGATGCATTTCTTTCTTTTTTTGTTTCATTTTGGCCTATTCGCAGGCTTGAAAAAGAAATAAAAAACATCTACCTGGTTCAGCTCAATTCTTATTTTGTAAATTTAGGGTGACTTGCAATATATTTAAAGCTAAAAGTTAAAAATAAATCTGTAGCTCTTACTTTATTTATAAAGCATCATATAGCAAAAAATTATTTCCTTTTGAAAAACATTATAGTTTTAAAAATGGGTGAAATTGTTGGAAGAATAAATATTTGAGAAGCTGAAAGAGCAAAACAAGGTGTTTGTGTGTGTGTGTGTGGGGGGGCTTTTGGGGAAAAAAAAATCAAGCTGCAACTTAACATTGTGAATTTCAGTTCCATAAATCCCTTTTCCTAATTTCCACTAATTAACATGTAAGAATGAAACAATCGGTTTAGCTGCTTGCCACATATGTAATTCATAAGATTGTACTACGAGAAGGAATTCCTAAATGCAAGGGAGATTTTTTTTTTTTATAAAAAAGTTTTATTTTTACAATCTTATCAAATAATTCATCCAATGTACAGTTATATACAATTAGTCGGGCCTGCCCAGTCACCACCCCCCTTTTTAACCTTCTTCCCTCTTCTACCTTCTTTTACTTTCCAAACCTTCCTCTCCTTCTCTTATCTACCTCCTCTCCTCCCTCCACCCTACACTCTTCTCCCTCTTCTACCCCTCTTCCTTCCTCTTCTCCTCTTTCCTACCTCCTACTCTCTCTTTTTTCCCTCCCCACCGTTCTAAAATGGCAACTGGTCAGACCCGACCCTACATTAATTATATTTATACATCTTCAATAATCCCTGTACATTAACCATCACTCCATCACTAACCTCAACCCCCCAATTCCCTTCCCCTTTACCCCCCACCCCCCACCCCGACTTCCCAGAACAAAATGCAGGGTATCAAAACTAACAATCATAATCTAAAATAATTCCTAAATTATAATCTCTAGTCTCTCCACGCTTATTCACACTCTCAATTCCCCTCTCCTTCAAAAATATATCTAATACAAATTATTTCCTAAATTTACTCATATGCTATTTGATATTTTTTTATCTGATACTTATTTTGAATATAATCAATCCACATTTTCCATTCTAAAATATATTTTTCTTGTGTATAGTCTTTCAACTAAGCAGAGATTTTGCCATTTCTGCCAGATTTGATACTTTAAGAGTCCATTCTTCAATTGTAGGTAATTCTTCTTTCTTCCAATATTGAGCAATCAAAAGTCTTGGCTGTTATTAAGTTCAGAATCAATTTAGTCTCTATAGCTGTACAATCCATAATTATTCCTAGTAAAAGAACTGCGGGTAAACTTAATCTTCTTTTCAAAATATTCTGCATGATCCACCATACTTTAATCCAAAATGCTTTAACTTTTTGCAAGTCCACCATATATGATAATAAGTAGCATCTTCACAATCACATCTCCAGCATTTAGCCTGTACATTAGGATACATACATGACAATTTTTTGGGGTCTAAATGCCATCTATAAAACATCTTATAAAAATTTTCTCTCATATTTTGCGCTTGTGTAAATTTAACATTCCTCACCCAAATTCTTTCCCAAGTTTCCAACATTATTGGTTGCTGAAAATTTTGTGCCCACTTAATCATACAATCCTTAACCAAATCAGTCTCTGAATCTATTTCTACTAATACATTATACAACCTCTTAATATGCTGTTGACCTTGATCTCTCATTTGTTTTAACAAATTATCCTCAATTTGCTTAACACCTATTTTTTGGTCTAATTTCCATCTAGCTTGTAGTTGTCCATATTGGAACCATGTATAATTTTTCCCTTCTTCCCCCATCTTTTCTCTAGATTTTAATTGTAACTCCCCCTTTTCCATACAAAGAAGTTCTTTATAAGTAACTACCTCCATCTTTTGATATATATTTATATTTTCTATCATGTGTCTCGGGTTTGCCCATATTGGAATCTTTCCCTCTAATTTGTATTGATATTTCCTCCAAACCCTCAATAATGCATTTCTAATTATATTATTTTTAAATATTTTATCAACTTTCTTATCATATAATAAATAGGCATGCCACCCATATAACAAACCATAACCTTCTATATTCAGAACTCTTTCCTCAGTTAAATTAATCCAATCAGTAATTAATGATAAAACAACTGCTTCATAATACAATTTTAAATTAGGCATTTTAAGACCCCCCCTTTCCCTTATATCCTGCATTACTTTTAATTTTATTCTTGGTTTTTTGCCCATCCATACAAATTTACTAATCCCCTTTTGCCATTCCTGTAATTTAATATCATTCTTAAACACCGGTATCATTTGAAACAAAAACAAAAACCTGGGCAAAACATTCATTTTTATAGCCGCTATTCTTCCCAGCAAAGATAGTTGTAACTTCTTCCAACTCTCCATTTCTTTCCATACCTTCTGCCACAATACCTCAAATGCAAGGGAGATTTAATAGAACAGTGAGTTGATCAAAGGAACTTCATATTTCAGATGGCAAATTCAAATAATCGCAAGTATAGATCTCGCTGTACAATAAATATGTCTGTCTGCCATTGTAGTTTTTTGGATCTGAAATGCAATCAGTTTATGGAATGCCATATAGCGTCGCCTGCTGGAGAAGGGGGTTGGACTAAAAGTCCTCTAAGTCCTTTTGAATTCAGTTCTGTTATCTTAATCTTAGTGCCCTTGTCCCAAATAATGACTGATGTATACAGTGATAATATTCATAGTAAGTGATTTGAAGATGCAGGTAACCTTTCAAAGACAGCACGTAAAGGGAGTAGGAGCCAGAATAATGGCTAAGAACATGTTAGATTCTACCTTACCCTAGAGAAGTTTGAGAAACCCCACAAAGATTTTATAGTATTCAGTAGAAATGAAAGCCTGCGACTTGCTGGTTGGAATAAGCACAACACCCTCAATACCAAAGGTGGAGCCCATCTCACACTCTTATACATTGGATTCTGAAGCAGGAATGATTTCCTTATGCATCATTACACTTGATTTTTAAAAAAAAAATCATGGAAGTTTAGTAGAACAATCACTTTGGATTGGTGTGAAAACAATTGTGACAATGGTGTGGCAAGTTTTCCTTCTTAAGGTGCAGCTAATAGAGGTGAGAATGCAAGGAGAAGCTAGGAAGGGATTTGGTAGATCTTAGTTTAGCGACTGCCTCAGTCCAATTCGATTTGAAACAGTTTACAATGCATGTAAATAATTCAAATATAAAGGTAAAGGTTCCCCTCGCACATACGTGCTAGTTGTTGCCAACTCTAGGGGGCAGTGCTCATCTCCGTTTCAAAGCCGAAGAGCCAGCGCTGTCCGAAGACGTCTCCGTGGTCATGTGGCCGGCATGACTCAAAACCAAAGGCGCATGGAACGCTGTTACCTTCCCAAAAAAGGTGGTCCCTATTTTTTCAACTTGCATTTTTACGTGCTTTTGAAACTGCTAGGTTGGCAGAAGCTGGGACAAGTAATGGGAGCTCACCCCGTTACACAGCAGCACTAGGAATTTGAACCGCTGAGCTGCCAACCTTTCGATCGAAAAGCTCAATGTCCTAGCCAATAATGCCAACATTGAAGTCTCTAGAATTCATCCTCAAAAGCCCTTTGAAAAAGTTTTCAGCTCTCCAGAAAGAAGATGAATTTCCCTTACAGAACATGTCCTCCCCTGCTTTTGCACTTCCTGGTTGAGCAGGGGCAACTGCTGGTCTTGGGCAGAAGTTCTCTGTCCTGGTTAGATAGCTTTTATCAGGGGAACATGGTCTGTGGGATCGGGTGGGTTCCTGGCGGTTCGGCAGGGTTCGGGCGATCCTCTAGCCAAGGATCTCGGGTTTGGCGAACCCCCAAATGCCACCCCTGGCTGGCTGCACCCACTCCTCCCCCCCAGGAGTCTCCACATGGCCCGTTCATCATTCCAGGTAAGTGCAGGGGCCGCACGGAGGATCTGGGAGGACAAAAAAACGGGCCTACTGGAGGTTCTGGAAAGTCCGGAAACGGGCTTGTTTCTGGCCTGCAGAGGGCCTCCGGACCCCAGTGGGAGCTGTTTTCACTCTCCCAGAGGCTCAAGTCTTAAAAGAGCCAAGTTTGCAGACCCCTGTCCTAAGGTGATGTCATCCTTTTGTGACCTGACAAGCACAATCAACGGGAAAACCAGATTCACCAACGGCTGTTTTACTAACTTAACCAATGCAGTGATTCACTTAACAACTGTGGCAAGGAAAATCGTAAATTGAGGCAAAACTCACTTCACAAACGTCTCGCTTAGCAACAGAAACATTGGGCTCAATTGTGGTCGTAGGTTGAGGACTACCTGTCGCTGTAGATGGAATAGCACAACTCAGCAGTTTTCTAGGGAGATGGGGGCTGCCTTTAGGATTGTGCGGCGCAGACAATTTTATATTGCATCTTCTCCCGTTGTGGACCACAGCAACATCCTTCTGCAACCTAACAAAAAAGGATAAAAATTTTCAGTGGAACAATTTGGTTTCTCTTATTATCCTTTTTATTTATAATAAATATATAATAAATATATTTATAATGTATTATTCTTGCCATGCTAGTAATTTCTGGTCATACATGCCTCCTTCTAAATTCTCAGAAATCATCCATCCAAGGTACCTTATACAGCACCCTAGGACAGGGTTCTCCAACCTTGGCAACTTTGCGACTTGTTTATTTATTTTATTTATTTATTTATTTATTTAATTAAACTTTTATACCGCCCTTCTCCCGAAGGACTCAGGGCGGTGTACAGCCTGCATTAAAACAATTTATATACACACTAAGATAACAGTTAAAAAACTTATTCCAGAAAGGCCGAAATTAAAACCGTCCAATTGACCATATAAAATACCCAGTAAAGTACAATTAAAATTTAAAATTTAAGAATTAAAAAAATTTAACATTTAAAAATCAGGCCAGTCCCGTGGACTTCAATTCCCAGAATTCCTCAGCCGACGCATGCCAGGGATTCTAAACCAGGGATTCTGGGAGTTGAAGTCCCATAAGTCTTAAAGTTGCCAAGGTTGGAGACCCCTGGCCTAAACGGATATCGGTTAATTTGGCAATTTCTTTTTTTTAAATCTCCACTTTAAGCCATTTCTGTTTTTCCTATTTCCACCACTAGATGTCACTGACCTATTGCTTTACTGACTCCCAACAGACCTGAGAATTAAAGTGAATATTGCAGTGAAATTAGAAAGGTGGAACAAAATTCACTGAGAAAGGTGCCGAGTTTTTAATAGGCGACACCTAGGGGAATAAGTCAAGGGAAGATACCCGTATTCCTGTATTCCCATCTGAAGATACTGAGAGTTTTTTTTTATTATTTGCATTTATATCCCGCCCTTCTCCGAAGACTCAGGGCGGCTTACACTATGTTAGCAATAGTCTTCATCCTATTTGTATATTTATATACAAAGTCAACTTATTGCCCCCAACAATCTGTGGAACAATCTGTGGAACAAGCTTCCTCCGGGATTATGACAACTCCCCGACCTCCGGACCTTCAGACGTGAACTGAAGACTTTATTATTTCAGCGCGCTGGACTAGCCTAAGAATAAAATGTTTTAGCTAAATTTTAATGGGGTTTTTAACCGGTTTTTACTGTTTTTAGTGATTTGGCTATGATAATATTTAGTTTTAATTGTGTTTTTAATGCTTATTTATTATATTGTTTTTTAATATGCCTGTGAACCGCCCTGAGTCCTACGGGAGATGGTGCGGTATAAAAGTATGATTAATAAATAAATAATAAATAAATCTGGGTCCTCATTTTACCTACCTTATAAAGGATGGAAGGCTGAGTCAACCTTGGGCCTGGTGGGACTAGAACTTGCAGTAATTGCAGGCAGCTGTGTTAATAACAGACTGTCTTACCAGTCCGAGCCACAAAGGCCCTGAAACATGTTCTCAAGAAACCTACAGCAGAAATATCTGAAACCCAACACATTACATCCTTAGCCGAAAGTACTTGCTGTCAGAGGGGCCATTTCCATAGGGGGGAAAGTGATGTTGCACACATGAAAAATCCCATTTGGTCATCTGTGTGATATCTGTTGGAAGAAATGTACTTCTGGGTTCAGTTCCAAGTGGGGAAAAAGATACTGGAAACATGGAGACTGCTTGGAAAGATGGTTTAATGGTGGACAGGACCACATGGTTTGAGTTGCTGAGCAGAAAAGGGCTAAGATGCTGAGAGTCCCTGGATTTTATACCCTCTCTGGCTTTGAACTTCCTGGGGCACAGAAAAAGTATCCTGATTGGTTGCTTTCAGAGGTCATAGTTAGCCTTGCTGGTTGTTATAATCTCCCCAGGTGCCATGTGGGGAGTTTCTTTTGCTAGATGGGTCCTATTGTGTTGCAGATTATGGTCCATTGACAAAGGTGGGGAAGGGAAAACTGGGTTTCTGCCTCTGGCCCATTGACAAAGAGGAGGGGGAGGCAGGAAGATGGGAGCTGCTTTGTCTTTAAAACATGTTTCTCCATTTCTCATCCAGGGAAATATATTCTGCCTTTTTAATATTTCCTCAAATATTTCATTCTTTTAGGAGAGGGGTGGGTGTGCTAAGTTCCTACATATCATCATGTACATATTGTCATTGTGTGTTCAACTGGACACCAGCTACAGTACACAAATAACAACAGCAGCAGAATACAAATAATATATACAGTACATAAAGAGCAATCTAAGCATGTATACAACAGCATGTTACATTGAAAGGAACCATTTACTACTTGATCCAAGAAAGGCTGTGATTTATTCTCTCCAAAGCTGATTGAAGCAACAGAGCTGGAGGCTGAAGATGACTAATATTTACCCCCCACCCCCAAAACGTCTCAAATCCCCTCTTACCCATCACGGCTGGGCAAGAGATTCATCAGCTTCACTTCCAACATTGCTATTGCAATCAATTTCATAGTCACTCCAGACTGTACGTCCCTTAAATAAAATGAAGGGAGGGAGATACCTGCTAGAAAATAGTCCTAGGTTAGCACTGTAGTGTGTGGGGGATCATGTAATCTATCATCTCAAAGCTTCTCTGTTGAGACTATTAAGGGGACTCTCTTGGAAAAAGGGTTGGTGGTTGGGATCTCCCATCCCAAAGTGATGGCCATGAGAGATATATTGTATTTTTGGGAGTGTAAGATGCACCTTCCCCCCCCAAAAAAAGTGGGTGAAAATTAGAGTGCGTCTTATTCTACTAATGTATTCCCATCCAGCTTCTCAAACAGAGGTTTCAGAGGCTGAAAAAAGCCTCTGAAGCAGAGCTTCAGACAAAAGCCTCCGAAACAGAGCTTCAGAAAAAAACCCTCTGAAATGAAGCTTCAGAAAAGAAGCCTCAGAAACGAAGCTTCAGGAAAAATACCTCTGAAACAGAGCTTCAGACAAAAGCCTCAGAAACAAAGCTTCAGAAAAAAAGCCTCAGAAACAAAACTTCAGAAAAGAAGCCCCAGAAACGAAGCTTCAGGAAAAAAAGCCTCTGAAACAGAGCTTCAGAAAAAAAAAGCCTCTGAAACAGAGTTTCAGAAGTTTCAGAGGCAGAAAAAAAATCAAGGCACAGAGTTCACCACCAATGAACCTGTTGCTAAAATTCACCTCTGGGAACAGCTGATTGGGGGTATTCCGGGAGGCCGATCCACCCACCAATCAGCTTTTTTCTTATTTTCCTCCTAAAAATCTAAGGTGTGTCTTATACTCCGGTGCGTCTGATACGCCAAAAAGTATGGTAATCAGTTATAAAACTCCAGAATGCTATCCTGCATTTAGAGTCCTTTCACTCTTTTTCTTTTTTTTGTGTGTGCTAACTGATGGGACATTCATCCTTCTTCTGGCTAAGGATGTTTCTAAAACATTGGTTTTCAACCACCCCTC
This sequence comes from Ahaetulla prasina, assembly GCF_028640845.1. Lineage (NCBI taxonomy): Eukaryota > Metazoa > Chordata > Lepidosauria > Squamata > Colubridae > Ahaetulla > Ahaetulla prasina. The sequence goes on from NC_080544.1 coordinate 21,303,034, forward strand.
CTTTGTATTTTCTAAGAGAGCTTTGGGCCCCTGAGATATTCTTGGAAAGAAAAATAATGATGTTAGAGATTTGTTCTGCAGCATGTACAGCTTACTCTCTGCCCCCACCCCCTCCCGCAAAAAAAAGGGAGTTATAATAAATTTAAAAGTGTTAAAATCAGATGGAGCAAGCAACATAGCAGGTATCAAGAGACCTCTGTAGGCACTGTACAGAGATTACAACATCACAGGAATTTCCTGCCTTCTACATCAAAAATAGGGAGAAAAGATGATATATAAGCCAGTATTTCATAGTTATAGCTCGAGGCTATTTGCAGCTCGTAAAAATGGGCTTCATCGCCCTGGCAAAGTAATTGACCTGCAGTACAAGTATACAGAAATAGATGTTCAAAAGAAATGTCGAAGATCAGAAGCTGAGGAAAGGTAGTCCTCGACTTATGACAACAACTGAGCCCAACATTTATGTTGCTAAGCGAGACGCTTGTTAAGTGAGCTTTGCCCCATTTTAACACCTTTCTTGCCATAGTTGTTAAGTGAATTACTTGCTATTGTTAAGTGAATAGAATAGAATAGAATAGAATAGAATAGAACAGAACAGAACAGAACAGAATAGAATAGAATAGAATAGAATAGAATAGAATAGAATTTTATTGACCAAGTGTGATTGGACACACAAGGAATTTGTCTTGGTGTCTACGCTCTCAGTGTCCATAAAAGAAAGGATACCTTCATCAAGAATCATAAGGTACAACACTTAATGATAGTCATAGGGTACAAATTTAACACTTAATGATACAACACTTAATGATAGTCATAGGCTACAAATAAGCAATCAGGAAACAATCAATATCAATATAAATCGTAAGGATACAAGCAACAAATTTACAGTCATACAGTGGAAGGAGGTGAGTGATGGGAACGATGAGATCAATAGTAGTGCAGACTTAGTAAATAGTTTGACAATGTTGAGGGAATTATTTGTTTAGCAGAGTGATGGTGTTCGGGAAGAAACTGTCCTTGTGTCTAGTTGTTCTGGTGTGCAGTACTCTATAGTGTCGTTTTGAGGGTAGGAATTGAAACAGTTTATGTCCAGGATGTGAAGGATCTGTAAATATTTTCACAGCCCTCTTTTTGATTCGTGCAGGTTACAGGTCCTCAATGGAAGGCAGGTTGGTAGCAATTGCTTTTTTTGTTAAGTTAGCAACCAGTTATTAAGTGAATCTGGCTTGTCAGAAGGTCGCAAAAGGGGGATCACGTGATTCCAGAACACTGCAACGGTCATAAATATGAATCAGTTGCCAAGCAGCTGAAATTTTGACCATGTGACCATGGGGATGCTGCAACGCTCGTAAGTATAAAAAACGATCATAAGTCAGTTTTTTCAGTGATCTGGAAATTTTAAATGGTCACTAAATGAACAATTGTAAGTCAAGGATTACCTGTATCCTTTTTTGGGGGGTTTTAGAGATACGTTAGAACAGGGGTGTCAAAATTGATTTTGTTGAGGGCCGCATGAGTGTTATGTTTGACCTCGGTGGGCCGGGTGGGTGTGGCCAGCTTGACGTCACTCGTGTCGGGGGCGCCTGTGGTGGCCTGAGTGCTCTGGCAGCAAAAATAGGCTCCAGACCTCCATTTTCAGCTGGGACGGCCTCCTGCAACCCTCTGCCAGCAAAAATGGAGCTTATGAGGGCCATGTGCAGCAGAGGTGGATTTCAGCAGGTTCTGACCAGTTCTGGAGAACTGCTAGCAGAAATTTTGAGCAGTTCGGAGGACCGGTAAATAACACCTCTGACTGGCCCGGCCCCCATCTATTCTCTGCCTCCCGAGTCTCAGTTGATTGGGAGAAAATGGGGATTTTGCAGTAACCTTTCCCTGGAGTGGGGAAGGAATGGAGATTTTACAGTATCCTTCCCCTGCCATGCCCACCAAGCCACACTCACAGAACTGGTAGTAAACATTTTTGAAACCCACCACAGGTGTGCAGCCCTCAGGAGCTCCCATTTTTGCTGGCACATGCAACACAGGCCAATACTTCGCTGTTTCCAGGGGGGGCCTTGCAGGCCAGATTTAAGCACCCCGTGGGCTGCATTCAGCTCATGGGCCTTGAGTTTGACACCCTTGTATTAGAAGATACTACTGGTATGAGTCCCATCTAAAAGAAATTTGACCTCGCTCTATTGACCATTGTTATTGGATCTGTTTCTAGAGACAGATGTACAGGACCTTTCTATTGATTCAATTGACTCTAGTTAAGCACAGTTCCTCGGAAGTGTTTGAAATACTGCTATTATACACTCTGATCCTTCCATTTTTAATCACTTTTGCTGATAGGTGAGACAAAGGATATAGAAGGACAGGAAGGAAGAAGAGCCATTCCCAGACTCTGGGCCAACTCTTTTGGGGTGAGAGACTATAGCTCTGGGGTTTCAAATTCGATTTCATTGAGGGCCGCATCAGGGTTGTGTTTGAACTTGGGGGGTCGGGGTGTGCGTGGCCACGATGAGTGTGGCCAGCTCGATGTCACTCATTTTGGGGGTACCTGTGGTGGTCTGAGTGCTCGGCCAGCGAAAACGGGTTCCTAACCTCCGTTTTCAGCTGCGACGGCCTCCTGCAACCCTCTGCCAGCGAAAATGGAGCTCGGGAGCTGGTTTTCACTGGCAGAGGCACTGCGGGCCAATCCTTTGCTGTTTCCAGGGTGGCCCCACTGGCCAGATCTAAGCACTCCGTGGACCGGATCCAGCCCACAGGCCTTGAGTTTAACATCCCTGGTATCTAGACGGGGCTAAAAACTCAACCTCCAAACTTAGCACCTCATATCATTGCCCACAGCATTATCCATGATTCCTATATTCTTTTCAAAAGTCCATGGAGCATCTCTTCCTGGTTAGCAGATGATTATGTGGACAGTTGCCTGAATAACAGTCTGCAAATGATCTGTGGCTTGGAATCCCTTCTGAGAGCGAATGCATTTTTCCCTTTCCAGGGCAGGATAATTGTGGGGAGCTTCACCCTCAGAAGAGAAACGTAGGAAAGGAATTCTTCCGTTATCTTTGGAAAATCCTGCTCTTTTAGCACATATGTTTGCTATATAAAAGCAAATCTATGGTAATTTTAATTTTTAAATAGCCAGCAAAACTCCCCCTGTCTCTGTCTCATGACAGGAAGATGTCATTCTGCCAAAGGGAATTTATGAAATTAGACTAAAGCCAGGTAATTCGTTTCATCAAGAATTTTAGTTTTTCTTTCTTTTCTTCTTTCCGCCATTTGCCACCCATCTTGTTAAATGGGGCTGTTATGTGTCAGATGCAGTATGAACTTTCTCTCTCGCTTCACAGCAATGGTTGAGTTTTTTCCTTTCCTGCCTGCTGGGGAAGGAAATGTCCTTCAGCTTATTCAATAGACTGTGTAAAAGTTGACAAATACCAGTAATTCATTGTCTGGTCGTGGGTATCTGCAGGATGTGATGGAAAAATCAAGATGGGACCATGCCGCTATGATCAAAGCTTTGCCCAATTTTTATGTGCAACATACTTTTGGGACCACCATGCCAGAAGTGGTATCCAGCCGGTTTGGACCGGTTCAGGCGAGTCGGTAGCGGAAAGCTCCGGCTCTATGCTGTACTATTTAGGCACGCTTTTGAGCCCAGGCGCATGCGCGGAAGGTGCACACGAGAGCAAAGGGCATGTGTAGAAGGCCATGCGTATGTATGGAAAGCAGGTGCGCGCATGAACTGAGCATGTGCATTGGGGTGAAATGCTTCCAGTTTGAACCGGATCGCCTGATCCGGTAGCGATGGCGGCAGGTGGTTCGGAGAACCAGTAGCAAAAATCCCTGCCCCCCCCAGCTGAGCTGCGTGATCATCAGAGGTTGTTTTTTTTTTAACTTTTAAAAGCATTTTTCCTTCTATCGAAAAAATGCTTTTAAAAATTTAAAAAAAGCCTCTGATGATCGCGCAATTTAGCTGGGATTGTCAGAACCCTTTAAAAGCATGTTTTCTGCAAGCTCTTCAGCTTCAGAGGCTTTTTTTCTGAATGGAGTTTCAGAGGCAGAAAAAAAAAAAGCCAAAAAAAGCAAGGCACAGAGCTCACAACCATGGAACCTGTTGCTAAAATTCACCTCTGGGAACAGCTGATTGGGGGTATTCTGGGAGTAATACCTGCAATCCACCTGCCAATCAGCTTCTTTCTTATTTTCCTCCCCAAAAACTAAGGTGCGTCTTATACTCTGAAAAATATGGTAAATGTTGGAAATGTCATCAGTCGTCGGGATCATATTATCATATGTGGCGGTCATGTAACGAAGCAAGGAATTATTGGGTTAAAATACAAACATGGTTAGAAGGAATGCTACACCAGTGTATAGAGTTAAGACCAGATACATTTTTATTGGGAATTTTACAATTTTTATTGGGAATTTTACCGGAGAAATATGGCAAAGAAGATACATATTTGATTATACATATAATGACAGTGGCTAGAATAGTGTTTGCACAAAACTGGAAAGCAGAAAAAATCCCGTTAGAAGGAGAGATAATAAAGAAAATTTTAGAATGTACAGAAATGGACAGATCGCGCGTGAGCAAACCGGTAGTAAAGGTAAGTAAAACCCACCACTGCCACCCATTGCTTATTGTGTTGTACATACAGATGGGTTAAGTTTGGGCTGTGATGCTGTGCAGATTTTGACTCACCCCTCTCCTGCAGAAGCTCACGGACAGCAAGATCCCCCAACAAAAGTGATCCAGCGATTGTAGTTTTCTAGGAAAGAAAAGAGACAGTGGAGGTTTCGAAAGGATTCTTCTCTTGCATTTGGGGTGAGCATCATCCCTAAATAGGGATTTCAGAAATATCACTGTTGTTCCATCTGTTTCCATGGGAGAGCTGGGAGAGTTCGTATCAGGCTTTCATATGCTGAAATCGGCAATATTTCAGAATGCTTGACTTCAGGTTTTCAGCTCCTGCATTTCTCCAGAAAGAAAGGGTGCCCATTTCAACAAAGCAGCATTCAGCTAAGAGGTGGAACTAACATTCTTACTAGATCTTCTTAGTTACAGTTCCACATTAACGGCAGTGGTGGGTTCACATTACGTTACTTCCAGTTTGCTGCGCATGCATACACTTTCTTTGTGCCTGCACGCACCCAGCTCATGTACAAGCCTGCCTTCTACGCATAAAGTGTGTTTCCGAGCATATGCTTTGCTTGTGCACGTGCCTTGCACATGTGCCTGGCCTCAAAAATGTGCCTAAATAGGACAGCATAGAGCTGTGATGGGTGGACGAGCCCACTCACAATTTCTGCTACCGGTTCGGACAAACCGGTCCGAACCAGCTGAATCCACCTCTGATTAGCAGTTACAGAGATGTGGGTGCACCATCAGTGGAGGCTTTTAAGAAGAGAATGGACAGTCACCTATCTGAAATGGTATAGGATTTCCTGCTTGAGCAGAGGGTGGGTTGGGCTAGAAGATTTCCAAGGTCCCTTTTAACCCTATTATTCTATGTTCTAATTGTGGGGCATTTGGTACTGATGAAATGATAGTTAAGGTGTGGAATTTGCTGCCTTCATAAATCCCAGGCAAAGGACCCTGGGCACTTTCAGGCTAGATTGAACCATTAGCATTATATGTTTATTTACATAAATCAAAATATATAGCCCATCCTTTTACGGTGTGAGCAACACCTAAGACAGCTAATAACATTTAAGGAATTGGGGCTGTTATGATGAAAATAAAACCACAGAACTGTATAGTTGGATCATCGTACAAAAGTCAATATTTGTTCCTTCGCATTCTGCAGAGGGATCATCAAAATCCAGCAGCATTGTTGATGAAAAATTAAGAGTTGATTTAGGAAGGCTTAAACTTAGAAAGTTTGGTCTCTTTAAGATTCTTCAAGCTAGGATTATCTCCCAGTTTCCAAATTAAAGTGTGTTTCTTATTCGACTGCTTCCCTCTTGATATTAGATAGCATAATTTCTTATTTATATTCATGGCTGGCTGCAAAACAATTTTCAGAGCGACCTGGGATCTCTCTCATGAAGACCACAGATGGCAGGAGACTAAGGAAAGAAAAGAAAAACACCTCCCAAATCTCCTTGCAAACAATTCATCCAGATAAAATTAATGGCTGCAGAGGAGGAGAAAACTGGAAAATTCATTTTCCATAGCTAATATCCTCCATAGGTCTTCAATACTAGGCCAGCAGACAGATGTTTAGAGTGATCACCGTTTTATAGCATGAGCTAATTTTAATGTGGTTGATATAGGGTCATTATTTTGTAAGAGGAAATTTAAGGTTATTCTCCTTTGTGAACATCTTTCAGAATCTGCTTCATCCAAATCTAGAATATGCTGCCTATTAATAGAATTATTTGTTGTGAAAAAGAGACTAGAGGAAAAAAGTGTGATAAGAAGAGGAAAGGTAACTGCAACAAGAAAATTAAAAGATCAACATTTAACGGATAATCCTTTCAAATAAAAAAATAAATAAATCTGGTTCACATGTGCTGGGATTTTACTTGTTTTCTCTACTTTGGACTTGTACGATTTGATGGATGAGTGAGAGGGAACAATGGCCTCTATGGAAAAACTCTGAAGCCACTGAGGTAAAACAAAAGTTTATCTATTATTGTGGGAAGCTTTAACGATCCAATGAACCCTGAATCTATTTATGAATGAAAGGTCACTATGGGCTTATAATTTTAAGTACTCAAGCTATTTTTGGAATCAAAGGTTACAAAAATTTCAAGAGAATGTATTAGCTTGGAACAGCTTTGCCCACCTGGTGATTCAATCATGCATTAGATCAGGGATCTCCCAACCTTGGCAACTTTTAAGACTTGTGGACTTCAACTCCCAGAGTTCCTCAGCCAGCTTTGCTTTGCTTTTCCTCAGCCAGCTCAGCTTTACTGGTTGAGGAATTCTGGGAGTTGAAGTCCACAAGTCTTAAAGTTGCCACGGTTGGAGACACCTGCTATGGAGGATCCTGGGAAATAGCCCACACAGCCAGTGGTGGGTTTCACATTATGTTACTACCAGTTCGCCACACCCACACCTGATTCACGCACATGAATGCCGTTTATGCATGCGCCCAGCCTTCTGTGCATGGGCTTTGCTCGTGCACATGCCTTCCGCGCATGCTGCCAGCCTCAAAAATGTGCCTAAATAGGATGGCACCAATGATTTCCACTACCGGTTCAGGCAAACCGGTCCGAACCGGCTGAATGCTACCTCTGCACACAGCCCCAAAACATTGCAAGTAAACAATACTTTTGGCAGATACATTTGTTCACACTTAGGGAATCCTGCCAGATCAGAAGTGACTAGAAAGACCTCCTCACAGCCTAAACAAATGTAGAACTTCTCATCACTGGTTGGACTAAACTGGTGTAATTAATGTTTTCCTTCCCTTGTTGTTGGCCAGAAGTCTTAAAGTTGCCAAGGTTGGAGACCCCTGCATTAGATAACTCCCTTCATCCTTAGGCATCTATGATTATGATGAAGATTGTAGTCCAATTGGTCTGGAGGACTCCTAGTTGCAGAAGGCTATTCAGATATCTAGGTAATGCAATGAGACTTAACGGATTTGGAGAGTATCCACTTGGAGATGATAATCTGCAAATAAAACAGGAGGCTGCTTTCCACAAACACCTTCTGAAACACATTTCCATTGGTTTATAATAGCTGACTTTTTCTGCAGGCCTGGTTGACTGAGACTGATGGGAATAATAATCAGATGCATCTGGAAGTCACCAGGTGATGGTGGATTCTTTGGAGACGCCCTGTTACATTATGGATCCCTGAGCTGTGCAGGAAAGTGGAGGCCTTAATATCTTCACTGGGAACAGACTGCTTCCACTCTTAGTAAACCTTTCTCTTGAAAATGGCACTTCAAATCATAGATCGTAATGGTGGGTTGCATTAAAGAACATTCTCTGTGCACATCAGTGACATAAGATAAAGTTCTTGCTTATAGGAAGCTGGACGCCCGTGCTTCGCTACGAAACTATGTGATCGGGTGTGATAAATTACCACTTAAAGCCTGAAACTTAATGTAGAATGTGTAACTCTGTAGCATCAGAACATGTTAATATAAGGCAACTGGCAGTTGGAACAGAGGGGGAGTGGGAGTAGAATGTCCCAGCCTGCAGGCCAGATGAGTCACGTGCTGGCTTCGCCCATGCCCGGTTTAGCGAAGGGGAAGCATCAGAGTGTGTTAATATAAGGCAACTGGCAGTTGGAACAGAGTTCTTTTCAGGTGGGGAGGGGAAGTAGAATGCCTAGCTCCTTAGCATCAGAATTAATATAATACTGTATATGAAATACCAGCGATCTGATGGTCATTTTGAAAAATCCTTTCTTAGCGAGCACCTAGAAGCCAAGAGGAACATATGTGCCAAATTTCAATATTGTAGGCTTTACTGTTCTGGAGATGTGATGAATGATTGGTATTTGGCTTATATATATATAGATTACTGGGTCAGGTCGAAGGCTTATCACACTATTGCAGAATCATTGAAACTCCTTTCAAAAAGTCAGGGATAGCTGCTTTTGAGATTGCTTATGACATTCTTAATAACTGCACAAATCTTTGTGTGAGCTCTTCAGCTATGGAGGAGTATCTTAGGAGCTGCTTGTCCAGAAAAATAGGTACTGTTAGATGCTCTCCAGTTGTTCCCACCTGGAACCAACTGGCTGGCTGTATACAGAGGAAAACTAAAGGAAATATACATTGATGGGCAAACTTGAAATGGTTCCGATCGGAATAGCCCTTGCTAGGATGAGGCTTCTTAGAAAGACCTTCCAACGCTAAAAATTGTACTTGATGCCCATCTGCACATGGTTCTTTTCCAAATTAGTCTCAGAAGGCCATAAATATGCTTGTTCAATCTTGTAGGCTCTTATTATTACATTTTATATTGGGCTATGGTTCTTTTCCATATGGAAATAAATTGAAAAAGAAATTTAAATAGATTTCCCTGTATTTCAATCATCTCTGCTAATTGTGCCAAGCTTTTTCCTCTCTCTCTTTTTTTAAATTATCCCACTGGATTACTTTTGAAACAATGAAAAGCACTGTAATTCTAAATTGAAAGGAAGTAATGAAAATCAAAGTCTTTCCTTAGGATTTCTTGGAATTATAGCAACTGAGGCTAATAAAAGGGAAGTTGTGAAATGAAATGGAACTGGGAACAATCAACCTTGTTCCATTATATGCTTAACTATAGAAAGCTATTCACAACGTGGAGTACAATTTTTCAATGTAGAAAAATAGTCCTTTCCCACAGATCGGTTCTGAAGCAGATTGCATTGAAATATTGATAGCTGTCTACCATGCTGCTTGCCGCTCACAAATGGAAAATATTTCTGATATAAACAATGAACATGGTATAAGATTGGCAGTGTGGTGGGTCTGTAGCTGGTTCAATGGACGATAGGGCTCGTGACACCCTTCATTTATGAGTTGTGTACTCTAATGTTTTCTTTCATGCAATGTAAACTTGGCCAGTGGAAAGCATGAACAAGAGACGCTCAATCCTGTTTTGTTCTATGGAAATTATCTAGAGCCATTCCAACCTGGGCTCTGAGTAGATTATGGAGCAGAAATGGCCTTAGTCGCTTAAGTGGAGGAAAAATTGATGGATGGAACACAACTATGTTATTCTTATACGATCTCTGAGCTGATTTAACAGAATAACAGTATAACAGCAAAGCTGCCTGGGGAATTCTGGGAGTTGAAGTCCTCCGAGCTTAAAGTTGCCAAGGTTGGAGACCCCTGGTCTAAGTTATTCCTCAAAAATCCTTGCATTATTCTCCCTCTGCTGCTCCTTCCTTCACTGAACTAGATTGGGATTCCACCTCATTGAGGTTGGGTGCCTGGCTTTCTCTCTTCATTGCCAATTCCATTCTAAGTCTTTCCTGTTGACATGGTGCTCTGAGAAAGCATGCTGTTTGGCCAGTGTGGGAATCTCAAAAATGTGCCAATATGCTTTCAAGCATGTGGCTCTCTAAGAATAATGCTGGCATTTAGTCCATTAGCTTAGCACTCAGTTGGCTGCCTCATTTATTCCCATCTCTAAATTCCCATAAAGTTAAAAAGTTTATGAACACGCATCCTTGCTTCCCCATTAAAATAGACCTTTTGACATTTAACACACACCAGAATGTTTAACGTAAAACCATAAAGGAGGAGTTGTTGTTCATCAAACCCCAATGAGGCTTGACTGAACCTAAGAAAACACACAAAGACCTGGTACCATATGGTGTGAAGCAGCTGAGTTACCTTGGCCATGAAATGTTATGTGTGATCCAAGCACCATCGTCTTCCATTTGGAAATCTCCCATGTTTCTCCATTCCTTCTTCTGTTGTCCTTAATTCCATTGAAAAAAGAAAAGAGAATTGTTGTAGGAGGTCTTTTGTTGCCCAGTCACAAAAAGGTCCTCTTCCACAATTACCTAAACTGCCAGCTAGAAGGAAAAAGATCCATGTTCAAAAGTGACTTTCCCAAAATCAAAGCAATCCTGCAATGTGTCTGGCAACGAGTACATGGAATGGAAGCAGGAAGAAGATTCATTCTTTATCTCTGGTCTGGGGCTTTTGGTTCACTTCTATTATTTTTATTTTGTTTTTGGTTTAGTTAAAAGATTCCACCTCCTATTGTTAGCCACAGGTGGGAATAATTGATTTGACCCTCAGCTGCTCTTGCAATCCTGTTTCAAAAGGTCTTATGTTTTTTTATGCCTTGCCTAGCATTTCCTAGAACTATTTCATTTTATATAGGGGCATCTGCTTGAAGGGATGTAAACAGTGGTGGGATTCAGCCAGTTCGCACCACTTCAGGAGAACCGGTTGTTAACTTTCTGAGCAGTTTGGTGAACTGGTTGTTGGAAGAAATCATAAAGGCAGAGAACTGGTTGTTAAATTATTTGAATCCCACCACTGGATGTAAAAAAATTAGGGTGGCTTTTATAAACATGCAATTGAAATCCCACTCTTTTAAAAAAAATGTGGATCGCAGACGCAACAAAGGGGTGGAGCTTCAAACCCATGGTGGTGGCTGTCATCTTGACTTTTTTGACCGCACCCCTTGTGGACACCTGCTCTTCTCCAACTGGCATGCAACACTTGGATTCTTTCTCTCTTACTCTTACATGGTTTATGATCAAGGAGGAAGCTTTATGTCCCAAAGACAGCCAACCCATTATTTTCCAAAGGGATTAATTGATTCATTTTTGCAGTTTAATACACATGATCTGCTTGTTATTCAAGTTGTATGCCAAGTGGCTAATTCAGAAAGTTGTTAAGAGAGGTAATAGCAATAGCACTTAGACTTATATACCACGGTGCTTTACAGCCCTCTCTAAGTGGTTTACAGAGTCAGCATATTGCCCCCAACAATCTGGGTCCTCATTTTACCGACCTTGGACGGATAGGCAGCTGAGTCAACCTTGAGCCGGTCAAAATCAAACTCCTGGTTCTGGGCAAAGTCAGCCTGCAATACTGCATTCTAACCATTGTGCCACCTCTAATATTGGTAACCATTGTGCCACCTCTAATATTGGTAATATTATTTCACCGCCCTTATGAAATGTTTGTGTAATTTCAGTTATTTATAGAGGGCTAATATGAAACAAAAGGAGCGCTATACATGAGAACTTACTATGAATGACATATAGTAGACTGAGAGTTCTAGCCAATATACTGGTAGTTAGTGGGATTTCCAGATGGAGTACAAGACAGCCATGTCTCTAACATGATGGCAAATTTGGCAAATACAGAAGATTAATCGGCAAGACCCTGGTTTGCCTCCCATCTATTTTTCTTGCCATGTATCAGAAAATAAGAATACAGGAAGTTTACCCTGTCTTCTTTTAAATTGGTCACTGTGAAGCAGCAGAGAAGGAAGAGTTCAAAGATAGTTTGGGTCTATGCAAGTGTCTTTGACTCCCCCTTTCTTTGTGGCAGCCCCTCAGATACTGGAACACTGCTATCATGTCACTCCTAGTCCTTTTTCCACTAGATTAGACATATCCAATTCCTGCTACCATTCTTCATTTGTCGCTATATGTTCATCTATCTTCTATGTTCTTCTATGTTCTTATGTTCTTCATATGACTCGGTGACTTGCTCACAGTTGAAATAGCATATAGAAGTAGGAACAGGTGAACATCATTTGGTGGGAGAAAATGCTGCATATACAGTATATGTGCATAATTTTGCATTCCATCCTCTGCAATTGGTTTTGCCTTTAAAATCTCCTCCAAACCTCCTCTAGGGGATAGTTTATCTTTATTTAGTGGGTGTGAGAACTTATTCTCACACTAAGAAAATAACCTGATATCAGATCTGGCTGACAGATCTGACAGATGGAGACTTGGACCTCCCATCCACAAATGAGAGCTGCACAGCTTGTTCACACTGAGTGGGTGGGAGAAAGAGACACAACAATTGAACCTCAAATTCAATGTATATGGAGCTCACATTTGTTATGTATATCCATCACTGGAATTATTTGGTTATTTTCTTTTGTACAATCAAAATCCTTGATTTTTGAGTATCCGTTAATTGTTTCCAGTCCGGTCTGCCTGGAAGAAGTCTTCCAGGGGCAAATTGTCCGATGTAGAGAGAATTAATAATTTTTTGCCTTCTTTTTATTCTCTCTGCAAGCTGTATGGAATATTTTAATGCCAGTCTGATATTCTCAGCTCAGTCATGTCAAGTTAGTTTGTGAACTGCCTCCAAGGATCAAGTCTTCTATTTGCACAATGAGTGGAATTTTTGATCTGTGCTGATTACTCCATCCATTAATGTCACCAGAGGGCAATAGTAATAGCATTTAGACTTATATACCGCTTTACAGTGCTTTACATCCCTCTCTAGGCGGTTTACAGAGTCAGCCTATTGCCCCAACAATATGGGTCCTCATTTTACCCACCTCGGAAGGATGGAAGGCTGAGTCAACCTTCAGGTGGTGAGAACTGAACTGCAAGCAGCCAGCAGTCAGCAGAAGTAGCCTGCAGTACTGCATTCTGACCACTGCGCCACTGTGGCTCATGAATTATATATAATTGTAGAATAGTCTAGAGCAGTGGTTCTCAATCTGTGGTCCCTGGGGGCCCATGATGTCATTACAGGGAGTCTGTGAATGCTTGAAGAAATGTTATGATTTAAATCTTGAGTTATGTCTGGGCCCACAAAATGTACTTAAAAGTGTGTGTGTGTGTCCATGATGAAGAAAAGGTTGAGAACCACTGATCAATAGAATCCCTTCTCAAATCTGTGGAATGCCTTTTCTAAGGAAGCCCGCCTAGTACCTTCATTGTATACACTTATAACCAGGCTAATTTGATGGTGATTTGTCTGAATGCCAAACTTCTAGAAATTCCCTAGTGTTTTGGATTATCTTGGTCTAGCATGCTTACAGTTTCTCAGCTGAAACCATGTTTGACTCCATCAATGTGTCATGAGATCAAGAAGTTTTCATCGTGTCTTCTGATTCTGAATCATAGATTTACTCTGCTCCTGCAGGCCTTTCCTACATAGTGATTGTTACAGTCTTTACACTGTATGATGTAGGTGCCTTCTGTTTTTTTTTTTGGTGGGGGTGGGTGGGTTGGTTCTTTGGTCTTTTGGCTTATTTAAGATTGGAGGGCTTTGTGTGCTAGGATGATGCCTAATCTGTTGGTTATTTCTGACATGTTTTTGATGTATGGCAATGTTATCCTTTTCATAGCTGCACGAGACGAAAAGAGGGCTGTGAAAATATTTACAGACTCCTCACATCCTGGACATAAACTGTTTCAACTCCTACCCTCAAAACGATGCTCCTGCACACCAGAACAACTAGACAAAAGAACAGTTTCTTCCCGAACGCCATCACTCTGCTAAACAAATAATTCCCTCAACACTGTCAAATTATTCACTAAGTCTGCACTATTATTAATCTTCTCATTGTTCCCGCCACCCATCTCCTTCCACTTATGACTGCAACTTTGTTGCTTGTATCCTTATAATTAATATTGATATTGATTGTTTCCTGATTGCTTATTTGTACCCTATGACTATCATTAAGTGTTGTACCTTAGAATTTTTGATGAACATATCTTTTCTTTTATGTACACTGAAAACATATGCACCAAGACAAATTCCTTGTGTGTCCAATCACACTTGGCCAATAAAAAATTCTATTCTATTCTATTCTATTCTATTCTATTCTATTCTATTCTATTCTATTCTATTCTATTCTATTCTATTCTATCTTGTGTTCGTTGTGCTCTAATGGGTTGAGAGGTCAGGCACTTTTTGATAAAGTTGCATAGATATTCATTTTCTTGGAAGGTATTGTAAAGACAGTCTGTTTCCTTTTGGTGATGTTCTGGATTGTGCAGTACGTTTGTACTCATTGAGTAGGGAAACTTCTCAGAAGTTCTTCCCTGGCTTTCAAAATATGTTAGTAATGGAATCCAGGCTAACTTATTCACTTATATATTTAGACCTTTGACATTTATGTACCTTTAATGAAAAAAAATTGGAGAGACATTGAACTTTATTGTTGCTTTATAGCATGTGTTTGGCTTTGACTATGTGAAAGGACAACTTTTATAGGGCTCATTCAGGAATGAAGCTGTATTTGGGAAGACATTTATCCTTGTTAACTCTGGTTTTACTATTTTAAGGCCTTTTAAAATATTTCAGAACCTTTTAAGGAATTTTACTTGAACTCTGTTGCAAATCTGCCTGCTTGTAAATAGAATGTTGAGCTCCCATTGAATTTTTGTGCTTCCACAATCTGTTTTAAAATGAAGGTATGAAGCACACGTTTCTATTATGTGCAGATATAGCCTGCAGGAGGAGCTTATATCTTTCAGCACTTAGAAACCATGTGTGAACTAATGATCAAGTACAAAAAAGGGAAAAGGGTGATCACAGAATTCATTTCCTAAAAGAAATGGGGACAGAATGAAAAGATTAATGTATCTAATAGAACAGACTGTGGATTGCAGATACTTAATTTAGGACACTCTGATCTAGCTGGTTATAGTAAGGCTGTAGTCTACTAAGTTTTATACAATATTTGTAGAGTGAGTGAATTTAGTTCCAAAAGAGCATTCATAATATTAAATGGAAATGTCAGGGTTCCAAGTAACATCCTCCTCTGAGGCTTGGCATTCCACAAAGTTCCATTTTATAAGAGATGTCATATTGGCACATATTGGCAGCCCTAGGAAGGAGGCAGTGGCAAGCCTACTGCCACCAATAGCCTCCCATCGACCTGTGTGCTCCCATAGGGAGGGCCTCCTCAGGGTGCCGTCAGTCAAGCAATGCCGACTGGCGACCTCCAGGGGGAGGGCCTTCTCTGTGGGGGCTCCTGCCCTTTGGAATGAGCTGCCTACGGGGTTACGCCAACTCCCCGACCTCCGGACCTTCAAATGCGAGCTTAAGACCTTTTTGTTCCACCGTGCGGGGCTGATCTAACGAAATTTTTAATTGAGTTTTTTATGAGGGTTTTTATGATAGTTTTAACTTATTATGGCCAATTTTAGATCAGTTTTTAAAAATGTTTTAATTTTTGTTTATGTCTCTGTTGTTTTATTCTGGCTGTAAACCGCCCTGAGTCCTTCGGGAGAAGGGCGGTATAGAAATCAAATAAATAAATAAATAAATAAATAAATAAACCACTTTTGAACAACGTTGCCACGGTCTTGTCCAGGCAATCTCAGAGAATTGTACATAATTAAGTGGAAAAATAAATAAATAAATAGTAAAGCTGGTTTGTGTGATATTCTATTAATAATTTTATGTGACTGTATCTTAATAATTAAATACCCCCCCTTTTTAAAATTACAAATAGCACCAAGACAGACAATCAAAATAACCTGTAGTAAAGAAAGAAATCAACTACACTTTAATAAAATGAGTAAAGAAACCACAGCCACCAGGCATATTTCAGCAAGTGTAAAATCTAAAAAATTCCAACCAGATTCTACCCTGAATAGGGACTACAGAGTCGTAAAAAGGAAGCTTTTGTCTAAACTAAAAACATCCTTGGCTATCTTTTTTTTTTTATAAAAAAGTTTTATTTTAACATTCATATCCAATAACATATTTAGGGTACCGTCATATACAATTAATTGGACCTGCCCGGTCACCACCCCCTTTCTTTAACTCTCTTCCCTTCTCTAACTTCTTCTACTTTCCACGACCATCCCCCCCTTCTCTTATCTACATCCTCTCCTCCTTCCTCCCTACTCCTTTCTTCTCCCTCTTCTATCCCTCTTCCTTCCTTTCCTCTTCCTCCTCTTCTCTTTCCTACCTCCTTCTCTCTTCTACTTCCTTCCTTCCCATCATTCTGAAATGGTAGCCCGGCAGCTCCGATCTTACATTAATTATACATCTTCAATCATCTCTGTACATTAACCATCAATCCATTTTCTGCCAGCTCTGTGGACAGCCAGGACAACAACAAGAAGAAGGCCAGGAAGAAGCACAAGAAATAGATTTGTAGAATTAAGGTCCAAAATGTGACTAATATAAGGAGTACCCTGTTTCCCCACAAATAAGACATCCCCTGATAATAAGCCCAATCGGGCTTTTGAGCGCATGGCAATAAGGCCAAGCGTTTATTTCAGGGTTCAAAAAATAAAATAAAAAATAAGACAGGGTCTTATTTTTGGGAAAACATGGTAGTTGTTGAGTGGGAGTGTTGGAATACAGTTTTATGTATTTTGTGCAACAACTACAGCCAACCAGTAGATGACAGTGTTTATAAGTTTGTAGCTGAATCTATGCCTCTAGAGTTTCCTATTTCCTTTCTAACTGTTAAGCAGTAAAGCACATAGTGACTGCACACTTTGTTTGTTCTGTAGGGCTATATATGCAGAATTTCTAACAAGCCCCACATGTACATGAGTTGTGAACCAAGAGAGGTTTCGTTTGACAATGGGCAGTATCTCTCAGGAGGTTTTGATGGGGATAGAAGGAGAGGTACAGATATTCCTCGACTAAGACTGCAATGCAGCCTGCCCATCATGATCAAGTCACGACAGTCATAAAACAGGTCGGCCACATGCCTGACATGATTTGATAACCTTTCTTGCAGCAGTTATTAAGCAAGTATCAAAATCATTGAACAAACCAATCATTTACTGTGGCTGCAGTTTTTTTGAAAAGCAGACGTAAGTGCTGGTTTTCAGCAAAATTGCGATAAATATGGTCATGTGACCACAAGACACTGCAAATAGCTATAAAATGCAGCCATGTTGCCAAGTTGTCCTAAGTTTGGCTATGTCACAGCGGGCAGGGAGGCAACCCCTGGAACTTGAAATTTGGGTTGCAAGTAGCCCCAAAGTAGATTCATTGTAACTTCAGTCCAGTGGTGGGTTTCAAATTTTTTTACTACTGATTCTGTGGATGTGGCTTGGTGGGCATGGCATGGCTTGGTGGGCGTGGCAGGAGAAGGATACTGCAAAATCTCCATTCCCTCCCCAATCCAGGGGAAGGTTACTGCAAAATCCCCATTTCCTCCCAATCAGCTGGGACTTGGGAGGCAGAGAATAGATCGGGACGGGGCCAGTCAGAATTTTTACTACCGGTTCTCCGAACTACTCAAAATTTCTGCTACCGGTTCTCCAGAACTGGTCAGAACCTGCTGAAACCCACCTCTGCTTCAGTCATAAATTGAGGATTACCTGCAATAACTCAGTTTTTAAAAGTTTTCATAAAGAAGTTTAGAAAATAGCTAAGCAAATAAATATTGACATTTTTATTTTAATAAATTCACGCCGAGTTTTGAGTTTAGAACAGGGGTCCTCAAATTACAGCCCGTGGGCCGGATATGGCCCACCGAAGCCATTAATCTGGCCTGCGCGGGACCATGAGGCTGCCCCACCCACATCACCCCACCTACCTACCGGACCCCACCTGCCTTCTCGAGGCTGAGGAGGCAAAAACCAAGCCCATTTTTGGCCTCCTTGGCCTCCAGAAAGAGAGAGAGAGAGAGAGAGAGAGAGAGAGAAACACACACATACACACACAAACACAAACAGAAGTCCCTCACACACCCCAAGGCAGCCACATCCCTTCACTAACCTGCTTTCTACCCCCAGGAGCATAACAAATTAAAGTGTAATTTCTGTGTATTGTTTAATAGACTGTTAAATTGGCCACGCCTACCCAGTCACAGGACCACCTAGCCACGCCCACTCAGCCGGTCCAGCCCCTCCCCCCCAACAATCTGAGGGACCGTGAATTGGCCCCCTGTTTAAAAAGTCTGAAGATCTCTGGTTTAGAATTTTGAGAAAAGTCCTTTCATCTGTGCTATTCATTTACAGAGGTAGCTAAAAGCCACGGGTGGAGTTTCTCAGCCTTCAAGCCTGAAGATGACATGGGAAATCATGATAAAGTGACCCTCCCTGCACGTAAAGCACCGGTAGCACTGCCAGGGGATTTCTAATGACAAATGAACTTCCGAGCAAAACCGCAGCTGGGCTGGAAGAAAGACTACTGTTCTGCAACTTGGCCTGAGATTCCATATGTCTGTGCCGTGTAGGCCATTTGTTATTTCCATTAAAGACTGTAGCTTCCTTGTCCCAGCAGACCAGACTGCAAATTCGAGGTCAAAAGTGTGCTCTTATGCTAAGTAGTCTACAAAGAGCAACAGGAAAGATCCTAAAGGAGATCTGGGTTTAGAAAATAAGGTCTCTGTTATCTCATTCATTTCTCTAAAGCTCCTGGTGAGATTGGGATATGGAAGACCCTGGACACACTGTTGAGGTTTGCTTGCATCTCAGAGGAAATGTCAATTCTTAAATGGCCTACAGATTCTGTCCTAGCTTCTCCCAGCTTGGTGCTCCTTGGACTGGGACTGCAGCTTCAAGATGTCCTATCCACCACCACCATGTGGTGGACCTGCTCTAAGATTAAGACATTTTGGGGGAAGATAAAAAACTGGCTGGATGAAATAACAGGGCAGAAAATAGAAAAAAAAACACCCTGGAACTATTCTTATTGGGCATTCTGGAAGGGAAAATGGAAAAAAAATATACAATATATGATATTACACATATTGACGGCATGTAGAATTGTGATAGCACAGAATTGGAAATATCCGGATACCCCACCATATTTAATTATAATTAAAAACATATATGAATGTGCAGAAATGGACAGATTATCAATGGAAATGAAGGAGAGGGAAGATACTGAGTAGTATCGAATATGGAATAGATGGTATTTCTGGCTGGAGAGTAAGCATAAAATTTAAGGGAGATTTTTGTCATGAGACTGAATTCTGAATACAGGTTAAGGTAATTTAAATAAGAATGTTGGTTTATAGAGATACTTAAAAGTAGAATCTGTATATAGAGGTTAAATAGGATAAAAGATACCGATGTAGGAAAAGCTGTTATGAGTAATGTAATTTTGATGTGTTTGTCTTTGTGTGTTTTATATATTTTTTTGTTTTTGTATATTGTGCTTTTTTTTGTATTGTGTATTTTAACTTTTGGAAATTCAATAAATATTATTTTTTAAAAAAAGATGTCCTATCCATTAGCCAATGTAGAAGCTATAACCCAAACATTTTACAGATATCCGGATGGGGAAAGACTGCTGTGGATTTGATTAACCAATTTATTTACGGAGATAAATAAAAAAGGTATAAATAAAAGCAGCCAATAAAGCTAAATACAACCCTTGGTTGTATAAATAGAGGCACGGAATCAAAATCATGTGAAGTATTAGTACCACTTTTTAAGACCTTAGTAAGACCACACCTGAAATACTGCATACAGTTTGGTCACCACACTACAAAAATTACATTAAGACTTTGGAAAAAGTGCAGAGAAGAGCAGCTAAGATAATTAAAGGCCTGGAGACTAAAACATATGAAGAACGGTTGGATTTGGGTTTGGCTAGTCTAGAGAAAAGAAGGACTATGGGTGACATGATAGCAGCATTCCAGTATTTGAGGGGCTGCCACAAAGAAGAGAGGGGTCAACTTATTTTCCAAAGCACCAGAGGGCAGGACAAGAAATGATGGATGGAAACTAATCAAGGAGAAAGGCAATCTGGAATTAAGAAGAAACTTCCTAATAGTGAGAACCATTAACCAGTGGAACAGCTTGCCTCCAGAAGTTGTGGGTGCTTCACCATTGGAGGTTTTTAGAAGAAGCTGGACAGTCACTTGTCTGAAATGGTATAAGGTCTCCTGCTTGAGCAATGGGTTGGACTAGAAGATTTTCAAGGTCCCTTCCAGCATTATTCTATTCTATAACAGTTTTCTTCACTTTTGATTTTTTTTTTCCAAATTCAAAGCCTATGTGACCTTTCCCTTAATTCTATTCTGCAGGTTTGCAAAAGTATAAAGCTCCCATAGCTGCAATTTGAGTGCCTGAAACTCAAGATCCTTTTGCCTCACATATGGAAAAGGATGTTCATTATTTGGAGTAACCCAGTGGATCCCAGGCCTGTGCAAATCACGTAACATCCATATGATGTTTCTATTCTGCTGAAAAAAAATTGACCCAATTTGATTTTTATATCTGAACTTATTCATTGAACTGAGTTGGCCCATCCAAATATTTTCAAAATGTTTTTGAGGTGTCTGATTGGAACTGATAATTTGAATCTTAATAGCAGTGACTGTGAGAGGGATCTTGGAGTCTTAGTGGACAATCAGTTAAATATGAGCCAGCAGTGTGCAGCGGCAGCTAAAAAACCCAACACAATCCTAAACTGCGTTAACAGAGGGATACAATCAAGATCAAGTGACGTACTAATACCACTCTATAAAGCCCTAGTAAGACCGCACCTAGAGTACTGCATCCAGTTTTGGTCACCACACTATAAAAAAAGATGTTGAGACTCTAGAAAAAGTGCAGAGGAGAGCAACCAGGATGATTAGGGGCCTGGAGACTAAAACATGTGAAGAACAGTTACAGGAACTGGGCATGGCTAGTCTAGTGAAGAAAAGGACCAGGAGAGACATGATAGCTGTCTTCCAATACTTGAGGAGCTGCCACAGAGAGGAGGGGGTCAAGCTGTTTTCCAAAGCACCTGAAGGCCAGACAAGGAATAATGGATGGAAACTGAACAAGGAGAGATTCAACCTAGAAATGAGGAGGAATTTTCTGACAGTGAGAACAATCAACCAATGGATCAGCTTGCCTTCGGAAGTTGTGGGAGCTTCATTACTTGAGACTTTCAAGAAAAGATTGGACTGCCATTTGTCAGAAATTGAGCAGGTGATTAGACTAGATGACCTATTAAATCCCTTCCAATTCTGCTAATCTGTTATCTGTTATCTTTTCACAGCATTAATAACTTTTCATTCATGGCAAAGCACATTAAATACAAAGCACTACTAAACCAATACTCTTTATCTCAAGCACCAGCAAACAAATTAATGAGAAACTGAAGAACTGTTTCTTCATCTTGAATTTCTCCAAGTTACACCCACTGTACTATGCTACTGATTTTATAGGGGGAAAAAATGTCAGGTTTCCATCGTAGATACTGCAGTAGAAGCAAGAGGAGATGGTTAGCTTTAAAAAAGAGCAAATTTTTATTTCCCTTTCAATAAGAACTAAAAAGTAATCATAAGCACATAAAATGTCAGTCATAATGTGGCAGAAATCAAACAATTACACATTTGGGTGCCTGAGGATCAGAGGTGGGTTTCAGTAGGTTCTGACCAGTTCTGGAGAACCGGTAGCGGAAATTTTGAGTAATTCGGAGAACCGGTAGTAAAAATTCTGACTGGCCCCATCTATTCACTGCCTTCTGAGTCCCAGCTGATTGGGAGGAAATGGGGATTTTGCAATAACCTTCCCCTGGAGTAGGGTGGGAATGGAGATTTTACAGTATCCTTCCCCTGCCGTGCCCACCAAGCCATGCCCACCAATCCATACCACATCCAAAAAGCCACAGCCACAGAACCGGTAGTAAAAAATTTTGAAACCCACCATGGCTGAGGATGTTCAGGTCATTCTATTTGTATGCTGTTTGTTTGTTTGTTTGTTTATTTATTTATTTATTTATTCATTCATTCATTCATTCACATTTTTATACCGCCCTTCTCCGAAGACTCAGGGCGATGTACAGCAAGTAAAATGACAATAATCCGAAACCATTTAAAATATCATAACAAAGTTAAAAATCTAATTAGACTGCTGTATGCTTAAAACTATTAGGTAAAAATACAAAAGATAAAAACCCCTGTTAAGAAACCCACTAAAATCCCCAAATATTAAAATCAATCAATCAGGCCAGCCCCGCTTGATGAAAAAAGAAAGTCTTGAGCTTGCGTTTAAAGGTCCTAACATCAGGGAGAAGACGGAGTCCCACCGGCAGCTCGTTCCACAGAGCCGGGACCCCCACAGAGAACGCTCTTCCCCTGGGGGTCACCAGCCGACATTGGGTGGATCTTCTCTCTTCAGTGCTTCTTTCCAAGCCACAATATTATTCCAAAAAGACATTCTCGCTTCCTCCACGCCATGACCCCTAGCCTCCTACTTTCCCAGGCTTAGCACTTTTTGCAGGGCTTGGCATGGCGTCCTTCCTATGTATGGATAATCCATTAAACAGCTAGAAGAGTCCTGCTGGGAGCAAAAGAATCCCACAGTCAGACACAAATGGTTCTCTGGTTGCGTCTGAGGCAGGTGAATCGACTGTCTAGCCAAATGTAAACACAGTCACAGTTTCCCTTTTCTGCAAACACCTGAGTCCTTGGGCACGGCTAAAAATCTCAGCGAGGGCCAAAGGATGTGGAATCCATTGTTGCTCCTGCCAGAGGAAGTGGAAAAGGAGGCTCATAACAGAGAGATGCTTGCTGTCAGATCCTTCTGGAAACGCGTTGGCCTGAAGAAGCCCTTTTCCCCCATGGAAGGGGGGCGGTGTTCCTTTCCCTTGACTATAAACCACCATCTGAGAAATTGCTACTTGAAGGAACCTGCTCTGCTACTGTTCAGTAGAATATTCATTGTCTATAGCATTTCCATCGCAGTGTGCATTCAAATGTTGTGAATGGGAAATTAAGACAGAGTCCTGGGAACACTGTAGCTCAAAGTCTGGGCCCAAATATATCTCAAAGAATCTAAAGCAGGGGTCTCCAACTTTTAAGATTTATGGACTTCCACTCCCAGAACTCCTCAGCCAGATTTGCTCCCAGCTTCTGGGAGTCTTAAAGTTGGTCTTGGTCTTAAAGTTGCCAAGGTTGGAGACCCCTGATCTAAAGGATCCTAGGAATGATTCTGCAATAAGAGTTTTCAACAAAACCAGCATAAAACATGGTCGTGGGAACATGGGATGCCACAAACGGCCATATACGCGACCCAGTTGCTAAGCACCTGAAGTTTGGTCACATGACTGCATGGGAGCAACCATTGGCATTTTGAATTAGGGTCAGAATTAACCCTAGCTAGGTGCATTGGAACATCGAATGGCCACTAAGCAATCGGTCCTAAATCAAGACCTACCTCTGCTTTCAGTTGAATCAGTTTCCTTTATGTTGTGTGTATTCTAATTAGCCTCCCAGATTTTACTGAAAACTTAAAAATGTAAGTCCCTCCAGTTACATCACTACTTCATCACTTATTCCGGGTCAATACTTGACTGCAGAATTCTGGGAGTTGAAGTCCTCACATCTTAAAGTTGCAGATTTTGAAAAAAATTGATTTGGAGGATGAAATCATCTTCTTAAAACTAACTGAGTTCACCGAAAAGTTGAGGGTCCTTGTTTTAAATGGAAGGTGTTCCAGCCATGCTGATAATGCCAGCCCAGGAGCTTTGCATGAAGTATTCCTGCAGATAATTCTGGGTTGGGTTTATGCATGTTGGCATAAAGCAACTCGATGAACTGTGACCTCTGATGCCAGGTCTTAAATTTCCTATCAATAATTCTGTATAACTGGTGGGTACTACAAAGTCCTCTGTTATGGCTTCCCTTTCCAAGTCGGTTAATATTCAGCAAGTGTGTTCAAGGGAAGTCACGTGCCTAAGAAGGAAGATGGATCAGACATATTCTGCAATCTCAATATTCTTGATGGTTTCAATATTCCACCATTCTTCCTTAGCATTTTCTTTGGCAGCAAAGTGGGAACATTCTCCTGGACAATGCCAGAGTATCTTGGCTTGGTGTAGGTCACTACTTTTGAGACAACCCAAAAACAATCTGTAGTATAAAAAAAAAAGTCAGAGGAGAGATTAACCTTTAGAAAACCCGCATGGATGCTACTTAACTCCCACCAAAAACAGTTCCCTGTCTGAGCATTGGGGATGTCAATAAATGGCTATTCCAGAATATTTGGAGAGCATCGCTGTGTGGGATGGGCAAACATTTAGCTCTGTGTGCAAGTGAAGTTCCAGAGAATAAAAGGCTTGGGGGAAAAAAATAACAGCAGAGGAAGAAATATAGAGCATTTTTCTAATAAAATGGGGCAGGTCAATATTTCAACCCTTTGCTTCCTCCATACAAATCAACGCGGAGCAAGTTTGTGGCTTTTGTTCTGCTCTAGAGATTTCCAAACACAATTCTGTCAACACGACTTAATTCTGACTGGCGGTAATAGCCCTTGATTTCATCAGTGTCCACCTTGTGTGAAGCACTTGTTATTATTATTATTGGTGGAGCTACTGACAGACTGAAACTCTTACCCTACGACTAGCCACCCTGAACCAGCATACAGTCCACCATCTTTCCATTCCCCTTCTTTGGCATCACTCTTCACTTGAAATTGTGCAGACATCTGTAGATTTTTGTTTACATCTGAATTGATAGGCAGTTTGTATTTATGGCAGAAATACTTTCTTTGAGTAACGAAAGACTGATATAGATGTAACACCAGTCCTAAACAAACTTATTTTGAAGTTGGAATGAAGAGATCATCCTTATTCATTTTCTGTTGGGGTGAGTTTCCAATTTTATCTTCAGTTTTCTTTTGAAAAAAGAAAGAAAGAAAAATCTGCATATTTATTTGAAAAATGTATAAGGATCCCCATCTTATACAGTAAATGAAATCTGGACAACTGGGATTTAAGTATATTTTAAAGAATTAAATATTATTTAACCAATTTATGCATGTGCTTTTGCCTGACACATGCTTTTTAAAAATAATTTTGTCTTCATAAACTTCCTGACAAAATCCAAAAGAATGAGAATATTGGAAGTATTTTGTATGTTGAGTTTTGTAACAAAGGTTTTTCAACCTGTTTTTGTTACAAAAATCATCAGCTCAGTTTTCCAGACTTTTTGTAGTAAGTGGTTATGTTGCTCAGATATTTATATTAATCTAGATTTCTTGATAATTAGATAAGTAGATTCAAATTTAATCCTCCAGAAGTTAAACTATCTGAGCTTGAGATACATCAGCCTTCTAGCTTTAACAGAATATTTTTTCCCCCATAACTTCGCCAAGAACAAGTCTTTAATGCAGTAGTACTTAGTTGGTCAATGTTAGCAAACAAGACATTTAAATGATTGTGAATGATGTGCCAGATATTTTCTCCAAAACTCTTATTTAAGCTTTTATATTTTTCTTAAATATAATTTCATATTGCATTTTTATGGGACAGATCATAAAAGTTGTACTAGATGTTAAAAACTGCAGGCTGTATTTTCTGTTATTTGTTGGCACCAAATGACAAATGAGTTGTTTTTATGGCAACATTCAAAGAGTGCACTGCTCATATTATTCTAACAAGATTTGTCTAAATACTTTAAATTTCTCATTGTTTTGCTTCCAAGTAAACTGAGCCAATTCTCAATGTATTTATTTTAACAGCGTAATGGAATTTGACTATAATTCCAGAACAATATTAATTTTACTACAGTAGTAATGTAATTGCTTGCATTTTGAAAGCAAAACGAAAACGCCCTGAAAACATGGAAGTATTATAAGATGGCTAAAACTCACTGTGTCTCATGTTCTTCAGATATCTGTGTCTTCAGATATCACATCTGAAAACGCCAAAATCGCATATATTTTGGGCTGCCTTGAATTTTGTGTGTTTTTGGAGGAACTGATGATCTCTGATAGAGATATTTCTTCTTGTTCCACTGTCATTTCTGGCAAAAAAGATTTTGTAGAGTTTGTTGTTTCTTTTTCACAGATCTAGAGCTATCTGAAAGAAATGGTCTTCATGAAGAAACATTGTTGTAATAGATCCAAATGGAAAGTGATTCTTGTCAGAATTCAGTCACCTTGAATGAATGAAAAGGATACAGTATAGTTTCAAAAATTGCATCTTTCTTAAAATATTTCCTGATGTATCAGCTTGTAATGCTGCTTCATATTCCTACCTTGATGAAGGGATCTTTTCTTTTATGTACACTGAGAGCATATGCACCAGAGACAAATTCCTTGTGTGTCCAATCACACTTGGCCAATAAAAAAAATCTATTCTATTCTATTCTCATCATTTTTTTGTGTATGTGTGTGTAGAATGACTGTTCAGAAGTCTGAAACAGCTCCCAGACTAACCTTGAACAGCTGCAAACATCACTCTAGATGAGGGTCCCTCAGTGTTGGCCTGCTGATTGGGGAATTCTGGGAGTTGAAGTCCACACATCTTGGAATTGCCAAAGTTGAGAAAGACTACTCCAGACTACTACTTGGTAGTGTCATAAGAAATTTCTGGTTGGCTGCAACAGATTCAGTGGTGGGATTCAGCCGGTTTGAGCCAGTTCAGGTGAGCCGGTAGTTAAATTGCTGCCTGGCTCTGCCCCTTCCTGCCCCGCCCCTTCAAGGAGTCCCCATGCGCCCCATTTTGGCTCCAGGGTAAATGCAGGAAGACCTCAGGACCAAAACAGGGCCCTTTTTTGCTCCCAGGAGGGTGCAGGAGGCCAAGTGCTGCCTGTCACATACCCCTGGCCATGCCCACCATGGCCACGCCCACCCAGCCGGTCATTAGGGCAGAGAACCAACTGTTAAAGTATTTGAATCCCACCACTGATTACAGATTCATGTATCCATTCCTCATGAGGATTTGATGTAGACTTTTCTTGTGGCTTACATTATAAGGAGATGGTGGAGAACAAATAAGAATGTAGAAATTTGTTTTATCTCCCAGAATGAAAACTGGGGAAGGACCAGCTTTAAAAAATACAAACAAACAAGGAAGAGGAGTCTGACTTCCAGTCACCAGGAAAAGCAGGTGCAACCTTCCGCTGAACAACATATGTTCAATTGCTTGAGGAACTTTTCAAACTGCTCTTGTAAAAAAAAAAAAAAAATCCACATCTTTCTCTCTGCATTTAAAGCATCTTTATAGGGAGGCTAATTCCTCAAGTATCCAATCTGGGATTGACTTTTAGTGTGTTTGTCCAGGCAAGCTGCCAGCAGCCCCATGCTAAAATGCTCCTCTTCTCTGACATTTTTGTTAACATTGCAGTAAATCACGGCAACTTTTAGAGACATTGCAGAAGCTTAAATGGGGGGGTGGGGGTGGGGGGGTCTTTTCTTTTTTTCTTTTCTTTCTAAAAACAAACAAACACCCTACACCATTAGATGGGAGACACTGAAGAATAGAAATACAGCAAAATCATCTATATCTCCAATGATTGATAGTCCAACCATCTGTAAACTGCTTTGAATCCATATTTTTAGAGGGCGACTTTAGGAATAGGTAGCATAAAGACCAGCTAAAGTCCCCCCTTCATCCCAAGAAGTGGGTGTTGCTTTAGAGAGGCTCTGAACAAAGAGAAACGTACTGAGATTATTGTAAAATTGCTACAGCTCTGTAATCTGAATTTCTTGTTTACAATTCCCCCCATCCCAACCCCAAATATCAGGGGATACAGACCGTTTGTTCACCTGAACTAACAATACCAGCTATTTCGAACCAGGTTTCATGTGGGAAACTGTCTCTTTCTCTATTTATATAGAAAGGGGAAACATAAGCAATGGCTTTATTGAATACCACCCACCCACAAACTGGAATTGGCCCAATGCTCATCATTCTGCAGATCAAGGGTGGGCTTCAAAAATTTTAGCAATGGGTTCTCTGCCTGGTGGCTGGGTCGGCGTGGCCAAGTCAGCCTCCTGCACCACGGTGGGGGCCATTTTCTCCCTCCCCAGGCTCCGGAGCCCCTCCAGAGCTCTGACATGGGCCCATTTCTGGCTTTCTGGAACTTCCAGGAGGCCCATTTTTTGCCCTCCCTGGGCTCTGGAAGCTTTCCTTGAGCCTCAAGGAGGGCAAAAACGGCCTCTCCCAGGCTCCAGAGGCCCTCTGGAGCCTCCAGGAGGCCCATTTTTCACCCTCCCCGAGCCTCCACGTGAGCACTGCCCTACCTGCCATCCAAAACGGGCGACGTGGAGACTCCTGGGAGGGGTGGGGCAGGGTGGGCAGGGCCAGCCAGGAGTGGGATTTGGGGGTTTGCTGAACTGTGCAGAATCTTCGCTAGAGGTTTGCCCTACCCCTCTAAAACAAGCTAAACTTTCATGGGCTTCCATGGAAATCGCTGCTTCTCATCCCTGCAGTCTGAATCTAGTTTTTCTGGGAAGGTGGCTGAGGACAGACATCGTCTGCTTTTCCAATTTCTCCCACATCAGTTAAAGAGGAGAACCTCTGTCTGCAGAGCCTTAGAAAAATCTGGTGGGTCTTCTGTTTTTTTGTTTTTTTTTATAAAGGCAGAACATGTGTATAATTTTTGTTTATTTATATTCCACCTTTGTTATTTTTACAAATAACTCAAAGCGGTGGATATCTTTTTGTCTTTAACCCAACCACATTGTATACATTGGTATCCCTTTCCTCTTTCTCAAAATTCATTACACAGATATTACAATCGTGGCCAAAATTGTGGAAACCTTTTGGGAAAAGTGTATTTTCTAAAAACTAGCTCCACTTTTTTTGGAGTGGTACCATAAAATTAAGTATCCATGGAAAGATAATTTAATCAAAAATGTAATGCAATAACTTTTATGAAGGATTTGCTGTTAGAATAGCAGTTACAGTATAAAGAAGAAAAGTGAAACACGTAGAAAAAATGAGATATAAAAAAATTTCATGATGTCAGTTAATACTTAGTTGGGTGATCTTTAGCAAACCGTAACCCTAACCCTAACCCTAACACCACTTGGGTTTTTTTTGAGTAGTACCATCAAATTATATATCAATGGAAAGATAATTTAATCAAGAATGTAATGCAATGACTTTTATGAAGGATTTGCTATTAGAATAGCAGCTACAGTATAAAGAAGACAAGTGAAACACGTAGAAAAAAACGAGATATACAAAAATTATCACCATAGATGTGATTTTTCATTCAATTACGCACACAAAGCGCATGATTCCCGAACCGGTTGTTCAACCAGTAGGATCCCACTATTGCCCTCCCCGCATTGGTCCGCAAAGCCAGAAAGTTTAGGGAACTTTGTTGAGTGTGTAGGATGAGAGGACAATTGGCTCCCCTGTATCACCTACGGGCGAGAATGAACATCTGAAAGGGAAAACTCAATAGTGGGACATCAGAGAGAATGCATGTGCTGCCTTTTGGCCTTTTTGGCTACATATTAAATGAGCTGGCAGGGCTCTTTGCTTAACGTTGGACTTTCAGAAAACATAGACCTCCCAACCTTTTCCTTTTGACTCCCTGCTTGTATATTTCACTGCCAAGATGAGGGTATTTTATTCTTCTTCTGCCAACTTCCTTTCCGTTTTCGTCTCCTCGTCTTATTTATGGCTCTTCCTTTTCAGCTCCATGGTGTCTCCTCCTGAATTTTTGCATTATGCCCCTTCTCATCTAGGAGGCATTAATCTGCTGGGCCCAGTGTATGGAGTGATGGACTTCTCTCATCATCATCAATTCCCATTTCTGGCTTTTCTCTGGATTCACAACAGCTGTATGTGTTCTGCTGGCAGCTGTTGGAGCACCATGGCCCTACTTTAAAGCCTTCCTTCACAAAAGGTTTATTGTCTGAGTCTCACAGGGCCTGGAGGTTCCTCCACGCTGACCTGTCAGAGATTTAGCCAAGGCTTTGAAGGAACACCCCCATATTTGCTCTTTAGAACTCTCTGCGAAATGAACACCATCCCTATGGGCAAAATATTTCTAGAATAAATTCCTTTATACTTGTGTGTGTTTACCTTGAACATTGAATTACAGTCAAGACATTCCTACAATCCCTTTAAATATAAGCCTACGACATAAAGCATTTGTGGTTTAGAGGCGCTCTGGCAGTTGCACAAAGTGCTATTATGTGTTGGGGAGGGGGAAGGGGAGGAGGAAATGCAGAGTCAGGTCCCTGATTTGATTTCCATCATTGAAAGGGTTCACGCAGGGGTGGACTTCAAAAATTTTAGCAAGGGATTCTCTGCCCAGTTGCTGGGTGGGTGTGGTCATGTTGGGCATGGCCTAGTCAGCCTCCTACACCATGGCAGGGGAGCGTTTTTGCCCTCCCCGGGCTCCAGAGGCTTTCCTTGAGCCTCTGGGAGGGCGAAAATGGCTTCCCCAGGCTCCAGAGGCCCTCTGGAGGCCGGAAATGGGCCTGTTTCCAGCCTTCCCAAACTTCCAGTAGGCCCATTTCTTTTGCCCTCCCCAAGACTCCACACACACCCTGCACTTACCTGCATCCAAAACGGGCTGCATGGGGACTCCTGGGATGGGCAGGGTGGGGTGGGAGGGGCCAGCCAGGAGTGGGATTTGGGGGTTCTCCGAACTGCACAGAATCTTAGCTATAGGTTCTCCCGAACCCCTGCGAACCCCCAGCAGCCCAGTGCTATATATACCCCACCTGCCTATTTACATACATACTGAAGAGCTATTCAAACAAAACATATACAAAGTTACATTAAAATCAAGGAAATTGAAATAAGTTTGACCATTATTGACAAACGAAAGAGAAATTCCCCGTCTCTTTTCCTAAATACTGGGACGGTGGAGGTCGTATGCCCCAAAATTGCAAGAGCTTTTCATAAACAGGAAGCCACCCAGGATAAAGTCTTCTACTACAGTGAGCTTCTGGCAAGAAGGCTGTCTTCCAGGGGACCTTATCCTATTGATCTAAGTCATCAGGTAGGTTCATCATAAGAGAGGCAATCCCTACGATAGTCATATTCTAAGGCATTTAGGTGAAGGCCAGTACTTTAGAAAAAAAATATGAATTCAAAGCATGTGGGTGTTTGCAAACATAGAATATAGAATAATAGGGTTGGAAGGTATCTTGGAGGTCTTCTAGTCCAACCGCCTGCTCAAGCAGAAGACCCTATACCATTCTAGACAAATGGCTGTCCAGTCTCTTCTTTAAAACCTCCAGTAATGGAGCACCCACATCATCTGAAGGAAACCTCTTCCACTGTCAGGAAATTTCTCCTTAGTTCTACATTGGATCTCTCTTTAATGATCTTCCACCTGTTACTTCTTGTGGGTGACCACACAATAGCCATATTGCTAACCCCAACTGATTTGCATTCAGATAAACATTTTCATTCAAAAGCATTGGAGATGTGAGACCACAGTTCAGTTCATCTTGCCTAAGAAGAAGATGAAGAACGGTTGCAGGAACTGGGTATGTCTAGTTTAACAAAAAGAAGGACTAGGGGAGACACGATAGCAGTGTTCCAATATCTCAGGGGTTGCCACAAAGAAGAGGGAGTCGGGCTGTTCTCCAAAGCACCTGAGGGTAGAACAAGAAGCAATGGGTGGAAACTGATCAAGGAAAGAAGCAACTTAGAACTAAGGAGAAATTTCCTGACAGTTAGAACAATTAATAAGTGGAACGACTTGCCTGCAGAAGTTGTGAATGCTCCAACACTGGAAATTTTTAAGAAAATGTTGGATAGCCATCTGACTGAGATGGTGTAGGGTTTCCTGCCTGGGCAGGGGGTTGGACTAGAAGGCCTCCAAGGTCCCTTCCAACTCTGTTGTTATATTATATTATATTATATTAAGAGCAGAAGATTGAGAATGGCTTGCAATTATAGAAGTTTGGGTAAAGGAAAGACTTTTTTAAAATGATGCTCCTATAACATCCTATATTATAAAGGCAACAATTATCCTCTGCTCCAGGGGTGAAATGCTCTGAAGTCTGCTACCAGTTCACTTTGCTACAGCTTAGTTTCGTGCGTGCATGCGTGGTACGCACCAAATGCACATGCATGTGTGGTGCGTGCCAAATGTGCGCTTTGCACGCAGGTGCACCACAGGCACTACCATGCAGCGATGAAAAAGCAGGATTCAGAAGCTGTTTCTGAGTCTGCAAAGGTAAGTAGAAGGGCGTGTGGGGAGGAAACTGCTGTGCTGTGTGAGTTAGGTTTGCTAGAAAGCAGGATTTCATGCTTTCTAGCAAATATAAATAGCGTGGCACAGCTGATCGTTGGAAATACCGGTTTGCCCAAACAGGTAGTATTTTTTTTATTAATGGTTTGCCCGAACTAGTAGCATTTTTTACTACCGGTTCGGCCGTGGTGGGTTGCCCCCGGTTCAGATCGGTTCACAAGAACTGGTAGTAAAACCGTTGGGAAGCTCCACCCACTGACCCAGACGTCATCAGGAAGCTTCTGTGCATCGGCGCCATTGAGAACTGGTAGTAACGGTAAGTAGAACCCACCCCTGTGGTTCGGGTCAGAACTAGTAGCATTTCACCCCTGCTCTGCTCCCTTAACTGTGAACCCTGTCATAACTTGATCAATTTAACCAGCCAGAAGAAACAGCAGTTGAAGAAGCAGGTCATGGCCTTCATGACATACCCCGTATATATAACCATCACCTGACAAATTGTTGCTAAGGTTACTGCTATATGTCCAACCCTAACAGCTGGAGTCCAAGATGAAGTGAATTCAGTTAACTTTAAAGAATGATGAGATTGTTTGCGGTGAGGTTCTGGTTGCCCCTCATGAACATCTTGAGGAGGGGAGTCAAAGTGAAGTCAAAGCCATTTTTATTACATTGGTGTGATGGAGTATGATATCAAAGGAGTCTTTAAAAAATACCCATTCAGTGGTTACCTATACAAAGCTTCCCTTTGTGGCTGAAGTTCTTCTGGCTGCTAGAATCCCTTTCCAAAATCTGCTCCAAAAGTCAGGAGAACTTACCTACCATTCCTGTCCTATTGTTTCCTTTCGTTATATCCAATTAATATAGTTACTACATACTCATACTTATATATATGCTTATATATTGTATAGTTATCTCATGCTTATGCTTATATATACTGTGTGACAAAATAAAAAATAATAATAAAAAACAGAATCATCACATTAGTTTAAGACAGTTTAAGGCATTGAGAGTGGGAGGGTAAGAAAGTCTTCTCCAACAAAGCTTTGCACACTGAACAAAACACACTGAATAGCAAAACTCCATAAAAACAAGCACATCCATTGAAAAGAAGAAAGTAATGTTGGATCTAATGTTCTCCAAGTCTTTAGAGTGAATTTTTGGAAAGGGATTATAGCAGTGAGTAAAAAGCAATGGTAGGTGGATATGAAAAGGGAGAATAACTCCAGCGTTTCGTGCTCTTGTTATATCATACTTTCATCCTATTCATTAAATATTTGTCTGTGTATATCAGCCAAAGAGGATACAATTTAATGCCTTTCAGATGGAATCTATCCACGTGTGGGCTTCAAAAACTCTGGTTGCTTGATGGGCGTGGCCATGGTGGGCATGGCCTAGTCAGCCTCCTGTACCACATCAGTGTGTGTGTGTGTGTGTGTGTGTGTGTGTGTGTGTGTGTATGTGTGTGTTTGCCCTCCCTGGGCCCTGGAGTCTTTCCTCGAGCCTCTGGGAGGGTGAAAGCAGTCTCCCCAGGCTCCGGAAGACCTCTGGACTTCCGAACTTTCAGTAGGCCCGTTTTTCACCTTCCCCAAGCCTCCATGCATGCCCTGCACTTACCTGCATCCAAAACAGGCTGCGTGGGGACTCCTGGGAGGGGAGGGGTAGCCAGGGCCAGCCAGGAGTGGTATTTGGGGTTTCTCTGAACTGCACAAAATCTTAGCTAGAGGTTCTCCCGAACCCCTGCAAACCCCCAGCAACCCAGCCCTGAATCTGTCCTAAAATCTTTATGACACAGTAATGCACAGTGTTTACTTCAGAGCACTAACACAGGTATATATCCCTCTAAATTTTTTTTCTGAGAACATCTTACATTATGGAACAAAAAGTAATCACAAATGATCTGCAAGGATTACACTTGAAGGTAGTTTTACTATTTCCTAATTTCTTAGCATTCCTGCTCACCGCCTCCTAATCCCAGTGACATTATTAACATGGAATAGGCAATAAAAAATATCCTCACTTTTTGTGGCCTTTTTGTTTTTTGTCTTCAGTGTTAAAACATTCAGTTTTGCCTCCATTAAATTTAGTGCAAATCAACTTGGAAGTTGGTATAAAAAAATACTGGAAAAAAATGATTTGTAAGTGCTAGTTATAAAAGTTAAGGATAATTAAAAAATATTTTCATTATCTGCGATAATAAATAAAGGATTAAAGGTAAAGAAAACCAAATTAATAACAACAGATACAACAACCAGCCTTATGAATAAGTGAAATGGTGGATAGCTTCTGCTTTTTAGGATTGACTATTTAGGATTGACTATTAGGGACGCAGTGGCTCAGGGGCTAGGATGTTGAGCTTGTTGATCGAAAGGTTGGCAGCTCAGCAGTTCGAATCCCTAGTGCTGCCCTGTAACAGGGTGAGCTCCTGTTACTTGTCCCAGCTTCTGCCAACCTAGCAGTTTCAAAAGCACGTAAAAATGCAAGTAGAAAAAATAGGGACCACCTTTGGTGGGAAGGTAACAGCGTTCCGTGCGCCTTTGGCGTTGAGTCATGCTGGCCACATGACCACGGAGACGTCTTTGGACAGCGCTGGCTCTTCGGCTTTGAAATGGAGATGAGCACCGCCCCCTAGAGTCGGCAACGACTAGCATGTATGTGCGAGGGGAACCTTTACCTTTACTTATTAATGGCAAAAAAAAAACCAATAACACCCAGCTGTCAAGAAATATACCATAAATACTTGATAGAATAGTAATCAAAGTCTTGGGGAAAAGATATTTATGTGCTTTTATATGTCTATTCCATCCTCCTGAGGTCAGTAAAATGAGGACTGAGATTGTTGGGGGCAATATGCTGACTTTGTAAACTGCTTAGAGAGGGCTGTAAAGCAGTGTGAAGTGGTATATAAGTGTTATTGCTATTGCTATACCTATGAAGATCAGAATTAAGTAAGCAGTTATTTTTCCCTGTGACACTCTATGGAAATGAAAGTTGGATTCTGAAGAAACAGAGTAGAAAGAGTATTTGATGCTTATGAACTTTGGTGTTGGAGAAGACCACTGAGAATACCCTGGGTGTCCAAGAAAACAACCAAATGGAACAGAATTCTCACTCAAAGCATTGATAATCAACCTCAAATGATAATATTTAGACCCATTGTGTGAAGACCCATTTGTCTTGATTGTTTATAATGTCTACAATGCAGGGGTGAAATCTACTTACCTTCCTTACCGGCTGGGGAGTGCACGCACTATGCATGTGAGCATACTTTGCTCATGCGCATGCATATCACATGCATGTGCAGACCTTCTGCACATGCATAAAACCTTCTGCGCATGCACAGAAGGTAAAAAACACATTACTTCCTCATTAAAACCAGGAAGTAATGACACCTGGGTGGGTGGGCGGAGCTTTGCTCCGCCATCGCTACCGGATCGCCGAACTACCAGCCGCAATCGCTACCAGATCGCACGATCCAGTCCGATCTGGTAGCATTTCACCCCTGCTATAATGTTAGGAAAGGTAGAAGGGAGGAAAAAGAAAAAGTGAATGATTAGAAGAAAGGTGAATGAGTTGATTATAATGGCGATGGGTGCACCACTGGAAGATCTGAAGGGGCAGGCTGGGGGGAGATTATCCTGTATAACAGTGGGGGTCAAACTCAAGGCCTGCAGGCCAGATCCAGCCCATTGGGTGCTTAAATCCGGCCCATGGGGCTGGCCTGGAAATAGCAAAGGACAATGTTCAGCCCCCTGCACCTGTTTTAGGCTGCAATGGTCTCCAGCCCTCTGCGAGCAAAAATGGAGCTCATGGGGGACCGTACGCAGCCTCCCTGTGCTCCTTTTTCCATGGCAGAGGGCTGCAGGAGGCCATCACGCCCGAAAACGGGCTTCGTTTTTGCTATCAAAACAAACTAAAAAGAAAAGAAAAGGAAAATGTTTCCCCTTTTGCATTTGAGCATGCAAGAAGGGACAGGAAAGGAAAAAGGGAAAGAGGAAAGACAAAAAAAAAAAAAAAAGAGGGAAGATGGGAAGACAACAAAGAAGGAAAAATAAGGAAAGAGGGGAAGGAAGAAGAAAGGAGACTGAAGAGGAAGGAAGGAAGGAAGGAAGGAAGGAAGGAAGGAAGGAAGGAAGGAAGGAAGGAAGGAAGGAAGGTTATATGTAATTATCCCTTAATAATTAGCAAGTGCCTTAGCACTTGGCAATCACAGGTGCCCCTGATGTGTCCTATGATACGCCCACCATGGCCACACCACACCATGCCCACCCAGGCCCTCTGAGCTCGAACACAACCCTGATGCATCCCTCAATGAAATCGAGTTTGACACTCTTGCTGTAGAAGATCTATGTGATTGCCATCAATTTGATAGCACATAGTTCACCCATCCATCAATCAAACCACTGAAACATCAACTTAATGTTGAAAAGATCCTTTAGCTTGAGTGTGAATAAATCTCCAAGAAGCATGAAGAAGTGAACTGGAGTTTAAAAGAAAAAGCTGGACCAGAAGTTATTTAATAACAACAGAATATCCATTTAAGCTTATCCCTAAATCTTGATCTATTGGGAAAATGAGGATATTTGGCTTAATGATTATGACTTTCTAAAAACCACCACTAGAGAGGCAGAATGGAGGAAATAGATGTTCGACTAAATAAATGTTCCACTTGCTTTCACTGCTCATTGGATATTTAGACATGAGTGACAAAATACCCCAATGCAAGGTGAATGTATAGATAGAATATATCAAAAATTAAGTCTCTGTGTGTTAAAGGCAAGGGATTGACCAATATTTATTTTATAAATATGTGAATGAATCATAATATACATGTTGTGTGGAATTTCCTATTATGACAAAATATTTGAAACTTCATGGTGGTGTAATGGTTAAGGTACTGGAATAGGATTATACTCTTCCACACTTAGGGAAGCTTCCTGCACGATCATTTCTTCTTTCTCAGCCAAGAACAGGTGCGGTGTACAGTACTTGTGAAGGTGTTGGATAATGTATTGAAAGAACCAAATTCCAGTCTTCCCACCCTCAGCCATGGAGGTTCACTGAGTGATCTTGGGCTAAGTCTTGTCTCTCAGCATGAACTAATTCACAATGTTATTATAGTAGGAATTCGAAATTCCTCAGTTTATTACAGCCATAGGCCAGAAGAAATAAAAAACACTCCGGAAATATACAATTAAAAATTCAAGAATAAAATAATACACAACAGATAAAATCTATGATAAAATCCAGTTATCTGTTATGTAACTTAAAATTAAAATACTACTAACATCAATCGTGTGTAATACCATTCCTATAATTAAAATACATGAGCTCAACCAATAGGGTCACTTTCTAATTTACATGCGTGGAGAGCCGTCAAGCATGTGAGTAAATGTATTTTTCCCATAACTGTTATAGATATCTCCAAAAAGTTGGCATCAGTTAACATCTATAATTCGGTAACCAATTTTTTTCTTCTGGACATTGCAGCAACACAAAATTTTGCCACTGCACCTGTGGTAGCCGGATTTCAGTTTTGGAGGAGAAAGTCTACATAAAAGTCATCTGTCCTCCCTGGCAATCTCTCTAGTAAGGGGATAATATATATTGACCTACATACTCTATATAACTCACAGTACAATAAGACATGTGAGATTTCTTCGACTTCTCCTTTACCACATATACATACCCATTCTGCTATTAGAATAGAATAGAATAGAATAGAATAGAATAGAATAGAATAGAATAGAATAGAATAGAATAGAATTTTTTATTGGCCAAGTGTGATTGGACACACAAGGAATTTGTCTTGGTGCATATGCTCTCAGTGTACATAAAAGAAAAGATACTTCATCAAGGTACAACATTTACAACACAATTGATGGTCAGTATATCAATATAAAACATAAGGATTGCCAGCAACAAGTTACAGTCATACAGTCATAAGTGGAAAGAGATTGGTGATGGGAACGATGAGAAGATTAATAGTAGTGCAGATTTAGTAAATAGTCTGACAGTGTTGATGGAATTATTTGTTTAGCAGAGTGATGGCCTTCGGGAAAAAACTGTTCTTGTGTCTAGTTGTTCTGGTGTGCAGTGCTCTATAGCGTCGTTTTGAGGGTAGGAGTTGTTACTATTGTTGTTATAGTAAGAAAAACTAGAAGAGGGATTACTATGTAAAGCATTTTGAGCTCCTGGGCATCAAAAGGTAACGGTAAAGGTTTACCTGTCAATCATTTCCAATTCTAGGAAATGGTGCTCAACTTTGTTTCTTGGTTGAAGGAGCCAGCATTGTCGGAAGACAATTTCCATACAGCATCACTATATGCCAAAGGTGCACAAAACCCTGTCTTATGACATGGGCCAAGTAGTTATTAACAGGCACAATCAGTCCTAAACAAACATACTTTATTAGAACAGCTGAGAATTAATTCATTTTCACCTTAGTCCAAAACAAATTCTTCATAAACAGTCCTTCGGCCTTATCACCAACCTTTGCTGTTTTTGGCAACCTGCCAAAGGCTTTTCTTGGCAAACCCCCCACAAAATTCAAGAGAAGCTGACAAGAAGCAATGGAATCAGCATTGCTTTTCTTCAAAGAACCCAATGGTTCGTTGCTGCTCTTTTAAGCCTATGGGAGTGGCCAATCATCTTCTGGCCTTACTCCCAAGTTGTCCTTTTTGCTTTGGCTGCTCTTGCCTTCTGGCAGCTCTTTGCATGCGTGCACTAGGAACAGGCTCCTCCTGTTCCTCTGCCTCTCTGCTGTCCGCCTCTGAAGGCCCCAGAGTCCACGCATTGCTCCTAGATGGCCCTGGCCCCATCTCTGCCTCTGACGCAGAGCCCTCGTTCGGGTTTTCCCCAGAGTCCAGGACTGGCCCATTGTCCTCCCCAGCTTCCTCACTGTCCGACTCCACTGCCAGGTCCGCAAGCTGCTGGCAGACCACAACACCCTATTATTTTCCCACCAAAATGGTACCTATTAATCTATTTGCATAGTAATGCCTCTGAGCATCAGTGGGATCTAAATTAAAATAAGGGAGACCATCTTTTGATTATTAGTGGAATAGGAAATCTGGGATACATCCTAGCTACAGAATAGATGCATACTGTACCTTCTCTCCCTTCCTCTGCTGGACAAGTGGCTTTCAGCTCTAATCCTCTTGTCCTACCAATATAAGCTCATTTCCCATTTGTTGGAATTTGAGAAGCAATTTGGGACAGGCAAGGGCTGGATGAGAACAGCCCTTAAGGCAAGGCCTCAAGGGAGTAATCCGAGCTGTCCTGGGGTTAGATATCTCCGTTGGAAGCCTAAACCTACCACCCTCCCATATGGAGGCATTTCACTCAGCTGCTGTTTGGGGCAGCTGTCTAGAGACCCACTTGATACTATTGTGTCTGGGGAAGGTGCCATAATTAATCACATTTTCTTTCTTTCGTATCCTTGGGCAGCAGTCATAGTGGTAGACTCCCGAGCATGCAGCGGGCACGTTTTCAGAAGTGTATCATTTTCAGAATTCAAATACAAATCAACAACAGCTGCAGAATAATACAAGTGTATTCGTTTTATCTACTGGACAAATGAGATTGTGGATACGAGAAATGACTTGCCTAAGGTTACTCAATATGAGAGAAACTTGCTGTTGGATAGCCGAGCTTCTACCATAAATCTCCAGCTGCAACCAGGTGCAGGTCAAATTCCTACATGCTTTTCTATGCTATAGCAATCTGCAGGCACTGAAAGGAGAGGGAGAGATGTTTGCTTTCTCTCCATTTCTCTACCTTTTTGTCCAGCAGAAATCACAACAGTTGACCAAAAAGCTTCTGCTTATAAAATAGAGGGTGCCCTCTGGTGGGTATTATTTGATTAGATTCTGCTTGCAACCCCATCCCACTTTTAATTAAAAATCAGCTAAACATTTACAGGCTAAGGGGAAGTTTGAAATGGATATTTGATAGAATTAATTTTGTATGGACATACTTGACTTTGGCAAAAGTGAATTCCTTCTTCAGACACACCCAATCAATCTTTTGGTCCGAGCAGCAGCATATTGAACAAGGGATTAGACAATGTTGTGGCATCAGATAGGGCTGTATGAGCCACAACAAGTCTGAGGCCTGCAGCTGCTGGGTGGGGAAGAGGGCTTCATTCCCAGCTGATGGGTTTTATGGGCAGGCATCAGGTTAACTGCATGCACCTTTAATCTGATCGAGTAGGGCTCTTCTTTTGTTCTTCTGGAATCTGAACAAGCCTGTTGTAACTTTAGAAAAATAAGAGCAACTCATTTTTGACATTGCTGTTGTCTGTCTTGTCTATATACTACTAAACTCTCATGTCTGTAACCTTTAATTGGGTGAAACGGTGCATCATAGAGCAAATGTTTTTTAACCAAGGTTCCTCAAATGGGCAGAATGCATCCAAAATCCAAGACACCATGACTCCCATGGAAATAATATTTGGCCAATTTTATAATAGCAATAGCACTTACACTTATTGTCATGCCCCTGTCAGAGTCTGAATCTGAGACGGAAGACGAACAGCTGAGAGGGAGCGACAGAGTGGCTCCATTGGCTGTGGAGGAAACTGGGGAAGGGCAAAGTCAGGCTGGAAAGAGCAGGGGAGAGGTAGAACAAGGGAGAGGGGATTCAGATGAAGACCAAGGCCCACCCCCTCCTCATCCTAGGTGCGCAGGGAATGACGCAGAAGAGAGCAATTTGGGTTGCGTGGGTTACGAGGAAGGAAAGGGGCCTGATTCCCTTCACAAGGCACACCTGGGGATGGAGTTTAAAGGAGAGGCAGTTGGGAGGGGCATTTGTCGGGAATAAATGCTGAAGTCATCTAGTGTTGAGAGTTGTTGCCTGCATTCCTGGCATTCCTCCTGACTGTTTGAATTAGTGTCGTGCTTCTGTGCGCTTATCATGTCTTGCTGGAATTATTGCCATGATTCTTGGCTTCTGGGATTCATTATCTTGCCCTGCTGGAGTGATTGATTGCAGTCATTCTACTTACAGCATTTGGACTGGAGTATCTGCAACCAGAAGCTGCTGCATGTTTGTGGGAGAGCTTTTCTCCAGGCCGGAGTGTAAACGGGACGTTGGGGGCAAAGTTGGTGCCAATAAAGGGACTCATACTGGTTCTCTGGCTGTGTTGCCTTCGTGCCACGCCCTGAGTCATCACACATATACCACTTCACAGTGCTTTACAGTACTCTCTGAGAAGTTTACAAGTATCAGCATATTGCTCCCAACAAACTGGATCCTCATTTTACCAACCTCAGAAGGATGGAAAGCTAAATTAACTTTGAGCCAATCAGGATTGAACTCCTAAGAGCAAACAGTGAGTTGGCCTGTAATATTGCATTTTAGCCACTGCGTCACAATAGCTCTTATAAAACATTTTATCACATTTTATGAAAATTTTCCTGTGGTCAACTGCTGATGTTTGACTATATTATACAGTTCAGCATGGGCTGTTTCCAAGGCAGACATCTTATCACTGAAAATCTCCCTGAATTTTAAATTTTTTTCCAAGTACATTAAAAGCTCTGCCGTTGTTAAAGGCATGAAGGAGTCTGGTGAGTATATACCTCTGAAACAGTGGTGGGTTTCAAAGTTTTTTACTACCAGTTCTGTGGGTGTGGCTTGGGGGGGCGTGGCACGGGAAGGATACAGTAAAATCTCCATTTCCTCCCAATCAGCTGGAACTCGGGAGGCAAAGAATAGATGGGGGTGGGGCCAGTCAGAATTTTTACTACCGGTTCTTTGAACTACTCAAAATTTCCGCTACTGGTTCTGCAGAACTGGTCAGAACCTGCTAAAACCCACCTCTGCTCTAAAATAATGACTTAAAGAGTGACGGGTTGTCTGTCTGTGTGTGCATGTGTGTGTATACACAAAACGTCTCAGGACTGATGTGTGTATACTGTAGCTCTAGGAAAGATCTTGATGATTTCACAGCGAACTTCCCAATCAGACGCTGCACAGGTGACACCTACTGCCAGCTCAGAATGAAGTCTACCCCTGTAGTATACTTAAATATTTTGTTCTAATCAATGTTGCCCCATAGTATCTCTAGATAAAAATCCTTAAATGGT
Organism: Ahaetulla prasina; assembly: GCF_028640845.1. Lineage (NCBI taxonomy): Eukaryota > Metazoa > Chordata > Lepidosauria > Squamata > Colubridae > Ahaetulla > Ahaetulla prasina. The sequence goes on from NC_080544.1 coordinate 21,345,336, forward strand.
AGGTAAAGAGCTACATCTAACTAGTTTAAGATTTATGAGATTCTTCTAGAGCTAGGTAGATTAAGGGTCAGCTGCTCTCAATCTGATGCTCTAGAGCAGGGGTGTCTAACTTTGACAATTTTAAGACCTGTGGACTTCAACTCCCACAATTCCCTAAGGCTTCCTGGCAGTGGTGGGTTTCAAAAATGTTTACTACCAGTTCTGTGGGTGTGGCTTGCTGAGTGTGGCATGGCTTGGTGGGCATGGCAGGGGAAGGATACTGCAAAATCTCCATTCCCTCTCAATCAGCTGGGACTCGGGAGGCAGAGAATGGATGCAGGTGGGGCCAGTCAGAATTTTTACTACCGGTTCTCCGCATTACTCAAAATTTCTGCTACCAGTTCTCCAGAACTGGTCAGAACCTGCTGAAACCCAACTTTACTTCCTGGCGAATTCTGGAAGTTGAAGCTCACATGTCTTAAAATTGCCAGAGTTGGACACCCCTGCTCTAGAATTTGGGCCACATTCCTTTCGTCCCAATGAAGAGTCAAAAACATAACTGGAGATAATCTGAGGTGTGGAAAGGCTAATATTAGGGAATGTCTGTTTTTCAAAGCTTTGATCCTTTAGAAGCCTCAATATGTTGGTAAAGAGTAATTCAATGTCATGATCAGATGGTCTTTTATAACACCTGTCCCATTTGTCTTCTGCCCAGGTTCCAAGCAGGGCCAAAAATACCACTGTTTATCTTTACTAGCAGGTTTTGGCTCTGAAATTTAAGGATGTAACTCTTTCTATGTTTTTTCAACTCTTTCGCAGATGGAAGAATTCAGAAGGGTCCTAATCATTTTTCTTCACTCTTAAGAAGCTCACTTTGTAACAATATATTCCTCCATTGCACAGTCTAGCATTTTGATAATTTAGAATCCAGGTTTCCTGAGACTTGAGTAAAACAGTTCGATCATGTGCACATAGACAAGATAATAGTAGGAGATGGTATTAAACTTGCAGATTTATGCAAAAGACTGAACTGTGTGCCAACAATTACTCAGAATGCAGAAAATAAGGAAAAGCAAGTGTGAAGAATACTCAGTTAGTACCTGACTAGGTGGCTCAGTGGCTAAGACACTGAACTTGTCGATTAGAAAGGTCGGCAGTTCGGTGGTTCGAATCCCTAGTACAGGTCTCCTGCGTGAGCAGGGGGTTGAACTAGATGACCTCCATGGTCCCTTCCAACTCTATTACTGTTACAGTTCTACTGGCCAAAGCAAAAGGAAAAACATAGTAGAGATAGTCCTTGACTTACAACTATTTATTTATTGACAGTTACATTGGCTCTGGAAAAAAACGACACGACCATTTTTCACACAACTGTTCCAGGATCCCCCTGATCACATGATCAAAATTCAGGTGTTTGGCAATTGGCATGTATTTGTGAGGATTGCAGGGGTCCCAGGGTCACATGATCATCTTTTGCGACCTTCTGACATGGGGAACCCAGAGTCACTTAACAACTGTATTACTTAGCAACTGCACTGATTCCAATGAATAAAGTTAACTGTGGAAAGAAAGTTTGCAAAATGGGGCAAAACTCCCTTAACCACTGTCTTTGCTTAGCTCAAATGTGGTCTTTCACCGAGGTGTTGGAAGAAATGTCCTTCTGAGTTCAGTTCCAAATGGGGAGAAAGACACTGGAAACATGGTGGCTGCTTGGAAAGATGCTTGGATAATGGTGGAGAGGATCACATGTCTTGATGATGTTGGGTGAAGAAAAGAAAGGGAAGAGAGGCTGAGAGTGGCTGGGTTTTATACCCTCTCTGGGCTTTTGAATTTGAACTTGTATTCTGATTGGTTGTCAGACTCCCATGGGGCCATGCAGGGATAACTCTGTAGGTTGTCTGCATCCCAGGCTTGGTTGAGCCTTGCTAGGTGATGCAATCTTTCCAGGTGCCATGTGGTGAGATGGGTAGAGGGCTAATCCTAATATGTCCTGAGGGCCATGTCTTAATCCCATTATCCTGGAGCTGAAGGTCTTTTGTGTTGTAGATAAGATATCTTTTATCTTTCTGGGGCTATTAACAAAGGTGGGGGCCGCTTTCCAAGAGCATGTTTCTCCTTTTCTTATCCAGGAAGGTATAATATTCTGCCTTTTTAAATATTTCCTAAAATATTTCATTTTTCTAGGAGAGGGGTGGGTGCTAACTCCCTACAGAGGATTACCTGTAGCGCACGCCTACATCAGAATAATTTATGCCCCTTCCATATTCTTTAAGCTGGCCACTCTGAATGCACGGACAAGGAGAAGGGGAAAAAAAAAAAGATATACAGGAAAAGAGGCCAAGTCTATAGCCTCAGGTTACATTCAGAACTGTCCTCATTCAGAAATAATGTGATGATGCTAGCAGAGCCAAGAAGACAGTTAGTATGGAGTGGCCTCCAAGCGGTATTTTTAGGGACAGCATTTACACTTGGCTCAGGTACAACTGACCAAAGAATGTATGTCATTTCCACTTCCTGGCAGATGATATGTGTTCTGTCTCTCTCCCTCTCTGTCTCTCCCTCTCCCTCCCTCCCTCCCTCCCTCTCCCTCTCCCTCTCCCTCTCTCTCCCACTCAGAATAAAGTCCTAATTTAAAGGACTAAAGTAAAGTTTACTTAATCAGTTCGCATGTGATGCAACTATTGACTAGTTCCTTGACATGGTTGCTCTACCCCAGCTGACTTCCCACAGAATCCGTGTTGTTTCAGAAAACCTAGACATCTAGTTTGTTAGGGAGCTAGCAATAACTGATTGCTTTCAGATATGGGAAGATGTTTGTGAGAATCCATGTCATGATTGTTGTGACCCAGACCCAAGTAGGTAGTAATAAACTTAGTCCGTGGAAAAACAAACTTTATTCGAACAGCTGGGAATTACTTCATTCCCAGCATCATTCAACTCAAAGTAAAACAAATGCCTCCCAACACAAATTCCTCAGTTATCTAACAAACCTTAGTCCAATTAGGCAAACTGCCAAAGGCCCTTCCTGGCAAACATCCAAAAGCCGCAAAAACAAAGATGTACACGAAGCAGAAGATGGAGCAGAAGACGCAGCTACAACGTTGTTTTCTGGCAAAGCTGAAACACCGGTGCTGATCGGTTTTAAGCCTTATGGGGGGGGGGGCAATCATCTCTTGGCCCTACTCCCGAGTTGTCCTTTTTGCTTGAGCTGCTCTTGCCTTCTGGCAGCTCTTCTCATGCATGCATTAGGAACAGGCTCCTCCTGTTCCTCTGCCTCACTACTATCAGGCTCTGGAGGCTCTGGAGTCCGCACCTCATTTCCCGATGGCCCTGGCCTCACCTCAGCCTCAGCATCTCTGTCTGACTTCATTGGCAGCTCCGTAGGCTGCTGATGGACCACAACAATGACATGGCTTTTCAACCTGGCTTTCTATCTGCGCAATGCTTTAGAGCTCTTTGAAAATGTCAGTCTGCATTCATCACTTTATCTACAAATTCTATTCTGTTCTGTTCTACCCCACTCCACTCCATTCAACATTATTTTGGGGCTGTTTTGAGGAAGTGGGGATAGATGAAGACATTGTATATACCTGTGATGGTGAACCTATGGCACGCTTGCCCGAAGTGGCACATGGAGCCATGTCACCTGGCACGTGCAGCATCACCGATTCCTCTTCTGGGTTTCTGGTGTGCATGCACACACGATGTTCAGATGGCCTTCATGCGTGTGGCAGTTCCAGAAACTGGAAGAGCTGGCCTTCCGTTTTCCTGTGTGATCATGCGTGCCAGCCAGCTGATCGTGGTGCGTGCATACACATCAGAAACCTAGAAGACTAGCAGGCCGGCGCACATATGTGTGCCGGAAACCAGAAATTCATTTTTGGGGTGCACATGCACCCTGGGCAGCTCCTCTTCTGGGTTGTGACCCAGAGGAGTGTGCGCAGCACTCAGTGCCAAAAAGGTTTGCCATCACTGGTATATACTGTATTATGGGATTCATAAACAGAACATGGGGAAAATGCAAATACAGTGGGAAGCTGTGAATACAAAAGTGTTTTCCATTTATTTATTTATTTATTTTCATTCCACCTTTATTAGTTTTAGAAATAACTCAAGGTAGGGAACTCCTGCCTTCTCCTCCCCGCCCCTCACAACAACAGCCCTGTGAGGTGGGTTGGGCTGAGAGAGAATGACACTCAAAATCATCCAGTTGGCTTCCATGCCTTAGGTGGGACTAGAACTCACGTTCTCCTGGTTTCTAGCCTGATGCCATAACCCACTTGACCCGTGATGGCGAGCCTATAGCACGCATGCCAGAGGTGACATGCAGTGTCCTCTCTGTGGGCCCACATGCCGTCGCTGTTCTTCTGGTTTCCTGCATGTGCATGCGTGCCGGCCAGCTGGTCTTTGTGTGCTCCAGAAACCCAAAGACCAGGTGGCCAGTGCACACATGTGGCATCAGCCAGTTGATCTTCGGGTTTCCCGCACTCCGGCGCATGCGAAGACCAGCTGGCTGGTGCATGGTCAAAAACCGGGCGCATATGTAGTGGCCAGCTGGTTTTCAAGTTTCTGACACTCCAGCGCACAGGAAGTCCAACTGGCCGGTGGCACCCAAAGATCAGGTGCATGTGCACCAGCCAGCTGGTCTTCGAGTTTCCGGCACTCCAGTGCACAGAAAGTCCAACTGGCTGGTAGCACCCAAAGATCAGGTACATGTGCACCAGCCAGCTGGTCTTCGAGTTTCCGGCACTCCAGTGCACAGGAAGTCCAACTGGCCGGTGGCGCCCAAAGATCAGGTACACGTGCACCAGCCAGCTGGTCTTCGAATTTCCGGCACTCCAGCGCACAGGAAGTCCAACTGGCTGGTAGCACCCAAAGATCAGGTACATGCGCACCAGCCAGCTGGTCTTTGAGTTTCTGGTGCTCCATTGCACAGGAAGTCCAACTGGCCAGTGACGCCCAAAGAACAGGTCAGCTGGTCTTCAAGTTTCCGGCGCTCCAGCGCGCATGTGTTCCAGTTTGGGCACTCGGTGCCAAAAAGGTTCGCCATCACCGCACTAGACCAAACCGACTTTAACTTCATTTCTTTCAAATGTCTTTAATTTTTATTTTAAACAGAAAATAGGTTATTTTTCTTCTTCTTATAACTGGCCAATTACCGCACAATGTCCAAAGTGAATATGGACACCCGTATAGGACTCATTGCCTGATGAGTTCACTGACCTTTCCATAACTAATAGAAGCAACCAAGTTTATGCAGAATGTACAAAATGCAGAGCAGCAAAATGAACATCTTTGATTCAGCATCAAAATGCACAGAAAGTTGGTTAGTGAGTTGTAGGGCTTTGAATACATATGTTTGGTATTTTATAGCAATTTATTCCTAGCCTCAATTCTTACAGCAGGTTGTTTAGCTGGCCAACATGTCCTGCTCACTAAGGAATCCAAATTACAGATGTCCCGCAACTTACAATGGAGTCATGGAGCCTACAGTTGTAAGTTGTGATGGTTGTAATGTAGGTCATCACATGGCTGAAAATGACTTATTTTGGTGGTTTGTAAACAAATCACCATGGTTGTTAAGTGAATCCACAGTTGTTAAGTGCACCCATTGTTCATTATGGGCATTTTTGGCAAAACCAGAAGTAAAGTTTTCACCAAAAATATTAATCAATTGTACTCATATGACCACTAGATACCGCAAATGGCCATAAATGCTGGCCAGTTGCTGATTGCCTGAAATGTGGTTGTGTGACCATAGAGGGTGCCATTAGAACTTCCAAATCAGGTTGTAAGTGCCTTTTGGGGTGTCCATTGTAACTTTAGGTGGTAGTTAAGAAACCAGTTGTAAGCAGTGGTGCTATTCAGCCGGTTCTATCTGGTTTGAGTGAACCAGTAGCGGCGGCTGCAGGAAGCTCTGCCCACCCTCCCGACATCATCACATCCCATTTTTGATGCTCTGCGCATGCGCATGCGCTCACATTTACGAATCGGTAGCAAAGGTAAGTGAATACCACCCCTGGTTGTAAATCAAGAGCTACCTGTAAACCATCACGAGCCAATGGCTGTTTAGCGTCAGCTTGGATTCATCTGAAATTCACCACTGTTGGTTTCATTGTCAGGCTGCTCTTACTATTAGGGTAAGCTTCCCCCTCTCCCTTGACATTTGTTAAAACCAATAATAGCACCCCTGTAAGTCAAGTTGAAATAGATGTGTCTACAGGGTGCCCTACTGACCCAGAGGAATTTCCTCTGGTTCAGACAAATCCTTCTTCAAAGAACAGGGAAACAACTCCTGCTGTGCAATTAGGTATGGCTATTTGAGAGAGCCATCTTTTGTCAAGGAGAACAAAACCACCTGCTAGCACAAGGGCGGGCAACCACGGCCCCTTTACGACCTGTGGAGTGCAACTCCCAGAATTCCATGGCTGGCTCAGGAATTCTGGGCGTTGAAATACACAGGTCGTAATGGGGGCCTAGTTGATCACTCCTGGGCTAGTGCAGCCATCTCATGCCTTCATAAGAGAAAGGAAATTAGGCTCCCCTCCCTTTCTTAGGTCAGCCATTTCTCCTTGTTTCAAATCCTCTCATTCACCTGAGGGGAAAAAAAAGAAAGGGAGGGGGGAAACAGGGAGGAGGACTACATGAAAAATTCATCTGGGGAAGTCTTTTACTGGGAGAAAAGTATAAATCAACATCCATCCTTCTGACCCCTGGATCTCCGGGGAACCATCAAAAGGGGCGGAAAAAGCATTTTTCCTGCTGTGGTAACGCCGAAGATGAAGGTCCCTTCTCGACCAAGCAGATGTTATATAGATACTGCAAACGCAGGGTCTCAGCTGCAAAAGTTTCCCAAAATCCTTCTCCTGGACCAGAAGGAGCACTGATGATGAAACAGGGATTCAGCAAGATTCCAAGGTACTCAGTGAAAAATCTCTTTTGACCCTAAAATCAGGCGTTTCAGATTTCCAGGTATTTAATGATTAACAGATCTGGTAGTAAGGAGGTCTCCAAGTCACGAGGGGAGAGGATTATTCACTGTGCAGAAATCTTCAGGGCAGCTTCTGACTATGCCCATCCCGGTAGAGGAAAAAGGGAGTTGAAAACGGGGTTCTGATATGGAGTTCGGCGCTTTCCCAGAAGATTGCTTTGGCTGTCCCTTTTGAAAGATTTCCCCAAGACACTGAAGGAAGTTAGCACCCACCCCTCTCCTAGAAGATTGAAATATTTTAGGAAATATTAAAAAGGCAGAATATTATACCTCCCTGGATAAGAAATGGAGAAACATGTTTTTTTTTTTTTTAGGCAGGAAGCAGAGTCACTCTTAATAGCCCCCACCCTCCTCAATAGCCTACAGCAGATGTCCGCACTTAAGAGATAAAGAGATAGCTAGGTCCAGTGGTGGGATTCAGCCAGTTTGCACCACTTTGGGAGAACCGGTTGTTAACTTTCTGAGCAGTCTGGCAAACTGGTTGTTGGAAGAAATCATTAGGGCAGAGAATCGGTTGTTAAATTATTTGAATCCCACTACTGACTAGGTCTATTCATAGGCAAATGCCCTCACCCAAGATCCAACAAAGGCAGGATTAGCCTTCCAACCAGGGGTGAAATGTAAAATTTGTTACTAACGGTTCTGTAGGTGTGGCTTGGTGGTGGTGGGGAATGTGACTGGGTGGGCTTGGCCAACTTTTTTCTTTTTTCTTTACTTTTAAAAGCATTTTTTCTACAACATCTTCGGCCGAAGAGGTTGCAAAAAATTGCTTTTAAAATCCTGTGGTGATCAGGCAACTCAGCTAGGATTGCCAGAGGAAAAAAAGCTTTTAAAGGGTTCGGCGAAGAGGTTGTAAAAAAAGCTTTTAAAAGGTTCTGGCGATCAGGTAACTCAGCTGGGATCGCCAGAGAAGCCTTTTAAAAGCTTTTTTTTTTAAACAACCTCTTCGGCTGAAGAGGTTGTAGAAAAAGTGCTTTTAAAGGGTTCTGACAATCTCAGCTGAGCCGTATGATCATCAGAGGCTTTTTTTTTTACTTTTAAAAGCATTTTTTTGGCCGAAGAAAAAATGCTTTTAAAAGTTTAAAAAAAAACCTCTGATGATCGCGTGGCTCAGCTGGGGTGGGGTGGGGGCAGAGATTTTTGCTACTGGTTCTCCAAACCACCCGCTGCCATCGATACCAGATCGAGTGATCCGGTCCGAACCGGGAGCATTTCACCCCTGCTTCCAACCATTTAGCAACAGATCTCACCGTATGGCACCTGGAAAGGTTACATCACCCAGCAAGGCACAACCAAGCCTGGGAGACAGACAGCCTACACAGTTAGCTAAGACCCCCAACCCCTGGGAGTCTGACCACCAATCAGAGTGCATTTCTTACACAGGAACAGGAAACTCTAGGGTGGGGCCCAGAGAGGGCATAAAACCCAGGGACTCTCAGCATCTCTGCCCTTTTTTCCTTCACCCAATATCATCAAGGCATGTGATCCTGTCCACCATTAAAAATCATCTTTCCAAACAGCCACCGTGTTTCCAGTGTCTTTCTCCCCACTTGGAACTGAACCCAGAAGGATATTTCTTCCAACAACACGATTGTGTCTTTATTTTTGGAGAGCCTGTGACATAATCAAGCATTCACTCTGAAATTATTTAAGTTTTATACATGTTAAACTCATTCTAAAAGGAATGGTGGGAGGTCACGGTTGTTTAATGAGTGTATTTCCTGCAGATGTCACTGTCACCCATAACTGGCCAATATATATATATATATATATTTACTGAGGTATTGTAATTGAAATCCGTCTCCTGAGTAGGAGCGTCCTCAATCTTTCAACGAAACCTCTCTCCAGTCCCTCTTGTGAATGGAAATGTCTTTACCCCCCCACCACATATGGAATCCCAAATTCTGTGTGGAAAATGTGATTCTTCTATGGCAATGATGGCTAACCTTTTCTGGACCGAGTGCCCAAAGTCTGCGTGTGTGCTCACAAATGCGCACACCCACACCCAAACCCCCAAAATGCAAACCAGACCAGCAGACCAGCTAGCTGGCGGGAGACGCACACGCATGCGCAGGAGAGCTGAACTGGGGTGACGGCTCGTGTACCCACAGATAGGACGCTGTATGCCACCTCTGGCACACATGCCATAGGTTCGCCATCATGGTTCTGTGGTATGTTTCTGAGGTAGAAAAGCTATGGATGAGTGATTAGAGTCACTGTTTTTGAAATGTACACCTTTCCTGGGCTTACCGTAATTGTTCCAGCCTTCTACTTCCTCAGTCTTTTAATTCCTTGAAAAAAGTAATGAAGCTCTAATTTTTAAAGCCAAAATTGATATGAATTTGACAGCACTAAAATCACATCCTTTAAGTACCCTAGAAGCAAGATCTTTGCTTAATTACTTTTCCCCCCAGACTGTTGTGACCAAGGACCAAGTAATGATTACTAAACACAATTCAGTCCTCAACAAACTTATTTTATTAAAACAGCTGAGAATTAATTCATTCTCAGCTTTATCCAAAACAAAATTCTTAATAACCAGTCCCTCGGCCTTATCACCAACCTTTGATGTCTTTGGCAACTTGCCAAAGGCTTTTCTTGGCAAAACCCCCACAAAGTTCAAGAGACGCTGACAAGAAGCATGGAAATCAACGTTGCTTTCCTACAAAGAACCCATCGGCTCGTTGCTGCTCTTTTAAGCCTTATGGGAGGGGACCAATCATGTTCTGGCCTTACTCCCAAGTTGTCCTTTTTGCTTCGGCTGCTCTTGCCTTCTGGCAGTTTTTTGCATGCATGCAGTAGGAACAGGCTCCTCCTGTTCCTCTGCCTCTCTGCTGTCCGCCTCTGGAGGCCCCGGAGTCCGTGCATTGCTCCCAGATGGCCCTGGCCCCATCTCTGCCTCCAATGCAGAGCCCTCATCTGGGCCTTCCCCTGACTCCAGGAATAACTCATTGTCCTCCCCAGCCTCCTCATTGTCTGACTCCATTGCCAGATCCGCGGGTTGCTGGCAGACCACAACATAGACTGATTTAATAGTAATATGGATAATTAGCAGTACGGTTACAAAGGAGCGCTATCATGAGGACTTGAGGTCTAAGAGTTGGGGGCAGGGAAATGGGGCAGGGTTGCAAAACTCTTTGTCATGGACTTTATATACCTCAAACTATTAATGCACCAAAATGATGCATTGCATGGATGGCTCCACTTCACCACACCAGGCAACAGAGCTACATAAAACAAAAAAACAAAAGCCAACAACCCATGAACATTGAGGCAGGCAGAGAAAACCAGCATGGATTTTGGGAAGTTGTAGAAAAGTCATTTGAGGGGGATGAACAATATTGAAATGGAATATATCTCTGAAGGAAACCGTATAGACAATGTACGTTAGAATAGTTTAGTAGAAAGAAATGTGAACTGAGATATCTCTAGTGTGTAAATGCCTCCAACCATGGCCTGCCAAGAAATCGGGAAGTAAAGTTGGCTTAGTCAAATGCAACTGTGATTTGGGTGTGTGTGTGTGTCACTACATTACTACAAATAGGAAACATGGATAATAAATATCGTTTCTATATTGGATTAAATAAATTCCACCTAGTGGAAAAAACGTATGAGAAAAGCATGCTAAACTGAGCATCTGTTTCTAGTTGCACGGGCTAGAACTGATGAATGCATCATTCAGAAGTGCCCTGTTTTAAATAGACCCACAAAAGAGGACAGAACCAGACCTGGCAGATGGTAACCACATAAAGGCCCCAGCTATTCTGCTGCAATGGTTGCCTTTTAATATCTCTGTTCTCTTGGGATAGATTAGATAACCCATTTCAAACTATACCCTGTTAACTGAGAACCACGGAAAAGAGGCCAGCTCTTCTATTTTGATATTTTGTTCTGTGTCACCTGAATAACCACAGATGAAATAAAAAAACTGCATATTGCAGCAGACCCATTGACTGAAAATGCCACCCTTGTTTCACTTTTTTTTATGGTTTTTATGGTCCTTCCTCACAATGTTTCATTTCACTCGCCCTGTGATGTGATATTGACAGACTTCCTCTCCACAACAGGGGCAGGAAGAGAGTGGCAGCTAAACATACACATGACATCATGCCACAAAGGAAGTGAAACACCATATTTATGGGGATTGAGTGGATTAGAGGAGTGGATGATAGGGCAGTAAGTGGACACTGGTTGTCTCTCATAAGAAGATGGCTTTAGCGTTTGAAAAGCTCAAGATGCATAACACATTCAAACGGATATATATGGAATCCATGCTGACCATATATGGTTAGTCATGCTGATGTATTCTCCTTGCCATTAGAGGCGTTAAAAAAAAGAGTCAAGAGGGTGATTGCAGAAGCAACAGAAAAACAGTTGGAAGGGACCTTGGAGGTCTTCTAGTCCAAGCCCCTGTTCAAGCAGGAGACCCTATACTAGATGATGGCAAACCTTTTAGGCACAGAGTGCTCAAACTGGAAGGCACGCCAGAGCATTGGAAACCCGACAACCAGCTGGCTGGCGCGCATGCATTCCTCAGAAACCTGAAACCTAGCTGGCTGGTGTGCATGCGCACATTGGAAACCCGATGACCAGCTGGCTGAGCTGGGGTGACGGCGTGCGTGCCCACAGAGAGGGCTCTGCATGGCACCTCTGGCAACCGTGCCATAGGCTCTATACCATTCACGGCCCTATACCAATCATGGCCTATACCATTCCAGACAAAGTGGCTGTCCATTCTCTTCTTAAAAACCTCCAATGATGGAGCGCCCACAACTTCTGTGTGGAGTCAGTGCATATTGCGAGGTACAAGGTCTGAGCTGTAATTTGGCCCTGTAATCCCTTGGTCAAACAACTGAGTCAATTGTTGGGGGGGCAATAAGTTGACTTTGTAAAAATATACAAATAGAATGAGACTATTGCCTTATACACTGTAAGCCGCCCTGAGTCTTCGGAGAAGGGCGGGGTATAAATGTAAACAAAAAAAAAAAAAAAATTGTCAGCAGTTTTAAGTACACGTACACAGTAAGAGAAAAACATCACCTAACTTGGTAGTTTGGGAAAAACAGATACTGTTGAAAGAAGCAAAACTTAAGATAATAGTTCCTGCTACGTGGCAGTTGTGTAATCATACTTTGCCCCCTATTTGCTTCCCCAATAAAAGATGTGCGCTCAGAGCAATCTGGGCTCACCCCATCCCGAGAGAACAATGGTGTCTGAGTCCTTATTGGGAAGGTAGCCCGTGTTCTTAACACGCACCCTTGCGAGGGCCAGAGTCATTTGCAAACAGCATCCCTGCGGGGACCCTACGAGTCGACGAAGAAGACCCACCCTAGATGACAACGACGCAGCACTTCTGGAGGCAAGCCATTCCACTGATTAATTGTTCTAATTGTCAGAATTTCTCCTTATTTCTGTATTGGATCTCTCCTTGATAAGTTTCCATCCGTTACTTCTTGTCCTGCTCTCAGGTGCTTTGGAGAATAGCTCCACACACACTCACATACACACACCCCGCTCTCTATGTGGCAGCCCCTGAAATATTGGAAGATTGCTATCATGTCACCTTTAGTCAGTGGTGGGATTCAAGTAATTTAACAACTGGTTCTCTGCCCTAATGATTTCTTCCAAGAACCAGTTTGCCAAACTGCTCAGACAGTTAACAACCGGTTCTCCAGAAGTGGTGCGAACTGGCTGAATCCCACCACTGTCTTTAGTCCTTCTCTTGTTAGACTACACATACCCTGTTTTGCAACTGGAGGGAATCTCAGAATTGCTCTGCCTTGACTGTCATTGGTATAAAAGGTCAGGCTTTAAAAACTCTACTATTATACCCCATAACAATAAAGTAGAATTTTAGTATTTTTTCTGCGATCTGTTTGCTGATCCTCCCACAGATATCCCAGCATGCCTTGGTTTCCCAACAACTGCATTTTCCCTTCACTCCTTCGCAAGAATTTAAAGGAGTGAGGTGGTCATTTGTTCTTTTCTTTGCTAGCGATCTCACTATTTTGGCTGTCTTTTCTAAGCTGTGCCTTTGCTGTCAGCGAACAGCTTGCTTCCCACGCATTTCACCCAGCCAAAGGGCCAATAGTGGTAGGAGAATGCATATTTCTTCAGAAGCCTGCCAGTGCTTGGGAAAAGTTTCTTAGCTTAGGCTACTCAATGCCTTTTCAGACTGGGGGAGAAAGAGAGAAATGGCATCCATGTTGGTAAACAGATTCCAAGATGCGTTAAACCAGGGGTGCTATTCAGCACGGAGGTGGGTTCCAGCAGGTTCTGACCAGTTTTGGAGAACCGGTAGCGGAAATTTTGAGTAGTTCAGAGAACCGGTAGTAAAAATTCTGACTGGCCCCGCCCCCATCTATTCTCTGCCTCCCAAGTCCCAGCTGATCGGGAGGAAATGGAGATTTTGCAGTAACCTTCCCCTGGAGTGGGGTGGGAATGGAGATTTTACAGTATCCTTCCCCTGCCATGCCCACCAAGCCACGCCCACCAAGCTACACCCACAGAACCGGTATTAAAAATTTTTGAAACCCACCACTGATTCAGCAGGTTCTGACAGGTTCTGGAGAACCAGTAGCAGAAATTTTGAATAGTTCGGAGAACGGCAAAAACCACATCTGGCTGGCCCCAGAGTAGGGTGGGAATGGAGATCTTGCAGTATCCTTCCCCTGCCATGGCCACCAAGCCATGCCCAGCAAGCCACGCCCAGCAAGCCACACCACACCATGCTCACCAAGCCACGCCCACAGAACCAGTTGTTAAAAAAAGATTGAATTCCACCACTGTGTTAAACTCTTCCATATGTATATGGTACAGAGTTACAAGTAGGGACGTTTGGTTGAAAACACCTCTATTTTGGTTCTGCTTTATGAGAGATCATTTAATATCTCTGTTAGATTTATATAGGAAATGTTATTGAGAAGGTTTAAGTGAAAATGGACCAAACTTAACAGCAACACCTAAAACTCAGTTGCCCACAGCTGAAGATACATTTTGCTGATTGATGGAAAATTTGTGCAGGGATTTTCTGATGATGGAAAATACGCCCTAAAGTTTAATATATTTAAATAAGATTAAAACTTATTTTTTGAAGAAAACAAATACGGTTCTATCAAAGGGATCTTCCAGACAATCACCCATTCTGATGTCCTAGTCCAGTGTTGGTGAAGCTTTTCGGCACCGAGTGTGTGCCAGGAAGCTGAACTTCCAGTTTCTGGTGTGCACATGCACGCTGGTCACCTGGTCTTCCAGTTTCTGGCACGCATGTGTGTGCAAACCCAGCTGGCCAGTGCACATGCATGCGCCAGAAACCGGCATGCCAGGGAGCAACTCTTCCAGTTTCTGTCACTCCTATGTGTTCAAAGACCAGCTGATCGGCGTCCCACAATCTGGAAGAGCGATGGGCAACGGCTGCCGTGCCGGGTGAGATGGCTCTGCGTGCCACTTCCGGCATAGGTTCGCCATCACAGTCCTAGTCTCCAGCTGCAAAATTAAAATACAGTTGGCAGTGAGGGAGGTACAGTATTCTGGCTGTTTTTACGTCATTTATGATATTTGGATGTAACAGATATGGAGAGCATTACATGTCTATTCATTATTTGATTTAGATCCTGCCTTCTATTAAGGATCTCGAGGGAGCATGTGGAGCTTTCTTCCTCTTATTTTCCACCACTATCTTGTGTGGTAAAGTGAACTGAGTCAAGATGACTGGCTTTCTATTGTTACTTCATGCATTTCAGGTCAATATTTTTATTCCTATTTTAAGAATATGTTTTAATGGGTATCCAATTCTGGCCTTCATTATCTGGTGCATCCTTGTCAACCTAGTCAGTTCTGGATATGTTGGACACAGGAGCTTGGGATGTGGTGGGGAACAAAATTGCACACTCGCAACTACCATCTTGTCATTGGTGATTTACACAAAATTCTCTAATAATTTGGAATGCTATTTCCTTTTTTCCACCCATGAAAATAATAAATGCTTATTTGTCTTTCTTTCCTTTCTTTCTTTTTTCTTTTTGTATAAAAATGTTTATTTGATTGTTGTACACCAGCTGGAATCCATTCTAGTTAGAGGGTAGATACTGTATTTTGACTGATAAATAAATAAATAAACAAACATGGAAGGGCTGAATTTCTCAAGGTGGTTCTGGAAACACACACACACACACACACACACACACATCACAAACATACACCAAGGCAGTGTCCTTACAAATGATTCTGGATTTTCTCCCTTAATGAAAGTGGTTCCATGAACCTCTAAGAGAGAGGTGGAGAATGATGCCCCCTTGATGTCTTCTTCTTCTTGTGCCATATCCATCATTGGATGTTGGCGATCATGTTGGCAATCCTATTTTTGTCAACAGCTGCATGAAAAAGTGCTGCTGAGTTTTGTCCAAATGAGTCCCTTATGTTCTGAAGCCATGATGTTCTTCTTCTGCCTGGACCTCGTTTGCCTTCAATCTTTCCCTGGAGGATTAAGTGAAGGATGCCATACTTTTCTAGGTGTCTAAAATATTCTAACTTTTGCTTTTAAATGGCTTTGATTATTTCCCTTTGCTTTCCCAGGTGGCTTTCCTTGATGACTGGTGGACCCCAACTCCCAGAATTCCCCAGCCAGCATGGCTAGCTCAGGGATTCTGGGAACTGAAGTCCACAAGCCACCAAAGGGTCATAGTCTCCCCCACCCACTCTTTTTTCCAAGTTTATTTATTTATTTATATTTTTTTACAAACATATCAACGTGTGATATTTATTTTCTTAATCAGCTTGTCGGCTCATTGTAAATAGCTCAGTGAGAGCCAAGGTAGCCTGTAGTTAAGGTTCCAGGTTAATACCAGAAAGTTCAAAGTTCAAGTCATCTCCCACCATAGAAGCTCATGGGGAGACACAGTAAATCTCAGAGAAGATCCTCTTGAACTTCTGAAGGAAAGGTAGGATATCAATGCCACAAATAATAAACTAGCTAAGGAATGAGTCAAATTTTGGGGGGCAACTACCTGGACATTGTTTACTGTTTACTTCCTTCTTGAATTTTCTGTTTAGTTTCCCGTCTAGCTGTCAGCCTTGATGGTTTTCCACCCTAAAATCCAAACATCCTGCTTAGTTGTTGGTTTTTTTGAGACAGCTAAGCTCGGTTAGGCAGTGTCAGATCTGGAGGTGCTCTTTTTCTTCAAGCTCTTACGTTACCTTTTCTAACCCTCCATTGTGTGGCAGACTGGATCAGAGAAAGAGAGAGAGAGAGAGAGAGAGAGAAAGAGAAATAGAGAAATAGAGAGAGAGAGAAGGAGAAAGAGAGAGAAAGAAAGAGAGAAAAAGAGAGAGAGAGAGAGAGAAAGAGAGAGAGAGAAGGAGAAAGAGAGAGAGAGAGAATCAGATGGAAAAATATGAACAGTGCATTTTATCAAGACATAGTATATAGTTCTCCCCCTGCCACAGACACAAATCATTCTCAAACTATTAAGTGAGTTAGAATTAACCGAGCAATCACTCCAAAATGGATGCTCTCCCCGTTCCTGCCTCAACCCCAATTGACAAAGTGATTACATTTCTGCCACAGATGACTTACAGTGTGGTTTTATAAATGAAGTGAATACAATTTACACTGAACTCAAAGTTAATTCAGTTTGATTTCAGTTTGGTTTGGTAGCAACAAATAAAACACAAGCAAAAAAACCCAGAACGAATAATGGCATCTGCCTGAAATAAGAATTGGCAGGACAGAAGCGAGAGCTAAGAGAGATTTTGAAGCAAGGAAACTGTGCTAGAAAAGCCAATGATGCTTTTAGGAACAAGGGCAGATTCTTTCAGAATCTGAAAATGTTTGTTTCTGAGATCTCCCAACGACAGCCTAGCACTTGGTGATTCTCAGATTAAGACGTTTAATACAAATAGTCCTCAACTTATGAGTGTAATGGAGCATGCTCATCACGGCTTAAAGTCATGACAGTCATAAAATGGGTCATGTGACTGACCCATTTTTAGATCTTCTTTTGTGGCAGTTGTTAAATGAACATGGAAGGCTTTAGGTGAACCAATGGTTTGCTATGGGCCAATTTTGCTGAAAACTGGAAGTCGATACTGATTTTTGGCAAAACTGTTGTAAAATGTGTTCCTGTGACTGCAGAGGGTCCTAACTTTAGAACCAGGTCATAAGTACCTCAGGGAGGTCTGTCATAACTTCAAACGGTAGCTAAGCAACTGTACCTAAACTTGTAGCATGCTGCCAGGGGAATTCTGGGAGTTGAAGTCTACAGTCTTAATAGTGTTGAGGTTGAGAAATACGCTAGACCAGTGATGACTAACCTTTTTGCTGCTGCAAAATAATGCAATGTGCCCGTGACTCCTCCCCGTGCACCCCGCCCCCTGCGCATGCGCGTACAACCCCCCCATGCTCTCCCTGCCTGCCGCGCGTACACACGACCACCCCCGCACTCCCCATTTTGGGCCTAGTAGGCCTCCATGCAGCCCACTGGGAGCAGAAACGGGTGGTGGAGGGGTTGCGCCAGTGGTGGGTTGCTCCCAGTTCGGTCCGGTTCTATAGAACCAGTAGTAAAACTGGCAGGAGGCTCCGCCTGCCCACCCCGACATCATCATGGGTGATCTGCACATATGCAGAAGCACGTGTGCATGCTCCCGTTGCGAACCAGTAGTAAAGATAAGTAGAACCCACCCCTGGGTTGCGCTGCACCCTCATGCCCCATTTTGGGCCTAGTAGGCCTCCCTACACTTATAACCTATAATGCAATGCGCGCACAACACCCCCCCCGGTGCACGACCCACACCTGCTCATGCGCAGCAGAGACCCGAAAATCACCTGGCTGGTGGGAGGTGCGCACACATGCGTGGTGGAGCTGAGCTGGGGCGCGGCTTGCGTGCCCACAGAGTGGGCTCTGTGGGCACGCATGCCACAGGTTTGCCATCATAGCGCTAGACTTTAAAGCATATACTGGAAAAACATAGGCTTTCTTGCCATTCTTTATGGTTTCCCCAGATCCTTGGTTATGGGAACAGCCAAGAAAAGATAACGGTGTTGCCATGCACAACCTGGCTCTTTTAATCTCAAATTTATATTTTTCCCCCTCAGGGACAAGGAACTGGAAGCATTAGTACCTAATATTTGGGGAGAGGAAACATCCATGCTTATTATCCCAACTTCCTTCCCGCAGCTTTTCTTCAAATAGTCATGGACTCAGCAGCAGATGTTCCAGATGGGATGCACAGTTTCACACCTGAGTCTGCACTCTGAACAATGCCTACTTTTTTATTTTTTTGCCAGGAACGATGTGAAACTAAAGGCATGCAATACCTTGGCTTTGGAAAGAGAAGATTTATGAAGTGGTCCACTGCAGGAGATGTTGCCCAAAGGTTAATTGCTTCAGTTCCAGGACTGCAGAAGAAGGAGGAGGAGGAACATGCCCCATTTCCTTTATGAAAAAATTCCGTTTGAGATTCATCACCTGTATCATTTTATAACACTACAGTATTTGGGGCCATTTTCCCTTGTTGCTGTTTATGCCTGTCTCACAGCAGATATAATTGTCAAACTTGATTGGGATGGCTAGGGGAAAAAAATACAACAGCCTAACTCTGTGCCAGGATGGCATTCCATTAAAGCATAAATCTTTAACTTCAAGCACCTGGTACATTTATAACTCCAGAACCTCCAGGGCCTGAGAGTAGTGAGAGTGAGGTGTGGATTCCAGAGCCTCCAGAGGCCGAGAGTAGCGAAGAGGAGGAGGAACTGGGCGAGCCTGTCCCTAATGCCTGAATGAGAAGAGCTGCCAAGAGGCAGGAGCAGCTCAAGCAGAGAGGTCACCTCGGGGGTAGGGCCAAGAGATAATTGGCCCCTCCCATAAGGTTAAAAAGGAGACCGGCATCAGTGTCTCAGTTTGCCAGAAAACAACATTGGAGCTGCGCTCGTCCCATTCTCTGCTCTGGATGTTTCTCCAAAAAGACCTTGGCAGCTCTCCATTCTCTGCTCGAGACGCTTATCTGCAAAGGACTTTGGCAATTATCTAAATTGGACCAGGTTGGAAATAATGACAGACTGTTTTGTGTGAGAAGCCTTTGCTTTCTTTTGAGTTTCACGATGCTGGGAATGGGTCAATTCCCAGCTGCTTGAATAAAGTTTATTTTCATTAAAGACTGTGTTTGTTGCTACCTGCTTGAGTCTGGGTCACAACAGGAAGGTGGATCAATCTCATCATATTGTCAGGCCTGGAAGCCATCTTTTGGATTGGAACTTCAAGCCTGCCACTTTTACTGCTGTGGGAAACTGGGAGTGGGAGGGGGGGATCGTATGGAGCAAGGGTAATATATAGTCATAACAACATTCCTTTCTCAGAGAGTCAAGGACATCTTGCCCTGCACCTGGAGGGTTGGAACTGGGAGGCATCTCCAGTTGCAACGGTGCTTGGATTGGACCATGTGATGAACTTGTGGTTGCTGGGCAGGGACTTGAACTTTCCTTTGGGTGGGGAAAACCTGGAAATTTTCAGATTTGGGTTTTCCCAGATGTGCCAATATAACATCTCTAATAAAATGGAACTTTGAGGAACTTCAAGCCTTGGAGTCTTTTTTTTCATTGGGGTGTTACTTGGAACCCTCACAGATATATTCGGCACAGGTCCATGCATACAGCAGACTGCGGGAGAACCTCTTCCCTAGCCATTTTATTTTGCCTTTGAACTACAAATGCAGGCACTAATGCTGATTTAGAGTGTTCAGCTCCAGTTCTTCAAAATTGTTGTAGGCTGATTCTTCTCTAAGTGATATCAGATTATGTGCTTGTGGTGGAGTTCTTTGGCTTTCCTGCCCACAGATGCTGTCCGGAGCCATGTGAGTTATTTTATTCCTGCGGATCTAAGTCTGAAACTTTTTGTTATAGCCCGTTTGTATTTCAGGGAGCTGGCTTTATATTTCTCTGATCAATTCTTGTCTTGGCTTCCAAAGCAGAGAGAACATTCTTGGTCATTGTCGCCCGGCCAACTTTGCACCTGTTTTTCTCCAGGGGCACCATGGGAGTTTAAGGCATAATAAAGGGATATAAATAATACACTGACATTGCTTACACAATCCATGATGGGTGTGTGTGCGGTCTGTAATGAGATCCGTCAGCTGTCTCCAGACAAACAAGTCATCGCATAGTCACCTAGGCCTTTCAGAACAGCCAACCCGCCAGATTTTAGTTTTTATCGACGAGACATTAGATCACAGATGCTTGCTATGGCTCCTTTGTCCATCCACACTTCTCAATCAGTTTAAAGCAGGCAGAATTATGCAGCCAGAGCTGAAAGACATTGCACGATTAAATGTGGGGAAGGAGAAAGCCTTTGGAGTAGGCATGCAAGGCTATGTAGTCAGCGATGAAATCCTAATTTTTTTACTACCGGTTTCTGTGGGTGTGGCTTGATGGGCATGGCGTGGCTTGGTGGGCGTGGCAGGGGAAGGATACTGCAAAATCTCCATTTCCTCCCCACTCCTGGGGGAAGGATATTGCAAAATCTCCATTCTGACCCCACTCTGGGGCCAGCCAGAGGTGGTATTTGCCGGTTCTCCAAACTACTCAAAATTTCCGCTGCGGGTTCTCTAGAACCTACCAGAACCTGCTGGATTTCACCCCTGTATGTAGTGCTTGGGTTTAACTCACTAGTGTACCACAACATTCAGTGTAAACATGGTTTTATGCAATTTTAACAGCAGTGGCTCCTGTTCCAGAATGGCAGCAAAATATATGGGGAATAAATCTAATTCTTCCTTCCTATTACATGGTGCTAAAATAGTGTTTAGAATTTGTTTAGAAAGCACTCTTCCATGAGGCATAAATGTGAACTCCCAATTGTTGGAAGAAATGTCCATCTGGGTTCAGTTCCAAGTGGGGAGAAAGACACTGGAAACATGGAGACTGCTTGAAAAGATGGTTTAATGGTGGACAGGACCACATGGTTTTGAGGTCCTGGCAAAAAAGCACATAGGTGAGAGAGAGCGAGAGAGAGATTTATACCCTCTGTTGGGCTTTGAATTTGAGCTTGTATTCTGATTGGTTGTCAGACTCCCATGAGGCCATGCCATGGGTAATTTTGTAGGTTGTCTTTTGAGTCCCAAGGTTGGTTGAATCTTGCTTGGTGATGTAATCTCCCCGGGTGCCATGTGGTGGAGTTCTGTTGCAAGATGGGTAGAGAGCTAATCCTACCTTTGTTGGATCTTGGGTGAGGATATTTGCTTATGAATAGACCTAGCTATCTCTTTATCTCTTAAGTGCTGACATCTGCTGTGGGCTATTGAGGAAGATGGGGGCTATTAAGAGTGAGTCTGTTTCCTGCTTAAAAAACATGTTTCTTCATTTCTCATCCAGGGAAATATAATATTCTGCCTTTTTAACATTTCCTATGAATGTTTCATTCTTTTAGGAGAGGGATGGGTGTTAACTTCCTACACTTTGGTAGGCAAATTTTAGCCATGGAGTGAATTTACATTGGAACCACAGCAAGAAAGGGAAAAACTAATCCTCCTCTATCCAGAATCATGGTTCCAATCTGCATCACACAATTTCACATTCTTCCTTCAATTTTCCCTTCCTTTACAGAGACCTGGGAAGATGATAAATGAAGGATTGGTTGCAAAATTACTTGGAACAGTCATTAAATGAGGCAATCACCAAATGGGAACTACCTATAGTAGCTATTCCAACTGACATTAATGGACACATCGTTTGAAACAGTGTGCGCAATGAATACACTTTTACGGAAGTTACGTCATGTCGGTATAATTTCTGCTCCATAACCTTTCAAATTACATTAAATGTGCCCATTCCATTTTCTTTATTCTTTCAGTCTTTGGAATGTCACAAGAATAACAATAATAATGTAGATCAGTCAATGCTTGCTCCAGCTGACCAGTAAAAGAAAGGACTGTTCTTCATTATTTAATGATTTTCCAATTCAAAAAATGAGTCTGGGAAGCTTCATAAAATTGAAACACGAAAAACAACATGATATTAAAAAGCGCAGTTGCCGGAAGGGAACAATAATTTTTTTAAAAAACCTCATCATCCCTTAAGAGATACTCTAACTCGGAGTTTGAGGGAAAAGCTGTGTTTTTAGGGCTCTCGAGAAAGGCAGCTTAAGTGGGGATTGAAAGAATATCCAGAGTAAATGCTGTTCTACATGGCAGGTGCTGCCACAGAGTGTGGGAAGTGTACCCCAGGGCAGGGGTACACATATTCTTACCACCGGTTCGCAGCGCATGCTCGCTTTGCACATGCACCTGGCCTCAAAAATGTGGCTAAATAGGATAGTATTATGCCGGGGCGGGGGGGCGGGGCAGGCCCACCCACAGTCGCTGCTACTGGTTCGTCCAAACCAGTCTGAACCGGCTGAATACCACCACTGTCCAAGGGGGACAGTGCCAGGGACCTCATAGCAGAAGAAACTTCAGAAAACAGTGCCAAGAGACTGAAGCCAGCCCTTCCCCCTTTAAGAAAACCCCAGGCAAAAGCACCAGTTGAAAGGAACACTTAAGTAGAGCCATTAAGATTAGGGGAATCAGGCTAAAAATAATATTTCGCAGTGGTGGGATTCAGCCAGTTCGCACTACTTCGGGAGAACCGGTTGTTAACTTTCTGAGCAGTTTGACAAACTGGTTGTTTTACGAAAACATTAGGGCAGAGAACCGATTGTTAAATTACTTGAATCCCACCACTGATATTTCGAGACTAAGAATTTGGCTTCTGGATTTCTGTTTATTTCTGAACTCTTGGTTGCTCCAGCAATGAACTGCAGTTATGCTGGCTTCTGAGGAGATAAGAGAACTTGGCAGGCAATTGCAGGTTCATTGCCAGAACTGATATCTGTCGTAGGAATAAATTGCTGGCAGATATAGTCAGCTCGCGTGTCTTCTTGGTTGTGGTTGGGGGGTGGGAACAGAACAGAAGCATAGAAGGCTCAGAGACACACTTCCAAGAGTGCTTGCAAGCTAGGAATGCTCGAGCTGTGTCACTACTTTTCTTGCCTTCCTGAATTAGGTAAAGATAAAGGTTCCCCTCGCACATACATGCTAGTCGTTGCCGACTCTAGGGGGCGGTGTTCATCTCCGTTTCAAAGCCGAAGAGCCAGCGCTGTCCGAAGACGTCTCCATGGTCATGTGGCCGGCATGACTCAACGCCAAAGGCGCATGGAACACTGTTACCTTCCCACCAAAGGTGGTCCCTATTTTTTCTACTTGCATTTTTACGTGCTTTCGAAACTGCGAGGTTGGCAGAAGCTGGGACTAGTAACGGGAGTTCACCCCATTACACGGCAGCACTAGGGATCTGAACCGCTGAGCTGCCGACCTTTCGATCAACAAGCTCAACGTCCTAGCCCCTGAGCCACCGCGTCCCTTATTATTATTAATTATTATTATTAACGGATCCCTTTTCTGGCAGCTGCTTCCATGTCTATTTCTTCTCAGCATCGGTGACTGCTTCCCAGCTCGGGATGAACCAGGGAAATTTCTTCCAACAAGAGAAAGC
This sequence comes from Ahaetulla prasina, assembly GCF_028640845.1. Taxonomy (NCBI): domain Eukaryota; kingdom Metazoa; phylum Chordata; class Lepidosauria; order Squamata; family Colubridae; genus Ahaetulla; species Ahaetulla prasina. Next base: position 21,368,825 of record NC_080544.1, read on the forward strand.
TCACTTCCTGAATTCCACTAGATGACATTGTCCACTCTTTGATTGCACAGGGTGGACAAATATTATATAAATAGATGGTCCCTAAAGACTGATGCCATGTAGGGCTTCATAGGCAGTAACTACCACCTTGAATTATACTCAGAAGTTTACAAGTAAGCAATGCACCTCACAAAACAGAGATTTTATATAGACACAATGAGACCTGCCTATCATTATTCATGCAGCTAGTCCAGCTGTGATTTCCCAGTGGTCTTCATTTAGAGCTTGTTTCAGTGGTCCACTCACAAGATTGCCAAGTTATGAGTGACAGTAAGAAGGGCTTCTTGGTCCAGAAACCAGGGGTGGGCTGCTGAGGGTTTGCAGGGGTTCGGGAGAACTTCTAGCTAAGATTCTATGCAGTTCTTAAGCAAGAGATGATAATCCAATTTGAGAATCCCACAAATTGTACAATAGTTTAAAATAGGGGGCTCATTCAGGATCTAGGCTGCATCCTTGGGCTTCTTTGTGTTGGGGATTTTCAACTCTTGGTTCTTTTTTATTAGGTTTCAGCAAAGGATCAAATACAATAAAACCAAAACAAAAAACCGAAGGATTAAGGAAAAGAGAAGTTCAAGGAAAAAGCCAAATGGTGAAGGAAATTAACAGAAGAGAAAAAAGAGAAAAAGAAAAATAACTTCCAACCTTATTTGGCAGAGAGATAAAATTATAAAATACATTAACCTCTTACTCTAAAATTAACAATATTGCAATATAGCATTTCATAAACAGTTCTAATTATCAAATCCCAAAAGTAAATGTTTATTTATTTTGGTTTCTGTTGAGAAGTCCAACAGTGGTTTCCAAAGGAGAAGGAAACAATTCTTTAATCGGAATAGTCAGTTTCACCATTTCAACCAATGCCATTATTTTCCCCATCCATTCTTCCATTATAGGAATTTGTACATCCTTCCAATTATGGGCATACAACACTATCTGATGTTGTCATGTATAGAAATAAAGTCCCATATTTACTTTCAATCTGTTTATTCCATGAAACCTAGAAATAAAACCTCGGGTTTTCAGTTGTATATTTATTCTTAAGAATTCTCTGGATTAAGTTACATACCTGATCTCAGTATTTCTTAGCTTTGTTACAGGTCCACCAAAGATGGAAAAAAGTACCTTCACATTGATTACATTTTCAACATATATTTGACACTCTCTATACATCTTTGGATGGGGACGTGTTGGCTCAGTGGCTAAAACGCTGAGCTTCTCAATCGAAAGGTCAGCAATTCAGCGGTTCGAATCCCTAGTGCCGCATAACGGGGTGAGCTCCCTTTACTTGTCCCAGCTCCTGCCAACCTAGTAGTTCGAAAGCACATAAAAAATGCAAATAGAAAAATAGAGACCACCTTTGGTGGGAAGGTAACAGCATTGTGTGTGCCTTTAGTGTCTAGTCATGCCGGCTACATGACCACAGAGATGTCTTCGGACAGGCTGGCTCTTCAGCTTTGAAACAGAGATGAGCACTGCCCCCTAGAGTTGGGAACAACTAGTACATATGTGCGAGGGGAATCTTTACCTTTACCTTATACATCTTTGGAGGTTTATCAGACAATATAACAACAGTATATTATTTTATAACAATTTTTTTCCAAATTATAATTCCATGTACATTTCAATCCTTTTCTCCACTTATCCTTCAATCCTTTGCTCCTATTGCTTAAGTATTATATCCAAAAAGATGCCCATTTGATCATACAGTGTTTAACATAGGAATTTTCCCTATTAATTTTCAGTAAAGAGTTTATAAATCTTACCAATAACGTGTTCATCATTCCTACACAACACAAGTCTGGTTCAAAGTCTGTTGTCTCGTTTGCAAAATCATAATACTTCTTATCTAATTTTGTCAACTGAACATGAGCAAGCCATTTGCAAATATGATCTATTGCCAATTCTCATCTTGATTTTAGTTTAGGTTTTCCTTCGAAAAAGTAAAGTATTAGCATAAGCCAAATGTGTTACTATTATTTTTCTTCTTAAAAAAAGCTTTCTGGGATGACACTATTTTTGGTCCTAAATGTGGCACCACTGCACTCCCCCATTTGAAATGAGGGCACAATTTGGCAATCTTCTTAGACTCTCATATCCTGCTTAAGGAATAGGTGGAAGCTACGGGTAGGAAGATTTTTTTCCCCCATAAATTCAACATGTGCAGCAGTTGTATTTATTCCTAGACCAAACTCTCAAGCACTCGGAGGTCCAAGCATCCATAACTGTCAGAATATGAATGTTCACAGACTGGAATAGATACGGCAACAGGTCAGCCAATGGGAACTGTTTGGAAACTGAAACATAGTATTTGTTTGTATGGGACCATAAGAGACAGTTAAGAGTCTGGGCGTGGCTTAGACTTGCTGAACTGTATATAAGAGTTGATTTGGCCTCTGTAAATTTTGCCTCTGTATAATATATACCCTCTGTATCTCTCTACTCTGTAATGACTTGCTTCTATGACTATTGCTTCTGTGTTCCTGATATTGTATGCTGAATTCTGCTGTATGGTATTGCATATAAAGAAGTTTCTTATATATAATTGAATCCTGCTGAAGTTCATTTATTTGTGTGCTGGTTGGATGTGCTGCAACAAACTCCGACAATAACAACTCAATATTTTTGGGCTGAACATGACTCTGTTCCTCTCCGTTCAGATTCCAACAACCTCCAGTCACCGAAACGAAACCTTGGCAGCACCATCAGGCCAGCCAGGGGTCAAAATATGTAACTGAGTATCATCTGCATGCTGGTGATACTTGACCCTGAACTGACAATGACCTTCCTTAGCAGCCTCATGTAGATATTAAATGAGAGGAGTGAGAATTTCAAGCCATGTGGCACCATACAAAGCAGGACCTTCAGATGCAGCCCTCTTCCCCCCACAGCACATTGATTGGAACTAGTTTCAGAGAACGGAAGAGAACCACCATGCCTCTGACTCTTATTCCCCACAGCTGGTCCAGAACAACATTACAATTGATGGAAACTGCTAGGAAACAAGGCTAGGATGCATAAGCCAGTTTCTTTTCAGCACCGCTAATGGTTACCAACAAGTGTAATGAATACTATTTCTATTCCATGGTAGTGGCCAAAATTGTGGGAACCTTTTGGGGAAAGTGTATTTTTGAGGTTTGATGGCTAATAACACCAGGTTTTTTGTTTTGTTTTTTAGTTTCAATATAATCATATTCCACTGCTGGAATGGCCTGGGAATAACCCGGACCTTAATCCAATTGAAAATCTATGGAGCCGACTAAAGAAACTTGTTAGTCAGAAGTGACCCAGCAATAAAACCCAGTTAATAGAAGCAATCATTCAATCTGGGTTTCACATTAGAACAGCTGCAGAACTAAAAGACTTGGTTCACTGCATGGGAAGATGTTGTAAGGCCTTAATGCTAAAGGTTACCCAACTAAGTATGAACTGACATGGTGATAATTTTTGTATATCTCCTTTTTCCTATGGTGATCATTTTTGTATATCTCGTTTTTTCTACATGTTTCACTTTTCTTCTTTATACTGTAACTGCTATTCTAACAGCAAATCCTTCATAAAAGTTACTGCATTACATTCTTGATTAAATTATCTGTCCATTGATATATAATTTTATGGTACTACTCCAAAACAAAAAAAAACAAAACAACAACAACAACAACAAACCCTGGTGTTATTAGCCATCAAATCTCAAAAATACACTTTCCCCAAAAGGCTTCCACAATTTTGGCCACTAGTGTATATTCCCACTTGAAACCGGAATAAAAAGAGTCCACATAACTGTTTCCTCAAGGCTCTCTATAGCTGCAACTTAACTTTCCCCACAAGGTTTCATAAAAAGAGGAGCTTGGAAACTGGATTGAAAAAATTGTCGAGGGTAGTTTGGTCCAGTAATGTCTTCCAATGGAAGGGACCAATATCACCTCCTTCAAAGCTGGATGGAACTACCTATTCTCTCAGTGAAACTGATACCACTCTATGGTAGCTCTATGGTAAGAGTGGTAGCTATTTACCACTCTATGGTAAGTAGACTTCACCAGTTAGGAGGGATAAACAAATGGTTGGATCCTGAAGGTTCAATTATTTAACCAATGTTCTACTCTTTGACATATCATGGCCACTAAGAAAATAGCCTCTTCTTCCCACCTCAAGTCAAGAATGGAAAATATAAAAATGCTAGTTTTCTCTCACATGACACTTTGGTGAGTGGATGTTGTCAGGAACAATTCTGAAAAAGAACAACATCAACAAAGGATTATTGTATGGACAAGCTAATTGCCTTCTTGAAATAACCTATTCATTTATCCAACAGTTAACATTTTCCCCTTGGTATTTAGTTGAAATCATATATGACTAGAGATGTTGTAGAAGCCAGCTCCGATCAAATTTAACATTGATCAATTTGGCAAAGACAGGCAAGAATTCAGCAACATCTGGAGGACTACATTTTATCTAACTGATCTAAGGGCACTAGGTTAAATTCAGACCAGACTATATTGGTTTACCCTTAAAGAGTACTTCTATATAGCTGAATTCTTTGCAATAAATTATGGCAACAATCCATTAAAATTCATTAACTGCATTGCATGAAGGATGAAAAACTCAGAGAGGAGTGTGAATTTCGTTTGAGCAGCTAATTCTGTGGGTGTGGCTTGGTGGGCATGGCAGGGGAAGGATACTGTAAAATCTCCATTCCCACCCCACTCCAGGTGAAGGTTACTGCAAAATCCCCATTTCCTCCAGATCAGCTGGGACTCGGGAGGCAGAGAATAGATGTGGGTGGAGCCAGCCAGAGGTGGTATTTGCTGGTTCTCCGAACTACTCAACATTTCTGCTACCAGTTCTCCAGAACTGGTCTGAACCTGCTGAATACCACCTCTGGACTGTTTTCTGACAAAAGTGACAGCCAAATGCAAACTTACACCATTTTCAAGTGCATTTCTCTAGTTGGATACTATAGAAATGATCCCTGAAATTATAGTCTTTTTGATGGGAGATATCAAAGGCAGAGGTTGTGATTTACAAAACTTTCCCAGTAGAAAATGAGAAATAAAAAAATGTCTAAATATTAATTTCACTATCAAAATCAGCTAATAGAGATCTCCTTTAACACTTTTGGATAGATAAAATGAATGGGCTATAACTCTGGAAATAACACTCCCAAATTAAGATGAATAGGTAGAGAAATGCGACAAAATGCAATAGTGGTGAATATGTGTAGCTCAAGTGTAGGGTGACGGTGAAGGTTCGTTCTCCGAGCTTGTGTGTTGGTTTCCAAATATTTTGTTACCAGGCTAGGTAACATCTTCAACGGAGTTGAAGGGGGTGTCAGTGTTCTTCTGTTTATAAAGGCTTTGTGTGGTCAGTAGGTCTTGTGATGGGCAGGTGTGGGTGTGTCAAATGAGGCTCTTGTAATGGGTCTTGTGATGTGATGTATAGGTTATATCAGGTGAGGGTCATTGGGAGGTGAAATGCTGGGGGGGGTTGCATGGGTTGGTTGAGGGTCGGTGCTGTCTCTGGTTGGTTGTGCAATCCCAAATCCTTAATCTCTACCCATTGAACCAAACAGCACCAATCCGTTTGGAGCAACACAGAAGTCATTGGGTATGCTACCACCTGTCATGCTCATGAGTCCATTGAAGTCTGGCACTCCACAATCAATTCCATCAACAGACAGCCTACAACCAGCCTATGAACCCCTCAGAATCCAAAACAATTATACAACCAACCAGAGGCAGCACCGACCCTCAACCAACCCACTCAAGTCCACCTCATCAGCACTTCACCTCCCAATGACCCTCACCTGATGTAACCTCCCCATCACAAGACCCATCACAAGACTCTCACTGGTGACTCACACCTGACCCATCACAAGACCCATCACAAGACTCTCACTGGTGACTCACACCTGACCCATTACAAGACCCATTACAAGACCCACACACACACCTGACCCATCACAAGACCTAATGACCAGGGGTGCGATTCAAAAAGTTGAGCAAATGGTTCTCTGCTTGGTAGCTGGGTGGGCATGGCCATGGTGGGTGTGGCCTACTTGGCCTCCTGCACCATGGTGGGGGGCTGTTTTCACCCTCCCCAAGCTCCAGAGGCTTTCCTTGAGCCTCTGGGAGGGCGAAAATGGAAATGGGCCTGTTTCTGGACTTCCTGAACTTCTAGGAGGCCATTTTTTTGGCCCTCCCCATGCTCCAGAGGCTTTTCTTGAGCCTCCAAGAGGGTGAAAATAGCCTCCCCCAGGCTCCAGAGACCCTCCGGAGGCCAGAAATGAGCCCATTTCCAGACTTCTAGAATTTCCAGGAGGCCCATTTTTTGCCATTCCCGGGCTCCAGAGGTTTTCCTTGAGCAAAAACGTCCTCCACGGGCTCCGGAGGCCCTCCAGAGGCCGGAAATGGGCCCGTTTCCAGACTTCTGGAACTTCTGGGAGGCCCGTTTTTTTGCCCTCCCAGAGCCTCCATGCAAGCCCTGAACTTACCTGGCATCCAAAATGTGCCACGTGGTGACTTTTGGGAGGAGAGGGGTGGGGTGGGTGGGGCTAGCCTGTCCTTGCAACTACAGGTTTGGTGAACCAGACATAAAATTAGCATCCAGTTTGCCCAAACCAGTCCTAACTGGCTGAATCCCACCCCTGCTAATGACCACACAAAGCCCTTATAAACAGAAGAACACTGACATCCCCTCAACTCTGTTGAAGATGTTACTTAGCCTGGAAACAAAACATTTGGAAACCAACCCACGAGTCAGAGAACAAACCTTCACCCTCATGCAACAAATTATTTGAAAGGGCAAAATGACTGCAAAAAAAATAAAAATGAAAAATGAAATGGCAGAGAATAACCATGTTTTGAGGGGGAAAAAAATTACCCTATATTTTTATCCATAGCAGCATTCCTAGAAATAAATGAACGTACAACATTAGCTTTAATTCTTGCATCTTAAAGACAGTTAGTGTGGTCTAGAGCAGTCTTTCTCAACCTCTTTTCTTTTCTTTTATGTATGCTGAAACCACATGCACCAAGACAAATTCCTTGTGTGTCCAATCATACTTGGCCAATAAAGAATTCTATTCTATTCTATTCTATTCTATTCTATTCTATTCTATTCTATTCTATTCTATTCTATTCTGTTCTATTCTATTCTCAGCAACTTTTAGAATCCTTCAGTCCACACATCTTAAAAATTGCTAAGGTTGAGAAACACTGGTCTGCAGAGCATGAAGGACTCTGCATGACTGAGGAGTCCACAGGTGGCAAGACTCACTATCTGACAATTATTTGGTGATGTAATGATCACACGCTAGCTCACATCCGAAGATGAAAGAGATGAATAACTTCCTAAACCACAGTTGGCATTCTTCAGAATCCTGACATCAATTTACAAGAGACATAGTATATGGCCAATAGCAGGAATGTTCCAAGGCTACAATTAATTCCCCCAACATTTCAAAAGACTGTAGGAGGTTGTCCAGATGTCTACTTATATCACTGGAGATGGTGGGGACAAATTTGGGGTTAAGGATAGGAATACCTCTGCAACTGAACAATCCCCATTTCAGAAAATATTCTGAAATACTAAAGCTGTTTGTACTACCAGCATCATTGTTGAACTGAGAATCCAAACTTTTAGGAGGACTTCAACTCCATACAGGTTGCAGGCAGTGGTGGGATTCAAATAATTTAACAACAGTTCTCTGCCCTTTTTTTTTTTTAAAAAATTGAATTTATATTCCGCCCTTCTCCGAAGACTCAGGCCGGCTTACAATGTGTTAAGCAATAGTCTTCATCCATTTGTATATTATATACAAAGTCAACTTAATTGCCCCCAACAACCTGGGTCCTCATTTTACCTACCTTATAAAGGATGGAAGGCTGAGTCAACCTTGGGCCTGGTGGGACTTGGACTTGCAGTAATTGCAAGCAGCTGTGTTAATAACAGACTGCTTTAGTCTGTTGAGCCACCAGAGGCCCCTAATGACTAGATGGGTGGGAGTGGCCATGGTGGGCATGGCCAGGGGGTGTGACAGACAGCACTCAGCTTCCTGCACCCCCCTGCGCCCCCCCCCATGCCCTGTTTTGGGCCTAGGAGACCTCCTTAAGCTTCCTGGGAGCGAAAATGTTTGGGGCCTAGGAGGCCTCCCTGCACTTACTTGGGAGCCAAAATGGGGCACACGAGACTCCTGGAAGAGGTGGGGCGGGAAGGGGCGGGGCCAGTCAGGAATTTATCTACCGGTTCACCTGAACCTCCCCAAACCGGCTGAATCCCACCATTGATTGAAGAGCCATTCAGGTGAGTAGATAAGTAAAAAAAAAAAAACAGGTATGAATTTTTGAAAGAAATTTTATTGTAATCTGTTTTGATATGGTCTCCATTTTGTGGGATAGGGGAGAAACTAGTTTATTTTCTTATGAACTATTTTACACCTATATTAACATAGGCTTTTGAAGCCCCATCTTTTCCCAGTGTTTTATGGCCTAGTTTATTTTGGGATAGCGATGGGTGTGGACAAAATAAAATGGCACTTTGGGATGCGAAGTTTATTTTATACTGATAAAGAAGAGAATCAAGCAAGCAGACGATTATTTGTAGCAAATAATATGATTAATTAAAGTTTTAGTCCCTGTTTGCTTAGTGCAAAACAGAGACAAAACATGCAGATTAGCTTTGGGGCTGTAACTCTTCCGATTCATTCTGCAATTTTAATTAACGTTGCCAAGCATCAAAAAGAGATTAGCAGATGTTCTTTTCAATTGTAGTTTCGATGGGATTACTCCAAGAAGAAAGGAAAAAGCTTTGGTGAGAAAAAAGGTGGTTTTCTTTGGGGTTTGTTTTGTTTTTTTGCTGCCTTTAAAGTGTTTCTCAATAATTGCCAATAATTTTATCCTCTGCCTGGAGGGAAAATCTGTGCAGTGGCTGTAGGATTCCCAGTCCTATTCCAAAACTCACGAGGCACAGCTTGTCTTTGTCTGATTTCTGACTTGCTCCTTGTTCTGCTTTATTACTTCTGCTGGGTTTTAATTTATTTCTCTTACTTTACCAGCAAGCCCATGAAAAGCTTTCCCGGCTGCATCCTTCCTGCCCTCCTGAAGAATCAGTTACTGAAATCCCAACTAGATTTCCTGCCAAATTGCCCCAAAGTAGCGAAAGGTTGCTCCTTTTTCTTTCTTTCTGTTTTCTTTCTCTCTCCCCCTCACACCCCATGCCTTGTAGGCACCTCTGTTTTTCTTCCTCTTCCCACAGATGTTTTGCATTACTACATAGTTGTGAACAGGAAAGCAGGAGATTGTGGAATATTTTCTTGGATTAAGTAATGCATGAATTTGTGTAGGAGACAGATAAATTTATAAAAACTGTTACGTTCGGGAAGTAACGAGGCTGGAGACCAGGGTAGTGACAACAGCTCTTTAATATAGGGTGAACCCAGCAACAGGCTGGGGGAAAAACCTCTCCTTTTATACAGTTCTGCTGGAGGCTTCGACCAATCAGCAACGTGCTGATTTCCCGCTCAAATATTTAAAGGTACAAACATGAATACATAACACTCCTCCCCTCCCAGAAAACACTTTGTCTCTATTTACATATTTATTTACATGTTATTTTTCAACGTAGTCACGCAAATAACCTGGGCGTCTCCTAGTTCTTTCTGACCTGCGCGGTTCAGTTCTGGGTGGTGTTTTGAGCTGGTCGGAGGGGCTGTTTTCTCCTCCCAGCTCTTTCTCTGGGCCAACGGGCTCCGGATTATTGGCCGACTCTTTTCTTGGCCATCCGCCTTGGATTAATTTTGGAACTTTCCTGCTGCTTCCTCGGGGACCTGATGGCGTCGCTGGAACTCTGGGACCTCAGCTAAGTCTTGCGCCTCCCGGGTCATTGTCAGCTGTGGATTCAAATTGGTATTGGTCATGATCTGTTTCATTTGGTTCGGTTTGGTCAGTTATTCGTTTCTTAACTGATCTATGTGGCGCCTCCACACTCGGTTGTCTGGTAGCTCTACCACGACGATTTTGGGCGGTTATCTTTATTATTTGTCCTGAACCAACTAGGGCCGTCCCCATAGTTTCGGGCCCACACCCGTCGCCTATGCTCATTTCCCTTGTCTTTTCTAGTTCCCCTTGTAACCCTCGGTGTGTAATGGGGTTCAAGCGGTCAAGTGGGCACCGGAGTTTCCGTCCCATTAGCAATTCGGCTGGGCTTTTCCGGTGGCCGTGCTTGGGGTTCTGTGCTGGACGGCTAGGAAAAGTCTATTTTGTTTGCCAGTCACCTGGCTTGAGCCTGGACAATGCCTCCTTAGCGCCCGGACGGAACGCCTGCAAGGCCATTCGACGCAGGGTGGAAAGGCGAGAGAGGGCATGTCGGATGCCTTCCTCTGCCAGGTATTCTTCAAACTGGGCTGCCGTGAATTGGGGCTCATTGTCGGACACCAGAGTGTCCGGCAACCCGTGAGTTGCGAATAGGTGGCGCAGAGTTGCGATTACTGCTTCGGCCGTAGTGGATTTCATGATTATGATCTCCAACCATTTAGAAAATGCATCCACAACCACTAGGAATGTTTGGCCGTGGAAAGGGCCAGCAAAGTCAATGTGGATTCTTGACCAGGGCCCTTGGGGCTTTTCCCATTCTCTGACTGGGGCCGTTGGGGGTAGAGGTCTGGACTCTTGGCAAGCTTGGCATTTCCCTACCCTCTCAGCAATCTCTGCATCGATGAGTGGCCACCATACATAGCTTCTAGCTAACCCCTTCATCCTTACGATCCCTGGGTGACCTTCGTGGAGGAGGTCCAATACCTTTCCCCTTAGCTTATCAGGAATTATTACACGATCACCCCATAACAGGCACCCCCCTTGAGCCGAGAGCTCGTCTCGTTTTTTAACAAATTCTTTGAACCGTTCGCCCGGCGCAGCGGGCCACCCTCTCTGTACCCAACCGAGTACAGTCCTTAACACAATGTCCCGGTATGATGCCCGAGCCACTTCCTTAGATGTGACTGGGCCAGAGTCCAACGAGTCAATAAGTAGGATGGGCGTCCCCGGAGTGGGGTCTTCGGTCGCCCCTGGTAGTGGGCATCGGCTTAACGCGTCTGCATGCCCCACTTCTTTTCCTGGTCGATGCTGCAGCTTGTACGAATAAGCGGCTAAGAATATAGTCCATCGGGTCAAGCGTGGCGAAAGTGCCACAGGCGTTGGGCGGTCGCCAGCCAGTATCCCTAGTAGCGGTCTGTGGTCAGTCACGATTTCAAAATTCCGCCCAAAGACATACTCGTGGAATTTTTTGACCCCTGACACAATGGCTAGTGCTTCTTTGTCTAATTGGCTGTAGTTCCTCTCTGGGGAGGACATCGTTCTAGAGTAGAACGCTATAGGGCTTCTGTGCCGCTTTGGAAGTCTATGGCTGAGTACAGCCCCACCCCATAAGGGAGGCATCGCAAACCAGCACTAGGGGTAATGAGTCGTGATATTGGATGAGCAGGCTATCACTTGAGAGCAGGTTCTTTACTGCTTCAAAAGCCCTATTTTCTGACTTTCCCAAGACCAAACAGTATTTTTCCTAAGAGCCTATGCAGCGGTTCCATAGCAGTTGCTTTGTTCTTTAAAAAGACCGCGTAAAAATTAACCAATCCCAGGAACGCCTGCAGCTCTGCTTTATTTTTGGGCGCTGGAGCCTTCCTAATTGCCTTAACCTTGCTCTCAGTAGGGTGAATTCCTTTCTTGTCTATCCGGTAGCCCAAGAAATCTACGGATTCGACCCCTATCTGACATTTGTTTGTCTTGACTTTTAATCCGCTGTCCGGAAAATGCTCAAGACCTTTCATAACCGCCCCCCCATTTCCTCCATGTTTTCCCCTGAAATTAGGACATCATCGAAGTAGGGAACTACCCCTGGGAGCCCCTGCAGTAGTCGTTCCATCAGGTTTTGGAACAGCCCTGGTGCCACACTGACCCCAAATTGCAATCGGTGCACTTGAAGGCCCCCTGTGCGCCACAATCGCTTGGGCTTCGCCAGCGGGCGCCTACTGGCAGTTGTTGGTAGGCTTGGGCCAAGTCTAACTTTGCAAAGACTTGCCCTTGCCCCAAAGAGTGCAATAAGTGTTGCACCACGGAACCGGTAAGCGCTTTTCTGTAAGGCTTTGTTAAGCGTCGCCTTGTAGTCAGCGCAAATTCTAATTGACCCGTCCGGTTTTATGGGGTGACGATTGGCGCCTCCCACTTTGCGTGATCGACTGGCACCAAAATCCCTGATTAATGAGCTTATCCAGCTCCTTATCGATTTTTGGTTTTAGGGCAAAGGACTCTCCTCGCCTTAAGCCTAATGGGGGCTACCTGGGGGTCTAAGTTGAAGGAAATAGGGGTCCCCTTGTACTTGCCCAGGCAGTCCTTGAAGACATCTTCGAACTCGTTAAAGAGAATGTCTTTCAGGTTACAGTCACTTCTGTAGATGCCAGTCACTCCCATGCCCAGGGCACGAAACCAGTCTAGTCCCAACAGACTGGGCAGAGTTCCTTCGACGATCGTGATGGGCAGGGTCTTTTATGTGGACCGTACTCGACTCGGACGGAGGTGGTCCTCGAACAGGGATGCGATTCCCCTGGTAGTCGTGCACTCGTAGCCGTTGTGCTTTCAGGTGGCGCTCCGCGACGGACGGCAGCGACTTCGCCAAGGTGTCCCAGGACATGATGGTGATCGCTGATCCCGTGTCTACTTCAAGCCGGCACCGTACTCTCTATTTTGGCTTGGTGAAGATCTTCTTCTCCACTTTGGTCGAGGCGCGCCTATGACCACAGTTGTTTGGTTGGAATCCGCGCCTTTTTGTTTGAGCCAATCGCGGGTCGCCTTGCCGATTCCGCTCTGATTGGCCGATTTGAATTTTCGGCGGAAGGTTGGGCCGCTCGACAAACTTGAGCTAGGTGCCCTTTCTTCCCACACCGCCGACATGTCGCGTCTTTAAACTTGCAGCGTTGGCGCTGGTGTTGACCCCCGCAGCTTCCGCATTCGTCTCGGTCCCCTTTGTCGCGTTTCTCGGTGCGGCAGACCCCTTCCTCGTCTTCACCGTCGGATTCGGTCTGAACTTCCTCCTGGTGCACCGGAGTTGCCTTCGCGCTCGCCTTTTGTGGGACCGGCTTCTGCAGTGTCTCTGCCGCTTGGGATGACATTTCATGTGCTCTGGCTTCGTCCAGAGCGTTGGCTAGCGTGAGGTTGCTCTTTGCCAGCAGCCGTCGCCGCAATCGGATGTCTTTGACCCCTCGGATGAGTTGCTCGAGGAGCACCTCGTCTAGGTCACGGTATCCGCAGTCCTTGGATGCTCTTCTTAGGGCGGCCATGTAGTCGCCTATGGATTCGCCCTCCATCTGCCTTCGCTCTCCGAATTCAAACCGCCGCACGTATTTGGACGGCGTTGGTGCGAAGTGGTTTCTTAGTAAAGTCTGTAGAGTTGGCCACGACACCGACTGCAACGGCGTTGGCTCTGCCAGGGCTTCCGCGATGTCGATGACCTCCGGACCGCAGTGGCTTAGGAAATAAGCCCTCTTTCGGTTATCTGGAACTCCGTGCAGTTCGTTGGCTTCTAGAAAGCTTTCAAACGGGTCATATCGTTCCCATTTCTCTTTAGCCGGGTCAAACGGTGCGGGCGGAGTGTAACTGGCCATCTCCGCTTTTCTGCCCTGGGTTTGCTGGGTTCGGGTCTATCGTGCTTCAGCTCGGTTCTGGTTCTCCTCAGCCTCGAGATCCCACCTTCGTCGCCAATGTTACGTTCGGGAAGTAACGAGGCTGGAGACCAGGGTAGTGACAACAGCTCTTTAATATAGGGTGAACCCAGCAACAGGCTGGGGGAAAAACCTCTCCTTTTATACAGTTCTGCTGGAGGCTTCGACCAATCAGCAACGTGCTGATTTCCCGCTCAAATATTTAAAGGTACAAACATGAATACATAACAAAAACCTCATTGGTTGACGTCTTGATTTCAGGAGCTTCTTTTCCCCTCCCAATATTTTTTTGTATTTATACAGAATAAAGATGGAAAAAAGAAGAAAACAATAAGAACAAAAAAACCAACAACAACAACAACAACACCCCAAACATTGACAACAAACAGAGCAACCAAAGCATAGTAATAAAAATTAACATTAATATTAGACATAAAATGTCCATCCTGGTTGAATGCTGAAATATATCTGAAATATATGATAGTTCTACCCCACCTTACATGTCTAAGCAATGATAAACTCTCCCACTTATAGTTAATAAAAACACTTTGTTGTGTAGAAAGATGTTTCTAATGTGGAAATCTATTTGACGATGTTCATCCATCATGTTTGAAGAGGACCTTGACATCTAACAGTTTGTGGGCAATCCACGATGTGTCCGCAGGTGGCTGGTAAGGCTTACACAGGCACAAAATGGCCTATTCTGCCACATGTCAGGCAGACGTGTGGGCACCATTATTGCAGCATTCTATTTATTTATCGATAATAAATAACAGATAAATATAATAGCCAAATCTATTTATCAATCAAGTTGACCCACCATCTAAACATTACATTAAAAAAAAAAGTCAACAGGTAATTCCAAAAAATCAGTCAAGACTTTGAAGCCCTCTGTTAACAATCTGTTATTATTGCCTTATACATTGTAAGCCGCCCTGAGTCTTCGGAGAAGGGCGGGGTATAAATGTAAACAAAACAAAACAAAACAAAAATTATATTCAACATGAGAAAGTCCACAAATGACTCCCAGTCTCTTACAATCTTGTTGAATCCATTGTCTCTAATCAGTGTGGTTAATTTCACCATCTCTGCCAGTATTATCATTCTGTATTAGAAGTCAAATTTCAGTATTCTCCTTTAATTATAAATATAACCTTCTCATTCACTCTGGTGTCCAACCTTCAAAGTTTCTCGAAACAAAAGCATTTTCCCACGAGAAGGGTTCTTATAGTTAATTCCTAAATCTTATTTCAAATCCATCTGGACCGTTAGTCCATTTGTATCTTTTCAAAATCAAAGTCCTAATCGCCCTTTTTCTGTTTATTCCCAAAAAAGATTTTTAAAAGTCATTGAACTTGTATTTAAAGTTTCTTTTGTGAAGGAGTGAAAGAAACCCATCTGGTGCCATAAAAACCTGTCAACCCAAAGCTTTCTGATAGCTGAAAAGCAATTAACAAGTAAACTTCTATTTAATTAATCTAACAATCAATGAAAGTGATTAGAAAATGAAGTATGGGAACCAAGGGTGAAATTCACTTACCTTCCCTACTGGTTCGCAAATGTGCGCACGCATGCGCAGAGGCTGAAAATCATTGCAAAAGAAGGACATCATGACGTCCGTGTGGGCTTCGTGCAGTCGGCCTTACCGTTTCGCGCGATCCGGTAGGAACCAACTGAACTTTACCCCTGCAATTAGAGCAAAGATGGCTTTCCTTCAACTCCTAGAGCAGGCTGTCAAACTCCCGGCCCATGGGCTGGATGCGTTATGTGCTGGCCACACCCATGCCCGGTTTAGCAAAGGGGAAAAAAGTCCCAATACACCATGTGATGATGTGAGTTTGACACCCCTGCCCTAGAGGGAGGCCTAAACCTGTCGGAGACCACTGTATTGTGATTTTGTTGCAAGGAGCTACTGTAAGGAGCACTTGTGGTTGATCTCATCCTCTCTGTGTCCAGAAAGGAATGATGAAGAGCTGGTCCATTTGCCAGTTCTTAATTTTACTGCAGTCATTTTAACAAAGCTGTCAAATGTATCCCAAAATATCTCCCATATGCTGGAAATGTAAAAATAAAGAGGGAACATATTACCATATGTGGTGGTCTTGCCCCGAAGCACGTAAATATTGGTTAAAAATTAAAAAGTGGCTACAAGAAATCACGAATGAACAATTCGATCTAGAACCCGAACTTTTTTTATTGGGGATCTTTAAAAAAAAATACGTGAAGAGTATAAAATATTTAATACTACATATATTAACTGCTGCTAGGATGGCCTTTGCTCAATGTTGGAAACAGCCATGTGTGCCCACAGAGAGACTTACTATACAAAAGATTATGAATTGCGCAGAAATGGACAAACTAACTCTGAGTGTGAAGGATAAAGAGACATCAGTATTTTATGGTATATGGGAACGGTGGTATGGATGGATGGAAAGGAGATAGGAATATTTAGTTACTAAGTATAATCAATAGATAAAATAAGAACACAAATATGTATAATTTAATGTTTGTCATTATTGCACGGATTATTGTTTGATGAAAAACACCACAAATAGCTGTTAAATGAAAAAAAAAAAATAACAAAGCTGTCTTCAGTTCACCATTTCTTCCCCCAGAGACCAGTTTTAGGAGCTTCGAAGCAGGTGCTTGGATGATAATTTAAAAGTGGAGGATGAAGGCAGACAGTTGGGCAAACAGTTGGCTTTGCTTCTGATTCTGAACTGCACACTTCTTCAGAATAACTCAAAGACTTTTTATGCATTTAGGATTTTCTACATCAAGAAAAAGCACAGACTTTTGTTTAAATAATTTTTTAAAAAACCATTTGGGGCAATGTGAGAGACCACAGACTGCACATTAATTCAGGTCCCCATTATCCTACGTCCATATGAAATTTTTCTAGAATTAAATAGATATGTTTTAAAAAAATTTCTTAGAATCTGCTGATGTTCAGTTCTGCTGATGTTAACATTTTGCATTTCTCCAATATTTGTAGTCTATTGGGCAGGATTCTCTGTGCATACAGATGAAATGTCCTGGTTGTATTTTTCACGGCCTGCTTTATTATTAGTGAATTCTAGGTCACCAAAATGATGGTGGATGAATTTAAGAGGATGATATTCAATAAAGATTCAGAGTTGTAATTACTGTGGTATCTTCTAAGACAAGATTTGGAGAATATTTTTACTTTTATTTTTCATTATTTCTGGGAAATATTTTTCCCTCTTTTTCTGAATGTAAGAAAGAACTGCAAAAATATTGCGGAGATGAGTTATTGTAGTGTTTTTCATACTTGGCAGTTAATTTTCAGCAGCTTAGGAGAGACAACCCTATAAAATTCAAGGGCATAAAGATATAAGCAGTGGTGGGATTCAGCCAGTTCGTACCACTTCCGGAGAACCGGTTGTTAATTTTCTGAGCAGTTTGGTGAACTGATTGTTGGAAGAAATCATTAGGGCAGAGAACCGGTTGTTAAATTATTTGAATCCCACCACTGGATATAAGTATTTATTTACATTTAAATCTCTTCAAAGACTTAGCAGAAAGCCTTTTCTGCACAGGTTTTATGCTGCTTCCAATATTGAGAAAGGTCGAATTATCTTTCAGAGCGTGATGGATCTCCACAACTCTCAAGTCATTCTCACAGGGGCACCGTATGTGTTTCTCCAGATGTTGTTCAGTAGTGTCTCCCCGCAGGCTGCACTACTGGACATGCTGTGGAGAATATGGTGATAGCCTTGAAGAAATTAGGTGACAGCTGGTTAGAAAAGTAACAGCTTCATTCAGAAAGAGAGGAAGGGTTAATGGTGGATTTAGTTACTTTGGATAAAAATTGATGTTGGGTTTAAAGTTGGGGGGGAATTAAAATTAAAATTAAAATTAAAATAGAAAGGGAGTTGTTTAAGGTTAAAGTGTTAAAATATTTATAAAATATTTGTAATATATTGTGATGATGTTAGAGTAATATTGGAAGATGAATTATATGTTTGTTATCAAAGACTGGAGGTTAAAAATATTGCACTTGTTGGAAACTTCAACGTACCAGACTGAAAACCCATAAGAAAATATATTGGAATGAAGAAGATGGACTGACTATAATTAGAACAATTATTGGATGAAGAAACATCAAATATTTTATGAATGAACACTTCCTTCTTTTTTGGTTTTTCTTTATGGAGAAGGAGAGTTGAGGTTTTAGGGGAGGGATGGGAATTTATGGATAATTAGGGTATTCTAGTTTATGATTGTTAGATCGTATACCTTGTACTCTGCTCTGGGAAGTTCGGGGGGTGGGGTGGGGGGAGGGGGTGATGATGGGTGGGGGGAGGGGTGGGGGATGTAATGGGGAAAATTTTTATTGTAAAACTTTTTCAATTAAAAAAAAAAGAAAGGGAGGAAGGGATGAGGAAGAAACTCAAGATAGGCCCACCATTGATTCCCCTGGGTATGAGGGAGGGAAAGAAAAACTCTGTCAGACTTTCAGAATTGATGTAGGCCTTCATGTTGGACCAAGTCAGGAAACAAGACACTACAGAAATTAGTAGAACTTTGTTTTATTGCCATATGTATAATGACAGAATCTTCAGAGCCTGACAGTATATCACTTTCTTCTTCTCTTATATTCAGGAGAACCAAGATGGCTCAGCTTCCTTGTTCCTTCCTGGCTTTTAAGGCTAAATGGAAGTATTTTTTTGTAATCACCACTAGGTATTTTCTTCAATACTATCACCATATTCCTCTAGTACTAACTAGGTTTGGTGGAAGCTATAATTCAGCATCACTGAAAATGGTGAACCTATGCAATCAGATACACCGTTTCTTCCTGTCCATATCTTAGTTCTTGTCTTATGATCAAGCTCAATATTTCTCAACCAAGATGTGATGGCTGGTCTGCAGCAGTAATCAAGGTGGGACATAGCTTCCCATCCCATATTGGGATTCTTGTATTGAGAGAAATCTCATAAGAAAGAGGACAAGTCACCTGTTAGTGCCCTGAGAGAGTAATTGAGCATCTCAACAGTGTTTTCTGGAATCTAGGATTAAAACAGCTTTCAAAAGGGTTATTGAATCAAAATAATGTTTTTTAATACTAGCACTCATAAAAAGCACTATATGCTTTTTAAGGAAAAGTTTAGTTGTAACATAGCAAATCTTACTTTAACTCCAGTTAACTTATTTCACAGGTATAGCTATACTGTGAACACTATTATTATAATTTTATGGTCTTAATACCTTAAGAAATGCCAGTAAACGTTATAGGCCCTTTTCAGAAACTTTTTCTTTAAATTCCTAAAATGGTGGTACATAGGCTCTATTGGGGAACGAACAGTGGGCACAAAGAGCTGAAGACCATCAATGCAAAGTCAATTCAGGCAGATTACCAGTTGCAGCTGCCAGCCTTCAGCCAATGTGGCTAACAGCAATAGCACTTAGATTTATATACCGCTTCACAGTACTCTTACAGCCCTCTCTAAGAGGTTTACAGAGTCAGTATATTGCCCTCAACAATCTGGGCCCTCATTTTACTGACCTCGGAAGGATGGAACGGTTGAGTCAACCTTGAGCCTGGTGAGATTCGAACTGCCAAATTGCAGGCAGCCAGCAGTCAGCAGAAGTAGCCTGCAGTACTGCATTTTAACCACTGCGCCACCGCGGCTCTGATGCTGAATGACTTCAACCTAAAAACTGTGCTGGAGTTTCTATTTTATTGTTTTTCTATTGGTATAATTGCTTGTGCTGGTAGCTACCTTGATCATCCTGTTTGGAAGGTAAAATAGAATCTAGATTAAATAAATTATTAACAAAAGCAACAGTAATAATGAGATAATAGGTCAATTAAATAAAATCTTGATTTATAATATTTCAGTAGAATGTGTTCCTATCTAATGGTTGTCAGAAATGTTCTCCGGTGTTCATTTTTCCTTCTAATAATGGACATTATTTTTCCCACAGACAGAATCACACTTACCATTATAGAAGTTAAGATAACTTTCCCAGATGGCAGTTATTAGGGGTAATTAGCTGGCAATTTAAAATAGCTTTCCATCTTTGGCTTAGTGAATGAAACTGTTCTATTGAGATGAAAGTGTTGGAATAAGATTAATGGTACCCTGACTGGTTTCTGTAAACCGAAGGGAACTAAAACGATGGCTTCCATTTTGTTCATAAGTTTTTGAGTTAGCCCCACTTTTCTATGAGTTTACTTAACATTCATTCATTTGTTTGTTCATTCATTCATTCCAATGTTCCTTCCAATGTTCATTCCAATTTGAGATAGCACTGTTCTAATATTTGAGGGGCTTCCACAAAGAAGAGGGAAATCAATCTATTTTCCAAAGCACCAGAACGCCAGACAAGAAGCAATGGATGGAAACTAATCAAGGAAAGAACCTAGAATTAAGGAGAAATGTCCTAATATTGAAAACAATTAACCAGTGGAACAGTTTGCCTTCAGACAAGAAGCAATGGATGGAAACTAATCAAGGAAAGAACCTAGAGTTAAGGAGAAATGTCCTAATATTGAAAACAATTAACCAGTGGAACAGTTTGCCTTCAGAAGTTGTGGGTGCTCCATCACTGGAGGTTTTTAAGAAAAGATTGTCTGAAATGGTAGAGGGTCTCCAGCTTGAGCAGAAGGTTGGACCAGAAGACCTCCAAGGTCCCCACTAACTCTGTCCTTCCTTCCTTCCTTCCTTCCTTCCTTCCTTCCTTCCTTCCTTCCTTCCTTCCTTCCTTCCTTCCCTCCCTCCCTCCCTCCCTCCCTCCCTCCCTCCCTCCCTCCCTCCCTCCTTCCTTCCTTCCTTCCTTCCTTCCTTCCTTCCTTCCTTCCTTCCTTCCTTCCTTCCACATATGGCCACACAACTCAAACACCATGATTCATCAGGTGGTTTACAATAAACCAGAAGATAAAGGAAGACAACTACTAATCCAAACTAAAAAACCGTGAACCGCCCTGAGTCCCTAGGGAGATAGTGCGGTATAAAAATTCGAAAAATAAATAAATAAATAAATAAATAAAAAACAAGGTGAAATAGATGATCAGTGATTTGTCTCACTATTACTACTATTCTTTTGACAGGACTCCAATCCTGACCGTAGCAGCTGAGGGAAAAAGTCAGGTTTCTAAGGCTTTCCTCAAGTTCTACAGAATCGTGGCCATCTGTGTATCAAGGGGGAGATCGTTCCACAGGAGAGGAGCTGCAGTGGAAAAGATAGGACTCCTGGGTCCCAACAGGTGGCATCATTTCACTGAAGGGATTTGAAGGTCCCTTCCCCATTGGCATCTGGGATGGGCTGGTACCATTCTGGAGAGGCAGTCCTGCAAATAAGGGACACAATGTTTTTCCGCTTGCAGGAACAAAGCAGGAACATGATCTCTCAAGAACTTTAGACCCTTTAATTGATGGGAAAGGATAAGCACTCCTGACCCTACTTCTCCAGCGCTGGGGCTCCTGTTACCAAGCATGTCAACAAAATTATTTTAACGTGATTAAAATGAGTGAGGAAAATCTTCAGGGATGACTCACACGCTGATCATCACTTCTTTATCTTCCTACCATCGGGAAGGAGATATAGAAGCATAGCCAGCTGCACAAACAGGCTGAAGAACAGTTTTTATCCATGGGCTGTCAGACTCGTGAATGCAAAATAACATCATAACTACATAGTACGATGGACTTGCGGGGCTGGTGCAACATGTAACATGTTGTTGTGGTCCACCAGCAGCCTGTGGAGCTGGCAGCGGAGTCGGACAGTGAGGAGACTTGGGAGGACAATGGGTCAGTCCTGGAGTCAGGGGAAGGCCCGGATAAGGGCTCTGCATTGGAGGCAGAGATGGGGCTAGGACCATTTGGGAGTGATGTGTGGACTCTGGAGCCTCCAGAAGTGGACAGCAGAGAGGCAGAGGAACAGGAGGAACCTGTTCCTAGTGCATGCATGCAAAGAGCTCCCAAAAGGCAAGAGCAGCTAAAGCAAAAAGGATGACTCGGGAGTAAGGTCAGGAGATGATTGGCCCCTCCCATAAGGCTTAAAAGAGCAGCAACAGCTCTTGGGTTCTTTGTAGGAAAGCAACATTACAACAATTGTTTCTTGTCTCCTGTTTCTGAACTTCGTGGGGTTCTTGCCAAGAAAAGCCTTTGGCAGGGTGCCAAAGAAGACAAAGGTTTGTGAAAACGCTGAAGGACTTTTTCTGAAGGACTGTTTTGAACTTAATTTGGACTAAGCTGAAAATGAAGTAATTCTCAGCTGTTCTAATAAAATATGATTGTTTAGGACTGATTGTGCCTTGTAATAACTACTTGGGCCTAGGTTAGAACACATGTTCACACTGATACATGGGGTTGTTAATATGATTTATTGGGTTAGGGATTTTCTGTCTTCACTGTGAGTTGTATTGTGTTGGTGGGGGTTCACTGAGGGAGCTCAACCAATCTCATTGTACATATGTTGTGCACTGACAATAAAGATTTGAAATTGCCAATGCATTAGTATCTTTGGTTGCAGAAGATAACATTAATGCAAACGCCAGGATGAGAGCTAAAAGCATAACTTCAGTCCCCAGTGAAGGTCAGGTTGCCCAAAGAATGATGCTTCCATAGTGAAACCATTTACAAAATCAAAGTAATTTATGACAACTTGTGCCATCTCTATTTCAGGATGTCTCTTGGAGGATGCAAAGCAAAGCATTTTCAGTATGCTGTTCCATCCATTAAAGTGTTAACCACGAGACTATATGGCAGGCAACTTCTCTGTCTTAAACTTTTATGAACATAGATAATCTAAATGAGAAGCAAACTTTCCTTTAAAGGTT